>NC_134513.1:521666-840833 GCF_027942865.1 Odontesthes bonariensis
CAGCAGAACCTGGCTTAGCCTGGTGGCTCTGAATGCTCTCAGCCCCTCTTACCCCTCTTACCCCTCCATCCTCTGGGGGCAACGCTTCTGAAAGACCGGCAGGATGTGGAGGATGCTCATCTGGGTCAGTTTTCCTTCAGTTAGGACTGTGGCTTCAAACTATAGTTAAGTTCAGAAACACTAAAGGAAAAGGATCCGATGTTGCTCTGATGTGTTGGGAACCTCTTTCTCTCTTTAACTGGAGCTCCTTCTGTGACTTTAAACTAAGAAAACACGCTTTCATCCACAGAGCCAGTAAAAGACAGATGTGGAAAACAAAACTTTCTCACCTGCAGTGACGTTCAGGGTTGGGGTAACCTAACCTAACCTGATGGTAACTTATGGTAACTGATGGTAACTGATGGTAACTTATGGTAACTGATGGTAACTGATGGTAACTGATGGTAACTGATGGTAGCTGATGGTAACTTATGATAACTGATGGTAGCTGATGGTAACTGATGGTAGCTGATGGTAGCTGATGGTAACTGATAGTAACTTATGATAACTGATGGTAACTGATGGTAACTTATGATAAATGATGATAAATGATGGTAGCTGATGGTAACTTATGATAACTGATGGTAGCTGATGATAAATGATGGTAACTTATGATAACTGATGGTAGCTGATGGTAACTGATGATAAATGATGATAAATGATGGTAACTGATGGTAACTGATGGTAACTGATGGTAACTTATGATAACTGATGGTAACTGATGATAAATGATGGTAACTGATGATAAATGATGGTAACTGATGATAAATGATGGTAAATGATGATAAATGATGATAAATGATGGTAACTGATGGTAACTGATGGTAACTGATGATAAATGATGGTAACTGATGGTAGCTGATGGTAGCTGATGGTAACTTATGATAACTGATGGTAGCTGATGGTAACTTATGGTAGCTGATGGTAGCTGATGGTAAATGATGGTAACTGATGGTAACTGATGGTAGCTGATGGTAGCTGATGATAACTGATGGTAGCTGATGGTAGCTGATGGTAGCTGATGATAACTGATGGTAGCTGATGGTAGCTGATGGTAACTGATGATAACTGATGGTAGCTGATGGTAGCTGATGGTAACTGATGGTAAATGATGATAAATGATGGTAACTGATGGTAACTGATGGTAGCTGATGATAGCTGATGGTAGCTGATGGTAACTGATGGTAGCTGATGGTAACTGATGGTAGCTGATGGTAGCTGATGGTAACTGATGGTAACTGATGGTAGCTGATGGTAACTGATGGTAACTGATGGTAACTGATGATAAATGATGATAAATGATGGTAGCTGATAGTAACTTAAGATAAATGATGATAAATGATGGTAACTGATGGTAACTGATGGTAGCTGATGGTAGCTGATGGTAACTGATGATAAATGATGATAAATGATGGTAACTGATGATAACTGATGGTAGCTGATGGTAACTTATGATAACTGATGGTAACTGATGATAAATGATGGTAACTGATGATAAATGATGGTAACTGATGATAAATGATGATAAATGATGGTAACTGATGGTAACTGATGGTAGCTGATGGTAACTGATGATAAATGATGATAAATGATGGTAACTGATGATAACTGATGGTAGCTGATGGTAACTTATGATAACTGATGGTAGCTGATGGTAACTGATGGTAACTTATGATAACTGATGGTAGCTGATGGTAACTGATGGTAACTTATGATAACTGATGGTAACTGATGATAAATGATGATAAATGATGGTAACTGATGGTAACTTATGATAACTGATGGTAACTGATGATAAATGATGATAAATGATGGTAACTGATGGTAACTGATGGTAACTGATGATAACTGATGGTAACTGATGGTAACTGATGGTAACTTATGATAACTGATGGTAACTGATGATAACTGATGGTAACTTATGATAACTGATGGTAACTGATGATAAATGATGGTAACTGATGGTAACTTATGATAACTGATGGTAACTTATGATAACTGATGGTAACTGATGATAAATGATGGTAACTGATGGTAACTGATGGTAACTGATGATAAATGATGGTAACTGATGATAAATGATGATAAATGATGGTAACTGATGGTAGCTGATGGTAACTGATGATAAATGATGGTAACTTATGATAACTGATGGTAACTGATGTTAACTGATGGTAGCTGATGGTAGCTGATGGTAACTTATGATAACTGATGGTAACTGATGATAAATGATGGTAACTGATGATAAATGATGATAAATGATGGTAACTGATGGTAACTGATGATAAATGATGGTAACTGATGGTAACTGATGGTAACTGATGATAACTGATAGTAACTGATGGTAACTGATGATAAATGATGGTAGCTGATGGTAACTGATGATAACTGATGATAAATGATGGTAACTGATGGTAACTGATGGTAACTGATGATAAATGATGGTAACTGATGGTAACTGATGATAACTGATGATAAATGATGGTAACTGATGGTAACTGATGATAAATGATGGTAACTGATGGTAACTTATGATAACTGATGATAACTGATAGTAACTGATGGTAACTGATGATAAATGATGGTAGCTGATGGTAACTGATGATAACTGATGATAAATGATGGTAACTGATGGTAACTGATGATAAATGATGGTAACTGATGGTAACTTATGATAACTGATGATAACTGATAGTAACTGATGGTAACTGATGATAAATGATGGTAGCTGATGGTAACTGATGATAACTGATAATAAATGATGATAAATGATGGTAACTGATGGTAACTGATGATAAATGATGATAAATGATGGTAACTGATGGTAACTGATGGTAACTGATGGTAACTTATGATAACTGATGGTAACTGATAGTAACTGATGGTAACTTATGATAACTGATGGTAACTGATGATAAATGATGGTAACTGATGGTAACTGATGGTAACTCATGGTAACTTATGATAAATGATGGTAACTGATGGTAGCTGATGATAACTGATGGTAGCTGATGGTAACTGATGGTAACTTATGATAAATGATGGTAACTGATGGTAGCTGATGGTAACTGATGGTAGCTGATGGTAACTTATGATAACTGATGGTAACTTATGATAACTGATGGTAGCTGATGGTAACTGATGATAACTGATGGTAACTGATGGTAACTGATGGTAGCTGATGGTAACTGATGGTAACTGATGGTAAATGATGGTAACTTATGATAACTGATGGTAGCTGATGGTAACTGATGGTAGCTGATGGTAACTTATGATAACTGATGGTAGCTGATGGTAACTTATGATAACTGATGGTAGCTGATGGTAACTGATGGTAGCTGATGGTAACTTATGATAACTGATGGTAGCTGATGGTAACTGATAGTAACTTATGATAACTGATGGTAGCTGATGGTAACTGATGGTAACTTATGATAAATGATGATAAATGATGGTAGCTGATGGTAACTGATGGTAACTTATGATAACTGATGGTAGCTGATGGTAACTGATGGTAACTTATGATAACTGATGGTAGCTGATGGTAACTGATGGTAACTTGATAACTGATGGTAGCTGATGGTAACTTATGATAACTGATGGTAGCTGATGGTAACTTATGATAACTGATGGTAGCTGATGGTAACTTATGATAACTGATGGTAGCTGATGGTAACTGATGGTAACTTATGATAACTGATGGTAGCTGATGGTAACTGATGATAAATGATGATAAATGATGGTAACTGATGGTAACTGATGGTAACTGATGGTAACTTATGATAACTGATGGTAACTGATGATAAATGATGGTAACTGATGGTAACTGATGGTAACTGATGGTAACTTATGATAACTGATGGTAACTGAAGATAAATGATGGTAACTGATGATAAATGATGGTAACTGATGATAAATGATGGTAAATGATGATAAATGATGGTAACTGATGGTAACTGATGGTAACTGATGATAAATGATGGTAACTGATGGTAGCTGATGGTAACTTATGATAACTGATGGTAGCTGATGGTAGCTGATGGTAGCTGATGGTAACTTATGATAACTGATGGTAGCTGATGGTAACTTATGATAACTGATAGTAGCTGATGGTAGCTGATGGTAACTGATGGTAGCTGATGGTAGCTGATGGTAACTGATGGTAACTGATGGTAGCTGATGGTAACTTATGATAACTGATGATAACTGATGGTAGCTGATGGTAAATGATGATAAATGATGGTAACTGATGGTAACTGATGGTAGCTGATGATAGCTGATGGTAACTGATGGTAACTGATGGTAGCTGATGGTAACTGATGGTAACTGATGGTAACTGATGATAAATGATGATAAATGATGGTAACTGATGGTAACTGATGGTAGCTGATGGTAACTTATGATAACTGATGGTAGCTGATAGTAACTTAAGATAAATGATGGTAACTGATGGTAACTGATGGTAACTGATGGTAACTTATGATAACTGATGGTAACTGATGATAAATGATGGTAACTGATGATAAATGATGGTAACTGATGGTAACTGATGATAAATGATGGTAACTGATGGTAACTGATGATAAATGATGGTAGCTGATGGTAACTGATGATAACTGATGATAACTGATAGTAACTGATGGTAACTGATGATAAATGATGGTAGCTGATGGTAACTGATGATAACTGATGATAAATGATGGTAACTGATGGTAACTGATGATAAATGATGGTAACTGATGGTAACTTATGATAACTGATGATAACTGATAGTAACTGATGGTAACTGATGATAAATGATGATAACTGATGGTAACTGATGGTAACTGATGGTAACTGATGATAAATGATGATAAATGATGGTAACTGATGGTAACTGATGGTAACTGATGATAAATGATGGTAACTGATGGTAACTTATGATAACTGATGGTAACTTATGATAACTGATGGTAACTGATGATAAATGATGGTAACTGATGGTAACTGATGGTAGCTGATGGTAACTTATGATAAATGATGGTAACTGATGGTAGCTGATGATAACTGATGGTAGCTGATGGTAACTGATGGTAACTTATGATAAATGATGGTAACTGATGGTAGCTGATGGTAACTGATGGTAGCTGATGGTAACTGATGGTAGCTGATGGTAACTGATGGTAGCTGATGGTAGCTGATGGTAGCTGATGGTAACTGATGATAAATGATGGTAACTGATGATAAATGATGGTAACTGATGATAAATGATGGTAACTGATGGTAGCTGATGGTAACTGATGATAAATGATGATAAATGATGGTAACTGATGGTAACTGATGGTAACTGATGATAAATGATGGTAACTGATGATAAATGATAGTAGCTGATGGTCACTGATGGTAGCTGATGGTAGCTGATGGTAACTTATGATAACTGATGGTAGCTGATGGTAACTGATGGTAGCTGATGGTAACTTATGTTAACTGATGGTAGCTGATGGTAGCTGATGGTAACTGATGGTAACTTATGATAACTGATGGTAGCTGATGGTAACTGATGGTAGCTGATGGTAGCTGATGGTAGCTGATGGTAACTTATGATAACTGATGGTAGCTGATGGTAACTGATGGTAGCTGATGGTAGCTGATGGTAACTGATGGTAGCTGATGGTAACTTATGTTAGCTGATGGTAGCTGATGGTAGCTGATGGTAACTTATGATAACTGATGGTAGCTGATGGTAACTGATGGTAGCTGATGGTAGCTGATGGTAACTTATGATAACTGATGGTAACTGATGGTAGCTGATGGTAACTTATGTTAACTGATGGTAGCTGATGGTAGCTGATGGTAGCTGATGGTAACTTATGTTAACTGATGGTAGCTGATGGTAGCTGATGGTAGCTGATGGTAACTTATGATAACTGATGGTAGCTGATGGTAACTGATGGTAGCTGATGGTAGCTGATGGTAACTTATGATAACTGATGGTAACTGATGGTAGCTGATGGTAGCTGATGGTAACTTATGATAACTGATGGTAGCTGATGGTAACTGATGGTAGCTGATGGTAACTTATGTTAACTGATGGTAGCTGATGGTAGCTGATGGTAACTTATGTTAACTGATGGTAGCTGATGGTAGCTGATGGTAACTTATGTTAACTGATGGTAGCTGATGGTAGCTGATGGTAACTTATGTTAACTGATGGTAGCTGATGGTAGCTGATGGTAGCTGATGGTAACTTATGATAACTGATGGTAGCTGATGGTAACTGATGGTAGCTGATGGTAGCTGATGGTAACTTATGATAACTGATGGTAACTGATGGTAGCTGATGGTAACTGATGGTAGCTGATGGTAACTGATGGTAACTGATGGTAACTTATGATAACTGATGGTAACTGATGGTAGCTGATGGTAACTGATGGTAACTGATGGTAACTTATGATAACTGATGGTAACTGATGGTAGCTGATGGTAACTGATGGTAGCTGATGGTAACTTATGATAACTGATGGTAGCTGATGGTAGCTGATGGTAACTTATGATAACTGATGGTAGCTGATGGTAACTGATGGTAGCTGATGGTAGCTGATGGTAACTGATGGTAACTGATGGTAACTTATGATAACTGATGATAACTGATGGTAACTGATGGTAACTGATGGTAACTGATGGTAACTGATGGTAGCTGATGGTAACTGATGGTAACTGATGGTAACTGATGGTAACTGATGGTAAGTTATGATAACTGATGGTAACTGATGGTAGCTGATGGTAACTGATGGTAACTGATGGTAACTGATGGTAGCTGATGGTAGCTGATGGTAACTGATGGTAACTGATGGTAACTTATGATAACTGATGGTAACTGATGGTAACTGATGGTAACTGATGGTAACTTATGATAACTGATGGTAACTGATGGTAGCTGATGGTAACTGATGGTAACTGATGGTAGCTGATGGTAACTTATGATAACTGATGATAACTGATGGTAGCTGATGGTAACTGATGGTAACTGATGGTAAATGATGATAGATGATGGTAACTGATGGTAACTGATGGTAACTGATGGTAGCTGATGGTAGCTGATGGTAACTGATGGTAGCTGATGGTAGCTTATGGTAACTTATGATAACTGATGATAACTGATGGTAGCTGATGGTAGCTGATGGTAACTGATGGTAGCTGATGGTAGCTGATGGTAACTGATGGTAAATGATGATAAATGATGGTAACTGATCGTAGCTGATGGTAACTGATGGTAGCTTATGGTAGCTGATGGTAAATGATGGTAACTGATGGTAGCTGATGGTAACTTATGATAACTGATGGTAGCTGATGGTAACTGATGGTAGCTTATGATAACTGATGGTAGCTGATGGTAGCTGATGGTAGCTGATGGTAGCTGATGGTAACTGATGGTAACTGATGGTAACTTATGATAACTGATGGTAGCTGATGGTAGCTGATGGTAGCTGATGGTAACTGATGGTAACTGATGGTAACTTATGATAACTGATGGTAACTGATGGTAGCTGATGGTAGCTGATGGTAACTGATGGTAACTGATGGTAACTGATGGTAGCTGATGGTAACTGATGGTAGCTGATGGTAGCTGATGGTAACTTATGATAACTGATGATAACTGATGGTAGCTGATGGTAACTGATGGTAACTGATGGTAAATGATGATAAATGATGGTAGCTGATGGTAGCTGATGGTAACTGATGATAACTGATGATAACTGATGGTAACTGATGGTAACTGATGGTAGCTGATGGTAACTGATGGTAACTGATGGTAACTGATGGTAAATGATGATAAATGATGGTAGCTGATGGTAACTGATGATAAATGATGGTAGCTGATGGTAACTGATGGTAACTGATGGTAACTGATGGTAAATGATGATAAATGATGGTAGCTGATGGTAACTGATGGTAACTGATGGTAACTGATGGGAACTGATGGTAGCTGATGGTAGCTGATGGTAACTGATGATAACTGATGGTAACTGATGATAAATGATGGTAACTGATGGTAACTGATGGTAACTGATGATAACTGATGGTAACTGATGGTAACTGATGGTAACTGATGATAAATGATGGTAACTGATGATAAATGATGATAACTGATGGTAACTGATGGTAACTGATGATAAATGATGATAACTGATGGTAACTGATGATAAATGATGATAGCTGATGGTAAATGATGATAAATGATGGTAGCTAATGGTAGCTGATGGTAACTGATGGTAAATGATGATAAATGATGGTAGCTGATGGTAGCTGATGGTAACTGATGATAAATGATGGTGACTTATGATAACTGATGGTAGCTGATGGTAACTGATGATAACTGATGGTAACTGATGGTAACTGATGATAACTGATGGTAACTGATGGTAACTGATGGTAGCTGATGGTAACTGATGGTAACTGATGGTAGATGATGGTAGCTGATGGTAACTGATGGTAACTGATGGTAACTGATGGTAGCTGATGGTAACTGATGGTAACTGATGATAACTGATGGTAACTGATGGTAACTGATGGTAACTGATGGTAACTGATGGTAGCTGATGGTAACTGATGGTAACTGATGGTAGATGATGGTAACTGATGATAACTGATGGTAGCTGATGGTAACTGATGGTAGCTGATGGTAACTCATGATAACTGATGGTAGCTGATGATAACTGATGGTAACTGATGGTAACTGATGGTAGCTGATGGTAACTGATGGTAACTGATGATAACTGATGGTAACTGATGGTAACTGATGATAACTGATGGTAACTGATGGTAACTGATGGTAGCTGATGGTAACTGATGGTAACTGATGGTAGATGATGGTAACTGATGATAACTGATGGTAGCTGATGGTAACTGATGGTAGCTGATGGTAACTCATGATAACTGATGGTAGCTGATGGTAACTGATAGTAACTTATGATAACTGATGGTAGCTGATGGTAACTGATGGTAACTTATGATAAATGATGATAAATGATGGTAGCTGATGGTAACTGATGGTAACTTATGATAACTGATGGTAGCTGATGGTAACTGATGGTAACTTATGATAACTGATGGTAGCTGATGGTAACTGATGGTAACTTATGATAAATGATGATAAATGATGGTAGCTGATGGTAATTTATGATAACTGATGGTAGCTGATGATAAATGATGGTAACTTGGTAACTGATGGTAGCTGATGGTAACTTATGATAACTGATGGTAGCTGATGGTAACTTATGATAACTGATGGTAGCTGATGGTAACTGATGGTAACTTATGATAACTGATGGTAGCTGATGGTAACTGATGATAAATGATGATAAATGATGGTAACTGATGGTAACTGATGGTAACTGATGGTAACTTATGATAACTGATGGTAACTGATGATAAATGATGGTAACTGATGGTAACTGATGGTAACTGATGGTAACTTATGATAACTGATGGTAACTGAAGATAAATGATGGTAACTGATGATAAATGATGGTAACTGATGATAAATGATGGTAAATGATGATAAATGATGGTAACTGATGGTAACTGATGGTAACTGATGATAAATGATGGTAACTGATGGTAGCTGATGGTAGCTGATGGTAACTTATGATAACTGATGGTAGCTGATGGTAGCTGATGGTAGCTGATGGTAACTTATGATAACTGATGGTAGCTGATGGTAACTTATGATAACTGATGGTAGCTGATGGTAGCTGATGGTAACTGATGGTAGCTGATGGTAACTGATGGTAACTGATGGTAGCTGATGGTAACTTATGATAACTGATGATAACTGATGGTAGCTGATGGTAACTGATGGTAAATGATGATAAATGATGGTAACTGATGGTAACTGATGGTAGCTGATGATAGCTGATGGTAACTGATGGTAACTGATGGTAGCTGATGGTAACTGATGGTAACTGATGATAAATGATGATAAATGATGGTAGCTGATGGTAACTTATGATAACTGATGGTAGCTGATAGTAACTTAAGATAAATGATGATAAATGATGGTAACTGATGGTAACTGATGGTAGCTGATGGTAACTGATGATAAATGATGATAAATGATGGTAACTGATGGTAACTGATGGTAGCTGATGATAGCTGATGGTAACTGATGGTAACTGATGGTAGCTGATGGTAACTGATGGTAACTGATGATAAATGATGATAAATGATGGTAGCTGATGGTAACTTATGATAACTGATGGTAGCTGATAGTAACTTAAGATAAATGATGATAACTGATGGTAACTGATGGTAACTGATGGTAGCTGATGGTAACTTATGATAACTGATGGTAGCTGATGGTAACTTATGATAACTGATGGTAGCTGATGGTAACTGATGGTAACTTATGATAACTGATGGTAGCTGATGGTAACTGATGGTAACTTATGATAACTGATGGTAGCTGATAGTAACTTAAGATAAATGATGATAAATGATGGTAACTGATGGTAACTGATGGTAGCTGATGGTAACTTATGATAACTGATGGTAGCTGATAGTAACTTAAGATAAATGATGATAAATGATGGTAACTGATGGTAACTGATGGTAGCTGATGGTAGCTGATGGTAACTGATGATAAATGATGATAAATGATGGTAACTGATGATAACTGATGGTAGCTGATGGTAACTTATGATAACTGATGGTAACTGATGATAAATGATGGTAACTGATGATAAATGATGGTAACTGATGATAAATGATGATAAATGATGGTAACTGATGGTAACTGATGGTAGCTGATGGTAACTGATGATAAATGATGATAAATGATGGTAACTGATGATAACTGATGGTAGCTGATGGTAACTTATGATAACTGATGGTAGCTGATGGTAACTGATGGTAACTTATGATAACTGATGGTAGCTGATGGTAACTGATGGTAACTTATGATAACTGATGGTAACTGATGATAAATGATGATAAATGATGGTAACTGATGGTAACTTATGATAACTGATGGTAACTGATGATAAATGATGATAAATGATGGTAACTGATGGTAACTGATGGTAACTGATGATAACTGATGGTAACTGATGGTAACTGATGGTAACTTATGATAACTGATGGTAACTGATGATAACTGATGGTAACTTATGATAACTGATGGTAACTGATGATAAATGATGGTAACTGATGGTAACTTATGATAACTGATGGTAACTTATGATAACTGATGGTAACTGATGATAAATGATGGTAACTGATGGTAACTGATGGTAACTGATGATAAATGATGGTAACTGATGATAAATGATGATAAATGATGGTAACTGATGGTAGCTGATGGTAGCTGATGGTAACTGATGATAAATGATGGTAACTTATGATAACTGATGGTAACTGATGTTAACTGATGGTAGCTGATGGTAGCTGATGGTAACTTATGATAACTGATGGTAACTGATGATAAATGATGGTAACTGATGATAAATGATGATAAATGATGGTAACTGATGGTAACTGATGATAAATGATGGTAACTGATGGTAACTGATGGTAACTGATGATAACTGATAGTAACTGATGGTAACTGATGATAAATGATGGTAGCTGATGGTAACTGATGATAACTGATGATAAATGATGGTAACTGATGGTAACTGATGGTAACTGATGATAAATGATGGTAACTGATGGTAACTGATGATAACTGATGATAAATGATGGTAACTGATGGTAACTGATGATAAATGATGGTAACTGATGGTAACTTATGATAACTGATGATAACTGATAGTAACTGATGGTAACTGATGATAAATGATGGTAGCTGATGGTAACTGATGATAACTGATGATAAATGATGGTAACTGATGGTAACTGATGATAAATGATGGTAACTGATGGTAACTTATGATAACTGATGATAACTGATAGTAACTGATGGTAACTGATGATAAATGATGGTAGCTGATGGTAACTGATGATAACTGATAATAAATGATGATAAATGATGGTAACTGATGGTAACTGATGATAAATGATGATAAATGATGGTAACTGATGGTAACTGATGGTAACTGATGGTAACTTATGATAACTGATGGTAACTGATAGTAACTGATGGTAACTTATGATAACTGATGGTAACTGATGATAAATGATGGTAACTGATGGTAACTGATGGTAACTCATGGTAACTTATGATAAATGATGGTAACTGATGGTAGCTGATGATAACTGATGGTAGCTGATGGTAACTGATGGTAGCTGATGGTAACTGATGGTAGCTGATGGTAACTTATGATAAATGATGGTAACTGATGGTAACTGATGGTAACTGATGATAACTGATAGTAACTGATGGTAACTGATGATAAATGATGGTAGCTGATGGTAACTGATGATAACTGATGATAAATGATGGTAACTGATGGTAACTGATGGTAACTGATGATAAATGATGGTAACTGATGGTAACTGATGATAACTGATGATAAATGATGGTAACTGATGGTAACTGATGATAAATGATGGTAACTGATGGTAACTTATGATAACTGATGATAACTGATAGTAACTGATGGTAACTGATGATAAATGATGGTAGCTGATGGTAACTGATGATAACTGATGATAAATGATGGTAACTGATGGTAACTTATGATAACTGATGATAACTGATAGTAACTGATGGTAACTGATGATAAATGATGGTAGCTGATGGTAACTGATGATAACTGATAATAAATGATGATAAATGATGGTAACTGATGGTAGCTGATGGTAACTGATGGTAGCTGATGGTAACTTATGATAACTGATGGTAACTTATGATAACTGATGGTAGCTGATGGTAACTGATGATAACTGATGGTAACTGATGGTAACTGATGGTAGCTGATGGTAACTGATGGTAACTGATGGTAAATGATGGTAACTTATGATAACTGATGGTAGCTGATGGTAACTGATGGTAGCTGATGGTAACTTATGATAACTGATGGTAGCTGATGGTAACTTATGATAACTGATGGTAGCTGATGGTAACTGATGGTAGCTGATGGTAACTTATGATAACTGATGGTAGCTGATGGTAACTGATAGTAACTTATGATAACTGATGGTAGCTGATGGTAACTGATGGTAACTTATGATAAATGATGATAAATGATGGTAGCTGATGGTAACTGATGGTAACTTATGATAACTGATGGTAGCTGATGGTAACTGATGGTAACTTATGATAACTGATGGTAGCTGATGGTAACTGATGGTAACTTGGTAACTGATGGTAGCTGATGGTAACTTATGATAACTGATGGTAGCTGATGGTAACTTATGATAACTGATGGTAGCTGATGGTAACTTATGATAACTGATGGTAGCTGATGGTAACTGATGGTAACTTATGATAACTGATGGTAGCTGATGGTAACTGATGATAAATGATGATAAATGATGGTAACTGATGGTAACTGATGGTAACTGATGGTAACTTATGATAACTGATGGTAACTGATGATAAATGATGGTAACTGATGGTAACTGATGGTAACTGATGGTAACTTATGATAACTGATGGTAACTGAAGATAAATGATGGTAACTGATGATAAATGATGGTAACTGATGATAAATGATGGTAAATGATGATAAATGATGGTAACTGATGGTAACTGATGGTAACTGATGATAAATGATGGTAACTGATGGTAGCTGATGGTAACTTATGATAACTGATGGTAGCTGATGGTAGCTGATGGTAGCTGATGGTAACTTATGATAACTGATGGTAGCTGATGGTAACTTATGATAACTGATAGTAGCTGATGGTAGCTGATGGTAACTGATGGTAGCTGATGGTAGCTGATGGTAACTGATGGTAACTGATGGTAGCTGATGGTAACTTATGATAACTGATGATAACTGATGGTAGCTGATGGTAAATGATGATAAATGATGGTAACTGATGGTAACTGATGGTAGCTGATGATAGCTGATGGTAACTGATGGTAACTGATGGTAGCTGATGGTAACTGATGGTAACTGATGGTAACTGATGATAAATGATGATAAATGATGGTAACTGATGGTAACTGATGGTAGCTGATGGTAACTTATGATAACTGATGGTAGCTGATAGTAACTTAAGATAAATGATGGTAACTGATGGTAACTGATGGTAACTGATGGTAACTTATGATAACTGATGGTAACTGATGATAAATGATGGTAACTGATGATAAATGATGGTAACTGATGGTAACTGATGATAAATGATGGTAACTGATGGTAACTGATGATAAATGATGGTAGCTGATGGTAACTGATGATAACTGATGATAACTGATAGTAACTGATGGTAACTGATGATAAATGATGGTAGCTGATGGTAACTGATGATAACTGATGATAAATGATGGTAACTGATGGTAACTGATGATAAATGATGGTAACTGATGGTAACTTATGATAACTGATGATAACTGATGGTAGCTGATGGTAACTGATGGTAAATGATGATAAATGATGGTAACTGATGGTAACTGATGGTAGCTGATGATAGCTGATGGTAACTGATGGTAACTGATGGTAGCTGATGGTAACTGATGGTAACTGATGATAAATGATGATAAATGATGGTAGCTGATGGTAACTTATGATAACTGATGGTAGCTGATAGTAACTTAAGATAAATGATGATAAATGATGGTAACTGATGGTAACTGATGGTAGCTGATGGTAACTGATGATAAATGATGATAAATGATGGTAACTGATGGTAACTGATGGTAGCTGATGATAGCTGATGGTAACTGATGGTAACTGATGGTAGCTGATGGTAACTGATGATAAATGATGATAAATGATGGTAGCTGATGGTAACTTATGATAACTGATGGTAGCTGATAGTAACTTAAGATAAATGATGATAACTGATGGTAACTGATGGTAACTGATGGTAGCTGATGGTAACTTATGATAACTGATGGTAGCTGATGGTAACTTATGATAACTGATGGTAGCTGATGGTAACTGATGGTAACTTATGATAACTGATGGTAGCTGATGGTAACTGATGGTAACTTATGATAACTGATGGTAGCTGATAGTAACTTAAGATAAATGATGATAAATGATGGTAACTGATGGTAACTGATGGTAGCTGATGGTAACTGATGATAAATGATGATAAATGATGGTAACTGATGGTAACTGATGGTAGCTGATGGTAACTTATGATAACTGATGGTAGCTGATGGTAACTTATGATAACTGATGGTAGCTGATGGTAACTGATGGTAACTTATGATAACTGATGGTAGCTGATGGTAGCTGATGGTAACTTATGATAACTGATGGTAGCTGATGGTAACTTATGATAACTGATGATAACTGATGGTAGCTGATGGTAACTGATGGTAACTGATGGTAACTGATGGTAACTGATGGTAACTTATGATAACTGATGGTAACTGATGATAAATGATGGTAACTGATGGTAACTGATGGTAACTGATGGTAACTTATGATAACTGATGGTAACTGATGGTAACTGATGGTAACTTATGATAACTGATGGTAACTGATGATAGCTGATGGTAACTGATGGTAACTTATGATAACTGATGGTAACTGATGGTAACTGATGGTAACTTATGATAACTGATGGTAACTGATGATAAATGATGGTAACTGATGGTAACTTATGATAACTGATGGTAACTTATGATAACTGATGGTAACTGATGGTAACTGATGGTAACTGATGGTAACTGATGATAAATGATGGTAACTGATGATAAATGATGATAAATGATGGTAACTGATGGTAACTTATGATAACTGATGGTAACTGATGATAAATGATGGTAACTGATGGTAACTGATGATAAATGATGGTAACTGATGGTAACTGATGATAAATGATGGTAGCTGATGGTAACTGATGATAACTGATGATAACTGATAGTAACTGATGGTAACTGATGATAAATGATGGTAGCTGATGGTAACTGATGATAACTGATGATAAATGATGGTAACTGATGGTAACTGATGATAAATGATGGTAACTGATGGTAACTTATGATAACTGATGATAACTGATAGTAACTGATGGTAACTGATGATAAATGATGGTAGCTGATGGTAACTGATGATAACTGATGATAAATGATGGTAACTGATGGTAACTGATGGTAACTGATGATAAATGATGATAAATGATGGTAACTGATGGTAACTGATGGTAACTGATGATAAATGATGATAAATGATGGTAACTGATGGTAACTGATGGTAACTGATGGTAACTTATGATAACTTATGATAACTGATGGTAACTGATAGTAACTGATGGTAACTTATGATAACTGATGGTAACTGATGATAAATGATGGTAACTGATGGTAACTGATGCTAGCTGATGGTAACTGATGGTAACTTATGATAAATGATGGTAACTGATGGTAGCTGATGATAACTGATGGTAGCTGATGGTAACTTATGATAAATGATGGTAACTGATGGTAGCTGATGGTAACTGATGGTAGCTGATGGTAACTGATGGTAGCTGATGGTAACTGATGGTAGCTGATGGTAACTGATGGTAGCTGATGGTAACTGATGGTAGCTGATGGTAGCTGATGGTAGCTGATGGTAACTGATGATAAATGATGGTAACTGATGATAAATGATGGTAAATGATGGTAACTGATGGTAACTGATGGTAACTGATGGTAACTGATGATAAATGATGGTAACTGATGATAAATGATGGTAACTGATGGTAACTGATGGTAGCTGATGGTAACTGATGGTAGCTGATGGTAGCTGATGGTAACTTATGATAACTGATGGTAGCTGATGGTAACTGATGGTAGCTGATGGTAGCTGATGGTAACTTATGGTAACTGATGGTAGCTGATGGTAGCTGATGGTAACTTATGATAACTGATGGTAGCTGATGGTAACTGATGGTAGCTGATGGTAGCTGATGGTAGCTGATGGTAACTTATGATAACTGATGGTAGCTGATGGTAACTGATGGTAGCTGATGGTAACTGATGGTAGCTGATGGTAACTTATGTTAACTGATGGTAGCTGATGGTAGCTGATGGTAACTTATGATAACTGATGGTAGCTGATGGTAACTGATGGTAGCTTATGATAACTGATGGTAGCTGATGGTAGCTGATGGTAACTTATGATAACTGATGGTAACTGATGGTAGCTGATGGTAGCTGATGGTAACTTATGTTAACTGATGGTAGCTGATGGTAGCTGATGGTAACTTATGTTAACTGATGGTAGCTGATGGTAGCTGATGGTAGCTGATGGTAACTTATGATAACTGATGGTAGCTGATGGTAACTGATGGTAGCTGATGGTAGCTGATGGTAGCTGATGGTAACTGATGGTAACTGATGGTAACTTATGATAACTGATGGTAACTGATGGTAGCTTATGGTAACTGATGGTAACTGATGGTAACTTATGATAACTGATGGTAACTGATGGTAGCTGATGGTAACTGATGGTAGCTGATGGTAACTTATGATAACTGATGGTAGCTGATGGTAGCTGATGGTAACTTATGATAACTGATGGTAGCTGATGGTAACTGATGGTAGCTGATGGTAGCTGATGGTAACTGATGGTAACTTATGATAACTGATGGTAACTGATGGTAACTGATGGTAACTGATGGTAACTGATGGTAGCTGATGGTAACTGATGGTAACTTATGGTAACTTATGGTAACTGAAGGTAACTGATGGTAACTGATGGTAACTTATGATAACTGATGGTAACTGATGGTAACTGAAGGTAACTGATGGTAACTGATGTTAACTGATGGTAGCTGATGTTAACTTATGATAACTGATGATAACTGATGGTAACTGATGTTAACTGATGGTAGCTGATGGTAACTTATGATAACTGATGGTAACTGATGGTAGCTGATGATAACTGATGATAACTGATGATAACTGATGGTAGCTGATGGTAGTTGATGGTAACTGATGGTAAATGATGGTAACTGATGGTAGCTGATGTGAACTGATGGTAGCTGATGGTAACTGATAGTAGCTGATGGTAACTGATGTTAACTGATGGTAGCTGATGGTAGCTGATGGTAAATGATGATTAATGATGGTAACTGATGGTAGCTGATGATAAATGATGGTAAATGATGGTAACTGATGGTAGCTGATGGTAACTGATGGTAAATGATGATAAATGATGATAGCTGATGATAAATGATGATAACTGATGGTAACTGATGATAAATGATGGTAACTGATGGTAACTGATGGTAGCTGATGGTAGCTGATGGTAACTTATGATAACTGATGGTAGCTGATGGTAACTGATGGTAGCTGATGGTAGCTGATGGTAACTTATGTTAACTGATGGTAGCTGATGGTAGCTGATGGTAACTGATGGTAGCTGATGGTAGCTGATGGTAGCTGATGGTAACTTATGATAACTGATGGTAGCTGATGGTAACTGATGGTAGCTGATGGTAGCTGATGGTAGCTGATGGTAACTTATGATAACTGATGGTAGCTGATGGTAACTGATGGTAGCTGATGGTAGCTGATGGTAACTGATGGTAGCTGATGGTAGCTGATGGTAACTTATGTTAACTGATGGTAGCTGATGGTAGCTGATGGTAACTTATGATAACTGATGGTAGCTGATGGTAACTGATGGTAGCTTATGATAACTGATGGTAGCTGATGGTAGCTGATGGTAACTTATGATAACTGATGGTAACTGATGGTAGCTGATGGTAGCTGATGGTAACTTATGTTAACTGATGGTAGCTGATGGTAGCTGATGGTAACTTATGTTAACTGATGGTAGCTGATGGTAGCTGATGGTAGCTGATGGTAACTTATGATAACTGATGGTAGCTGATGGTAACTGATGGTAGCTGATGGTAGCTGATGGTAGCTGATGGTAACTGATGGTAACTGATGGTAACTTATGATAACTGATGGTAACTGATGGTAGCTGATGGTAACTGATGGTAACTGATGGTAACTTATGATAACTAATGGTAACTGATGGTAGCTGATGGTAACTGATGGTAGCTGATGGTAACTTATGATAACTGATGGTAGCTGATGGTAGCTGATGGTAACTTATGATAACTGATGGTAGCTGATGGTAACTGATGGTAGCTGATGGTAGCTGATGGTAACTGATGGTAACTTATGATAACTGATGGTAACTGATGGTAACTGATGGTAACTGATGGTAGCTGATGGTAACTGATGGTAACTTATGGTAACTTATGGTAACTGAAGGTAACTGATGGTAACTGATGGTAACTGATGGTAACTTATGATAACTGATGGTAACTGATGGTAACTGATGGTAACTGATGGTAACTGATGTTAACTGATGGTAGCTGATGTTAACTTATGATAACTGATGATAACTGATGGTAACTGATGTTAACTGATGGTAGCTGATGGTAACTTATGATAACTGATGGTAACTGATGGTAGCTGATGATAACTGATGATAACTGATGATAACTGATGGTAGCTGTTGGTAGTTGATGGTAACTGATGGTAAATGATGGTAACTGATGGTAGCTGATGTGAACTGATGGTAGCTGATGGTAACTGATAGTAGCTGATGGTAACTGATGTTAACTGATGGTAGCTGATGGTAGCTGATGGTAAATGATGATTAATGATGGTAACTGATGGTAGCTGATGATAAATGATGGTAACTGATGGTAACTGATGGTAGCTGATGGTAACTGATGGTAAATGATGGTAACTGATGGTAGCTGATGGTAACTGATGGTAAATGATGATAAATGATGATAGCTGATGATAAATGATGATAACTGATGGTAACTGATGATAAATGATGGTAACTGATGGTAACTGATGGTAGCTGATGGTAACTGATGGTAGCTGATGGTAGCTGATGGTAACTTATGATAACTGATGGTAGCTGATGGTAACTGATGGTAGCTGATGGTAGCTGATGGTAACTTATGTTAACTGATGGTAGCTGATGGTAGCTGATGGTAACTGATGGTAGCTGATGGTAGCTGATGGTAGCTGATGGTAACTTATGATAACTGATGGTAGCTGATGGTAACTGATGGTAGCTGATGGTAGCTGATGGTAACTGATGGTAGCTGATGGTAGCTGATGGTAACTTATGTTAACTGATGGTAGCTGATGGTAGCTGATGGTAACTTATGATAACTGATGGTAACTGATGGTAGCTTATGATAACTGATGGTAGCTGATGGTAGCTGATGGTAACTTATGATAACTGATGGTAGCTGATGGTAGCTGATGGTAACTTATGATAACTGATGGTAGCTGATGGTAACTGATGGTAGCTGATGGTAGCTGATGGTAGCTGATGGTAACTTATGTTAACTGATGGTAGCTGATGGTAGCTGATGGTAACTTATGATAACTGATGGTAGCTGATGGTAACTGATGGTAGCTTATGATAACTGATGGTAGCTGATGGTAGCTGATGGTAACTTATGATAACTGATGGTAACTTATGTTAACTGATGGTAGCTGATGGTAGCTGATGGTAACTTATGTTAACTGATGGTAGCTGATGGTAGCTGATGGTAGCTGATGGTAACTTATGATAACTGATGGTAGCTGATGGTAACTGATGGTAGCTGATGGTAGCTGATGGTAGCTGATGGTAACTGATGGTAACTGATGGTAACTTATGATAACTGATGGTAACTGATGGTAGCTGATGGTAACTGATGGTAACTGATGGTAACTTATGATAACTGATGGTAACTGATGGTAGCTGATGGTAACTGATGGTAGCTGATGGTAACTTATGATAACTGATGGTAGCTGATGGTAGCTGATGGTAACTTATGATAACTGATGGTAGCTGATGGTAACTGATGGTAGCTGATGGTAGCTGATGGTAACTGATGGTAACTTATGATAACTGATGGTAACTGATGGTAACTGATGGTAACTGATGGTAACTGATGGTAGCTGATGGTAACTGATGGTAACTTATGGTAACTTATGGTAACTGAAGGTAACTGATGGTAACTGATGGTAACTGATGGTAACTTATGATAACTGATGGTAACTGATGGTAACTGATGGTAACTGATGGTAACTGATGTTAACTGATGGTAGCTGATGGTAACTGATGGTAACTGATGGTAGCTGATGGTAACTGATGGTAAATGATGGTAACTGATGGTAGCTGATGGTAACTGATGGTAAATGATGATAAATGATGATAGCTGATGATAAATGATGATAACTGATGGTAACTGATGGTAACTGATGGTAACTGATGATAAATGATGATAACTGATGGTAACTGATGGTAAATGATGATAAATGATGGTAGCTAATGGTAGCTGATGGTAACTGATGGTAAATGATGATAAATGATGGTAGCTGATGGTAGCTGATGGTAACTGATGATAAATGATGGTAACTGATGGTAACTGATGGTAACTGATGGTAGCTGATGGTAACTGATGGTAAATGATGGTAACTGATGGTAGCTGATGGTAACTGATGGTAAATGATGATAAATGATGATAGCTGATGATAAATGATGATAACTGATGGTAACTGATGGTAACTGATGATAAATGATGATAACTGATGGTAACTGATGGTAAATGATGATAAATGATGGTAGCTAATGGTAGCTGATGGTAACTGATGGTAAATGATGATAAATGATGGTAGCTGATGGTAGCTGATGGTAACTGATGATAAATGATGGTAACTGATGGTAACTGATGGTAACTGATGGTAGCTGATGGTAGCTGATGGTAACTTATGATAACTGATGGTAACTGATGGTAACTGATGGTAACTGATGGTAACTGATGATAAATGATGGTAACTGATGGTAACTGATGGTAACTGATGATAAATGATGGTAACTGATGGTAACTGATGATAAATGATGATAACTGATGGTAACTGATGGTAACTGATGGTAACTGATGATAAATGATGGTAACTGATGATAACTGATGGTAACTGATGGTAACTTATGATAACTGATTATAAATGATGGTAACTGATGGTAACTGATGGTAACTGATGGTAACTGATGATAACTGATGGTAACTGATGGTAACTGATGATAACTTATGGTAACTGATGTTAACTGATGGTAGCTGATGGTAGCTGATGGTAGCTGATGTTAACTGATGGTAACTGATGTTAACTGATGGTAGCTGATGTTAACTGATGGTAGCTGATGGTAACTTATGATAACTGATGGTAACTGATGGTAACTGATGTTAACTGATGGTAACTGATGGTAGCTGATGGTAACTTATGATAACTGATGGTAACTGATGTTAACTGATGGTAGCTGATGGTAGCTGATGGTAACTTATGATAACTGATGGTAACTGATGATAAATGATGGTAACTGATGATAAATGATGATAACTGATGGTAACTGATGGTAACTGATGGTAACTGATGGTAACTGATGATAACAGATGGTAACTGATGATAACAGATGGTAGCTGATGGTAACTGATTGTAGCTGATGTTAACTGATGGTAACTGATGTTAACTGATGGTAGCTGATGTTAACTGATGGTAGCTGATGGTAACTTATGATAACTGATGGTAACTGATGGTAACTGATGTTAACTGATGGTAACTGATGGTAGCTGATGGTAACTTATGATAACTGATGGTAACTGATGGTAAATGATGGTAACTGATGATAACTGATGGTAAATGATGGTAACTGATGATAACTGATGGTAACATATGTTAAATGATGGTAACTGATGGTAAATGATGGTAACTGATGGTAGCTGATGGTAACTGATAGTAGCTGATGGTAACTGATGGTAACTGATGGTAGCTGATTGTAACTTATGATAACTGATAGTAGCTGATGGTAACTGATGGTAACTGATGGTAACTGATGGTAACTGATGGTAACTGATGGTAGCTGATGGTAAATGATGATAACTGATGGTAAATGATGATAAATGATTATAACTGATGGTAGCTGATTGTAGCTGATGGTAGCTGATGGTAACTGATGGTAACTGATAGTAGCTGATGGTAACTGATGTGAACTGATGGTAACTGATGGTAGCTGATGGTAAATGATGATAACTGATGGTAGCTGATGGTAAATGATGATAAATGATTATAACTGATGGTAGCTGATGGTAACATATGTTAAATGATGGTAAGTGATGGTAACTGATGGTAAATGATGGTAACTGATGGTAACTGATGGTAGTTGATGGTAGTTGATGATAAATGATGATAACTGATGGTAGCTGATGGTAACATATGTTAAATGATGGTAACTGATTTTAACTGATGGTAACATATGTTAAATGATGGTAAGTGATGGTAAGTGATGGTAAATGATGGTAACTGATGGTAGTTGATGGTAGTTGATGATAAATGATGATAAATGATGATAACTGATGGTAACTGATGTTAACTGATGGTAACTGATGGTAGTTGATGGTAACTGATGATAGCTATTGGTAGCTGATGGTAGCTGATGATAACTGATGGTAGCTGATGGTAACTGATGGTAACTGATGGTAGTTGATGATAACTGATGATAGCTGATGGTAACTGATGGTAACTGATGGTAGCTGATGGTAGCTGATGGTAAATGATGGTAACTGATGGTAGCTGATGGTAGCTGATGTTAAATGATGGTAACTGATGGTAGCTGATGGTAACTGATGGTAGCTGATGTTAAATGATGGTAACTGATGGTAGCTGATGGTAACTGATGATAAATGATGGTAACTGATGGTAGCTGATGGTAGCTGATGGTAAATGATGGTAACTGATGGTAACTGATGGTAACTGATGGTAGCTGATGTTAACTGATGGTAACTGATGGTAACTGATGATAGCTGATGGTAAATGATGGTAGCTGATGGTAACTGATGATAACTGATGATAGCTGATGGTAGCTGATGGTAGCTGATGGTAACTGATGGTAGCTGATGGTAACTGATGGTAGTTGATGATAACTGATGATAGCTGATGGTAAAATATGTTAAATGATGGTAACTGATTTTAACTGATGGTAACATATATTAAATGATGGTAAATGATGGTAACTGATGGTAGTTGATGGTAGCTGATGGTAACATATGTTAAATGATGGTAACTGATGGTAACTGATGGTAAATGATGGTAACTGATGGTAGCTGATGTTAACTGATGGTAACTGATGGTAGTTGATGGTAACTGATGAAAGCTGATGGTAACTGATGGTAACTGATGGTAGCTGATGGTAACTGATGGTAACTGATGGTAGTTGATGATAACTGATGATAGCTGATGGTAAATGATGGTAGCTGATGGTAACTGATGGTAACTGATGGTAGTTGATGATAACTGATGATAGCTGATGGTAGCTGATGGTAACTGATGGTAACTGATGGTAACTGATGGTAGCTGATGGTAGCTGATGGTAAATGATGGTAACTGATGGTAACTGATGGTAGCTGATTGTAACTGATGATAAATGATGATAAATGATGATAACTGATGGTAACTGATGGTAGCTGATGGTAGTTGATGGTAACTGATGATAACTGATGGTAACTGATGGTAACTGATGGTAGCTGATGGTAGTTGATGATAGCTGATGGTAAATGATGGTAGCTGATGGTAACTGATGGTAACTGATGGTAACTGATGGTAACTGATGATAACTGATGGTAGCTGATGGTAACTGATGGTAGCTGATGGTAACTGATGGTAGCTGATGTTAAATGATGGTAACTGATGGTAGCTGATGGTAACTGATGGTAGCTGATGTTAAATGATGGTAGCTGATGGTAACTGATGGTAACTGATGGTAGCTGATGGTAAATGATGGTAACTGATGGTAACTGATGGTAGCTGATGGTAACTGATGGTAACTGATGGTAGCTGATGGTAAATGATGGTAGCTGATGGTAACTGATGGTAGCTGATGTTAAATGATGGTAACTGATGGTAACTGATGTTAACTGATGGTAGCTGATGGTAAATGATGGTAACTGATGGTAACTGATGGTAGCTGATGGTAAATGATGGTAACTGATGGTAGCTGATGATAAATGATGGTAACTGATGGTAGCTGATGGTAGCTGATGTTAAATGATGGTAACTGATGGTAGCTGATGGTAGCTGATGGTAGTTGATGGTAACTGATGGTAACTGATGGTAAATGATGGTAGCTTATGGTAACTGATGGTAACTGATGGTAAATGATGGTAGCTTATGGTAGCTGATGGTAGCTGATGGTAGTTGATGGTAACTGATGGTAACTGATGGTAAATGATGGTAACTGATGGTAACTGATGGTAACTGATGGTAGCTGATGGTAGCTGATGGTAACTGATGGTAACTGATGGTAACTGATGGTAGCTGATAGTAACTGATGATAACTGATGGTAGCTGATGATAACTGATGGTAACTGATGGTAGCTGATGGTAGCTGATGGTAACTGATGGTAAATGATGATAAATGATGGTAACTGATGGTAACTGATGGTAACTGGTGGTAAATGATGGTAACTGATGGTAACTGATGGTAGCTGATGGTAACTGATGCTAACTGATGGTAGCTGATGATAACTGATGGTAACTGATGGTAACTGATGGTAGATGATGGTAACTGATGGTAAATGATGATAAATGATGGTAGCTGATGGTAACTGATGGTAAATGATGATAACTGATGGTAAATGATGATAAATGATGGTAACTGATGGTAACTGATGATAACTGATGGTAGCTGATGGTAACTGATGGTAAATGATGATAACTGATGGTAAATGATGATAACTGATGGTAGCTGATGGTAACTGATGGTAGCTGATGGTAGCTGATGATAAATGATGGTAACTAATGATAACTGATGGTAACTGATGGTAAATGATGATAACTGATGGTAAATGATGATAACTGATGGTAGCTGATGTTAACTGATGGTAGCTGATGGTAACTGATGGTAACTGATGGTAACTGATGGTAAATGATGATAACTGATGGTAAATGATGATAAATGATGGTAGCTGATGGTAACTGATGGTAAATGATGATAACTGATGGTAAATGATGATAAATGATGGTAACTGATGGTAACTGATGATAACTGATGGTAGCTGATGGTAACTGATGGTAAATGATGATAACTGATGGTAAATGATGATAACTGATGGTAGCTGATGGTAACTGATGGTAGCTGATGGTAGCTGATGAAAAATGATGGTAAATGATGATAACTGATGGTAACTGATGATAACTGATGGTAACTAATGGTAACTGATGATAACTGATGGTAGCTGATGGTAGCTGATGGTAAATGATGATAACTGATGGTAAATGATGATAACTGATGGTAGCTGATGGTCGCTGATGATAAATGATGATAACTGATGGTAACTGATGGTAAATGATGATAAATGATGGTAACTGATGGTAACTGATGATAACTGATGGTAGCTGATGGTAACTGATGGTAAATGATGGTAACTGATGGTAAATGATGATAAATGATGGTAACTGATGGTAACTGATGATAACTGATGGTAACTGATGGTAACTGATGGTAAATGATGATAAATGATGGTAACTGATGGTAACTGATGATAACTGATGGTAGCTGATGGTAACTGATGGTAAATGATGGTAAATGATGATAAATGATGGTAACTGATGGTAACTGATGATAACTGATGGTAGCTGATGGTAACTGATGGTAAATGATGATAACTGATGGTAAATGATGATAACTGATGGTAGCTGATGGTAGCTGATGATAAATGATGATAACTGATGGTAAATGATGATAACTGATGGTAGCTGATGGTAGCTGATGATAAATGATGGTAACTGATGGTAACTGATGGTAAATGATGATAACTGATGGTAGCTGATGGTAGCTGATTATAAATGATGGTAACTGATGATAACTGATGGTAACTGATGATAACTGATGGTAGCTGATGGTAGCTGATGATAAATGATGGTAACTGATGGTAACTGATGATAACTGATGGTAACTGATGGTAACTGATGATAACTGATGGTAGCTGATGGTAACTGATGATAACTGATGGTAGCTGATGGTAACTGATGGTAACTGATGGTAACTGATGGTAGCTGATGGTAACTGATGGTAAATGATGATAACTGATGGTAGCTGATGGTAACTGATGGTAGCTGATGGTAACTGATGGTAAATGATGGTAACTGATGGTAACTGATGGTAACTGATGATAACTGATGGTAGCTGATGGTAACTGATGGTAAATGATGATAAATGATGGTAACTGATGGTAACTGATGATAACTGATGGTAGCTGATGGTAACTGATGGTAACTGATGGTAACTGATGGTAGCTGATGGTAACTGATGGTAAATGATGATAAATGATGGTAACTGATGGTAGCTGATGGTAACTGATGGTAAATGATGATAAATGATGGTAGCTGATGGTAACTGATGGTAGCTGATGGTAACTGATGGTAAATGATGATAAATGATGGTAACTGATGGTAGCTGATGGTAACTGATGATAAATGATGATAACTGATGATAACTGATGGTAGCTGATGGTAGCTGATGGTAACTGATGATAGCTGATGATAAATGATGGTAACTGATGGTAGCTGATGATAACTGATGGTAACTGATGGTAGCTGATGATAAATGATGATAAATGATGGTAACTGATGGTAACTGATGGTAACTGATGGTAGCTGATGGTAACTGATGGTAAATGATGATAAATGATGGTAGCTGATGGTAGCTGATGGTAGCTGATGGTAACTGATGATAAATGATGATAACTGATGATAACTGATGGTAGCTGATGGTAGCTGATGGTAACTGATGATAAATGATGATAACTGATGGTAGCTGATGGTAGCTGATGGTAACTGATGATAAATGATGGTAACTGATGATAAATGATGGTAGCTGATGGTAACTGATGGTAACTGATGATAACTGATGATAACTGATGGTAGCTGATGGTAGCTGATGGTAACTGATGATAAATGATGGTAGCTGATGGTAACTGATGATAACTGATGTTAACTGATGGTAGCTGATGGTAGCTGATGGTAACTGATGATAAATGATGGTAGCTGATGGTAACTGATGATAACTGATGATAAATGATGGTAGCTGATGGTAACTGATGATAACTGATGATAAATGATGGTAGCTGATGGTAACTGATGATAACTGATGTTAACTGATGGTAGCTGATGGTAGCTGATGGTAACTGATGATAAATGATGGTAGCTGATGGTAACTGATGATAACTGATGATAAATGATGGTAGCTGATGGTAACTGATGATAACTGATGATAACTGATGGTAGCTGATGGTAGCTGATGGTAACTGATGATAAATGATGGTAGCTGATGGTAACTGATGATAAATGATGATAACTGATGATAACTGATGATAAATGATGGTAACTGATGGTAGCTGATGATAACTGATGGTAGCTGATGGTAGCTGATGATAACTGATGGTAACTGATGGTAACTGATGGTAGCTGATGGTAGCTGATGGTAACTGATGATAAATGATGGTAACTGATGGTAGCTGATGATAACTGATGGTAAATGATGATAGCTGATGGTAGCTGATGGTAAATGATGATAAATGATGATAAATGATGGTAACTGATGGTAGCTGATGATAACTGATGGTAAATGATGATAACTGATGGTAAATGATGGTAAATGATGGTAACTGATGGTAACTGATGGTAGCTGATGGTAACTGATGGTAAATGATGATAAATGATGATAAATGATGGTAACTGATGGTAGCTGATGATAACTGATGGTAAATGATGATAACTGATGGTAAATGATGGTAACTGATGGTAGCTGATGGTAACTGATGGTAACTGATGGTAGCTGATGGTAGCTGATGGTAACTGATGGTAACATATGTTAAATGATGGTAACTTATGGAAGCTGATGGTAGCTGATGATAAATGATGGTAACTGATGGTAGCTGATGATAACTGATGGTAAATGATGATAACTGATGGTAAATGATGGTAACTGATGGTAGCTGATGGTAACTGATGGTAACATATGTTAAATGATGGTAACTTATGGAAGCTGATGATAAATGATGGTAACTGATGGTAGCTGATGATAACTGATGGTAAATGATGATAACTGATGGTAAATGATGGTAACTGATGGTAGCTGATGGTAACTGATGGTAAATGATGATAAATGATGATAACTGATGGTAGCTGATGGTAACTGATGGTAACTGATGGTAGCTGATGGTAGCTGATGGTAGCTGATGGTAACATATGTTAAATGATGGTAACTTATGGAAGCTGATGGTAGCTGATGGTAACTGATGGTAGCTGATGGTAGCTGATGGTAGCTGATGGTAGCTGATGGTAACATATGTTAAATGATGGTAACTTATGGAAGCTGATGGTAACCGATGGTGACTGATGATAACTGATGGTAGCTGATGATAGCTGATGGTAACTGATGATAACTGATGGTAGCTGATGGTAACTGATGGTAACTGATGGTAACTGATGGTAAATGATGATAAATGATGATAACTGATGATAACTGATGGTAGCTGATGGTAACTGATGGTAACTGATGGTAAATGATGGTAACTTATGATAACTGATGGTAGCTGATGGTAACTGATGGTAGCTGATGATAACTGATGGTAGCTGATGGTAACTGATGGTAACTGATGGTAACTGATGGTAAATGATGGTAGCTGATGGTAACTGATGGTAACTGATGGTAACTGATGGTAGCTGATGGTAACTGATGGTAAATGATGATAAATGATGGTAAATGATGATAAATGATGTTAAATGATGGTAACTTATGGAAGCTGATGGTAACTGATGGTAGCTGATGATAACTGATGGTAGCTGATGGTAACTGATGGTAGCTGATGGTAACTGATGGTAAATGATGGTAACTGATGGTAACTGATGGTAACTGATGATAACTGATGGTAGCTGATGGTAACTGATGGTAAATGATGATAAATGATGGTAACTGATGGTAACTGATGATAACTGATGGTAGCTGATGGTAACTGATGGTAACTGATGGTAACTGATGGTAGCTGATGGTAACTGATGGTAAATGATGATAAATGATGGTAACTGATGGTAGCTGATGGTAACTGATGGTAAATGATGATAAATGATGGTAGCTGATGGTAACTGATGGTAGCTGATGGTAACTGATGGTAAATGATGATAAATGATGGTAACTGATGGTAGCTGATGGTAACTGATGATAAATGATGATAACTGATGATAACTGATGGTAGCTGATGGTAGCTGATGGTAACTGATGATCAATGATGGTAACTGATGGTAGCTGATGATAAATGATGGTAACTGATGGTAGCTGATGATAACTGATGGTAACTGATGGTAGCTGATGATAAATGATGATAAATGATGGTAACTGATGGTAACTGATGGTAACTGATGGTAGCTGATGGTAAATGATGATAAATGATGGTAGCTGATGGTAGCTGATGGTAGCTGATGATAACTGATGGTAACTGATGATAAATGATGATAACTGATGATAACTGATGGTAGCTGATGGTAGCTGATGGTAACTGATGATAAATGATGATAACTGATGGTAGCTGATGGTAGCTGATGGTAACTGATGATAAATGATGATAAATGATGGTAGCTGATGGTAACTGATGGTAGCTGATGATAAATGATGATAACTGATGATAAATGATGGTAGCTGATGGTAGCTGATGGTAACTGATGATAACTGATGATAAATGATGGTAGCTGATGGTAACTGATGGTAGCTGATGGTAACTGATGGTAACTGATGATAAATGATGGTAGCTGATGGTAACTGATGGTAGCTGATGATAAATGATGATAACTGATGATAAATGATGGTAGCTGATGGTAACTGATGGTAACTGATGATAACTGATGATAAATGATGGTAGCTGATGGTAACTGATGATAACTGATGATAAATGATGGTAGCTGATGGTAACTGATGATAACTGATGTTAACTGATGGTAGCTGATGGTAACTGATGATAAATGATGGTAGCTGATGGTAACTGATGATAACTGATGATAACTGATGATAAATGATGGTAGCTGATGGTAACTGATGATAACTGATGATAACTGATGGTAGCTGATGGTAGCTGATGGTAACTGATGGTAGCTGATGGTAACTGATGATAAATGATGGTAGCTGATGGTAACTGATGATAACTGATGTTAACTGATGGTAGCTGATGGTAACTGATGATAAATGATGGTAGCTGATGGTAACTGATGATAACTGATGATAACTGATGATAAATGATGGTAGCTGATGGTAACTGATGATAACTGATGATAACTGATGGTAGCTGATGGTAGCTGATGGTAACTGATGGTAGCTGATGGTAACTGATGATAAATGATGGTAGCTGATGGTAACTGATGATAAATGATGGTAGCTGATGGTAACTGATGATAAATGATGATAACTGATGATAACTGATGATAAATGATGGTAGCTGATGGTAGCTGATGATAACTGATGGTAAATGATGGTAGCTGATGGTAACTGATGATAAATGATGATAACTGATGATAACTGATGGTAACTGATGGTAGCTGATGGTAACTGATGGTAACATATGTTAAATGATGGTAACTTATGGAAGCTGATGGTAGCTGATGATAACTGATGGTAACTGATGGTAACTGATGGTAAATGATGGTAACATATGTTAAATGATGGTAACTTATGGAAGCTGAAGGTAGCTGATGATAAATGATGGTAACTGATGGTAACTGATGGTAAATGATGGTAACATATGTTAAATGATGGTAACTTATGGAAGCTGAAGGTAGCTGATGATAAATGATGGTAACTGATGGTAGCTGATGATAAATGATGGTAACTGATGGTAGCTGATGGTAACTGATGGTAAATGATGATAACTGATGGTAAATGATGGTAACTGATGGTAGCTGATGGTAACTGATGGTAAATGATGATAAATGATGATAACTGATGGTAGCTGATGGTAACTGATGGTAACTGATGGTAACATATGTTAAATGATGGTAACTTATGGAAGCTGATGATAAATGATGGTAACTGATGGTAGCTGATGATAACTGATGGTAAATGATGATAACTGATGGTAAATGATGGTAACTGATGGTAGCTGATGGTAACTGATGGTAAATGATGATAAATGATGATAACTGATGGTAGCTGATGGTAACTGATGGTAACTGATGGTAACATATGTTAAATGATGGTAACTTATGGAAGCTGATGGTATTTGATGGTAACTGATGGTAGCTGATGGTAGCTGATGGTAGCTGATGGTAGCTGATGGTAACATATGTTAAATGATGGTAACTTATGGAAGCTGATGGTAACCGATGGTGACTGATGATAACTGATGGTAGCTGATGATAGCTGATGGTAACTGATGATAACTGATGGTAGCTGATGGTAACTGATGGTAACTGATGGTAAATGATGATAAATGATGATAACTGATGATAACTGATGGTAGCTGATGGTAACTGATGGTAACTGATGGTAAATGATGGTAACTGATGATAACTGATGGTAGCTGATGGTAACTGATGGTAACATATGTTAAATGATGGTAACTTATGGAAGCTGATGGTAACTGATGGTAGCTGATGGTAACTGATGGTAGCTGATGGTAACTGATGGTAACTGATGGTAAATGATGGTAACTGATGATAACTGATGGTAGCTGATGGTAACTGATGGTAACATATGTTAAATGATGGTAACTTATGGAAGCTGATGGTAACTGATGGTAGCTGATGGTAACTGATGGTAACTGATGGTAACATATGTTAAATGATGGTAACTTATGGAAGCTGATGGTAACTGATGATAACTGATGGTAGCTGATGGTAAATGATGATAGCTGATGGTAACTGATGGTAGCTGATGGTAAATGATGGTGACTGATGATAACTGATGGTGACTGATGATAACTGATGGTAGCTGATGGTAAATGATGATAGCTGATGGTAACTGATGGTAACTGATGGTAACTTATGATAACTGATGGTAATTGATGGTAAATGATGGTAACTGATGGTAACTGATGGTAACTTATGATAACTGATGGTAACTGATGGTAAATGATGGTAACTGATGGTAAATGATGGTAACTGATGGTAGCTGATGGTAACTGATGGTGAATGATGGTAACTGATGGTAGCTGATGGTAACTGATGGTAACTGATGGTGAATGATGGTAACTGATGGTAAATGATGGTAACTGATGGTAACTGATGGTGAATGATGGTAACTGATGGTGAATGATGGTAACTGATGGTAACTGATGGTAACTTATGATAACTGATGGTAACTGATGGTAAATGATGGTAACTGATGGTAAATGATGGTAACTGATGGTAGCTGATGGTAACTGATGGTAGCTGATGGTAACTGATGGTGAATGATGGTAACTGATGGTAGCTGATGGTAACTGATGGTAACTGATGGTGAATGATGGTAACTGATGGTAAATGATGGTAACTGATGGTAACTGATGGTAGCTGATGGTAACTGATGGTGAATGATGGTAACTGATGGTAAATGATGGTAACTGATGGTAAATGATGGTAACTGATGGTAACTGATGGTAACTGATGGTAACTGATGATAAATGATGGTAACTGATGGTAGCTGATGGTAACTGATGGTAACTGATGGTAACTGATGGTAACTGATGGTAGCTGATGGTAACTGATGGTAACTGATGGTAAATGATGATAACTGATGGAAGCTGATGGTAGCTGATGATAACTGATGGTAACTGATGGTAACTGATGGTAGCTGATGGTAGCTGATGGTAGCTGATGGTAAATGATGATAACTGATGGTAGCTGATGGTAACTGATGGTAACTGATGGTAACATATGTTAAATGATGGTAACTTATGGAAGCTGATGGTAGCTGATGATAACTGATGGTAACTGATGGTAACTGATGGTAGCTGATGGTAACTGATGGTAACTGATGGTAACATATGTTAAATGATGGTAACTTATGGAAGCTGATGGTAACCGATGGTGACTGATGATAACTGATGGTAGCTGATGGTAAATGATGGTAAATGATGGTAACTGATGATAACTGATGGTAGCTGATGGTAACTGATGGTAACATATGTTAAATGATGGTAACTTATGGAAGCTGATGGTAACTGATGGTAGCTGATGGTAACTGATGGTAACATATGTTAAATGATGGTAACTTATGGAAGCTGATGGTAACCGATGGTGACTGATGATAACTGATGGTAGCTGATGGTAAATGATGGTAAATGATGGTAACTGATGATAACTGATGGTAGCTGATGGTAACTGATGGTAACATATGTTAAATGATGGTAACTTATGGAAGCTGATGGTAACTGATGATAACTGATGGTAGCTGATGATAAATTATGGTAAATGATGGTAGCTGATGGTAAATGATGATAGCTGATGGTAACTGATGGTAGCTGATGGTAACTGATGGTAACATATGTTAAATGATGGTAACTTATGGAAGCTGATGGTAACCGATGGTGACTGATGATAACTGATGGTAGCTGATGGTAAATGATGGTAAATGATGGTAACTGATGATAACTGATGGTAGCTGATGGTAACTGATGGTAACATATGTTAAATGATGGTAACTTATGGAAGCTGATGGTAACTGATGGTAGCTGATGATAAATTATGGTAAATGATGGTAGCTGATGGTAAATGATGATAGCTGATGGTAACTGATGGAAGCTGATGGTAACTGATGGTAGCTGATGGTAAATGATGATAGCTGATGGTAACTGATGGTAGCTGATGGTAACTGATGGAAGCTGATGGTAACTGATGGTAGCTGATGGTAAATGATGATAGCTGATGGTAGCTGATGGTAAATGATGATAGCTGATGGTAACTGATGGTAGCTGATGATAACTGATGGTAGCTGATGATAACTGATGGTAGCTGATGGTAACTGATGGTAGCTGATGGTAACTGATGGTAGCTGATGGTAACTGATGGTAGCTGATGGTAAATGATGATAGCTGATGGTAAATGATGGTAACTGATGGTAAATGATGGTAACTGATGGTGAATGATGGTAACTGATGGTAGCTGATGGTAACTGATGGTAACTGATGGTAACTGATGGTAAATGATGGTAACTGATGGTAACTGATGATAAATGATGGTAACTGATGATAACTGATGGCAACTGATGGTAGCTGATGATAACTGATGGTAACTGATGGTAACTGATGATAAATGATGGTAACTGATGATAACTGATGGTAACTGATGAAAAATGATGGTAACTGATGGTAAATGATGGTAACTGATGATAACTGATGGTAACTGATGATAAATGATGGTAACTGATGATAACTGATGGTAACTGATGATAAATTATGGTAAATGATGGTAACTGATGGTAACTGATGGTAAATGATGGTAACTGATGATAACTGATGGTAACTGATGATAAATTATGGTAAATGATGGTAACTGATGGTAACTGATGGTAAATGATGGTAACTGATGATAACTGATGGTAACTGATGGTAACTGATGATAAATTATGGTAAATGATGGTAACTGATGGTAGCTGATGGTAACTGATGGTAACTGATGATAACTGATGGTAACTGATGGTAACTGATGGTAACTGATGGTAGCTGATGATAACTGATGGTAACTGATGGTAACTGATGGTAACTGATGGTAGCTGATGGTAACTGATGGTAGCTGATGGTAACTGATGGTAGCTGATGGTAAATGATGATAGCTGATGGTAAATGATGGTAACTGATGGTAAATGATGGTAACTGATGGTGAATGATGGTAACTGATGGTAGCTGATGGTAACTGATGGTAACTGATGGTAACTGATGGTAAATGATGGTAACTGATGATAACTGATGGTAACTGATGAAAAATGATGGTAACTGATGGTAAATGATGGTAACTGATGATAACTGATGGTAACTGATGATAAATGATGGTAACTGATGATAACTGATGGTAACTGATGATAAATTATGGTAAATGATGGTAACTGATGGTAACTGATGGTAAATGATGGTAACTGATGATAACTGATGGTAACTGATGATAAATTATGGTAAATGATGGTAACTGATGGTAACTGATGGTAACTGATGGTAACTGATGATAAATTATGGTAAATGATGGTAGCTGATGGTAGCTGATGGTAACTGATGGTAACTGATGGTAACTGATGATAAATGATGGTAACTGATGGTAAATGATGGTAACTGATGGTAACTGATGATAAATGATGGTAACTGATGGTAACTGATGGTAACTGATGTTAAATGATGGTAACTGATGGTAACTGATGGTAACTGATGGTAGCTGATGGTAACTGATGGTAGCTGATGGTAACTGATGGTAGCTGATGGTAAATGATGATAGCTGATGGTAAATGATGGTAACTGATGGTAAATGATGGTAACTGATGGTGAATGATGGTAACTGATGGTAGCTGATGGTAACTGATGGTAACTGATGGTAACTGATGGTAAATGATGGTAACTGATGATAACTGATGGTAACTGATGAAAAATGATGGTAACTGATGGTAAATGATGGTAACTGATGATAACTGATGGTAACTGATGATAAATGATGGTAACTGATGATAACTGATGGTAACTGATGATAAATTATGGTAAATGATGGTAACTGATGGTAACTGATGGTAAATGATGGTAACTGATGATAACTGATGGTAACTGATGATAAATTATGGTAAATGATGGTAACTGATGGTAACTGATGGTAACTGATGGTAACTGATGGTAACTGATGGTAACTGATGGTAAATGATGGTAACTGATGATAACTGATGGTAACTGATGGTAACTGATGGTAAATGATGGTAACTGATGATAACTGATGGTAACTGATGGTAACTGATGATAACTGATGGTAACTGATGATAAATTATGGTAAATGATGGTAACTGATGGTAACTGATGGTAACTGATGGTAACTGATGGTAACTGATGGTAACTGATGGTAAATGATGGTAACTGATGATAACTGATGGTAACTGATGGTAACTGATGGTAAATGATGGTAACTGATGATAACTGATGGTAACTGATGATAAATTATGGTAAATGATGGTAACTGATGGTAACTGATGGTAACTGATGGTAACTGATGGTAACTGATGGTAACTGATGGTAACTGATGGTAAATGATGGTAACTGATGATAACTGATGGTAACTGATGGTAACTGATGATAAATTATGGTAAATGATGGTAACTGATGGTAGCTGATGGTAACTGATGGTAACTGATGGTAACTGATGATAAATGATGGTAACTGATGGTAAATGATGGTAACTGATGGTAACTGATGATAAATGATGGTAACTGATGGTAACTGATGGTAACTGATGTTAAATGATGGTAACTGATGGTAACTGATGGTAACTGATGGTAGCTGATGATAACTGATGGTAACTGATGATAACTGATGGTAACTGATGTTAAATGATGGTAACTGATGGTAACTGATGATAACTGATGGTAACTGATGATAACTGATGGTAACTGATGATAACTGATGGTAACTGATGTTAAATGATGGTAACTGATGTTATAAATTTGTTTATTTGAATCTGCTCTCTTTTCCCTTGACACTAAGTGACAGAAATATAACTTTGGCTTTTTAACCTCCGGTCTGACCACAGGGCAACGGCTCGGCTGCTGGTTTAAACGCAGGAAATGAGCTGCACTTGTTTCTGAAATCCGTCCCAGAGAGGGATTAGAGGCCCGGCAGCAAGCTCTCACCACTGAAATATAATACAGCTCTGTAATGACGCTTATTTCCAAGTGCAGGGGGTGACGGGAGCACCATGAACCGGGTCAGCGGCTGAGCTTCAGAGCGACATGTGCACGGAAACGCTCTGGTAAACAGGCGCAGCACACCGGGATGCTTTCTCCTGGTACCAGCACACACCCCTCCCGTTCATGAGTTATGTGGTATATGTAGTTATGTAGTTAAATGGCTAATCCCTAATCCCGCCTCCTGATCAGCAGGGCAACAGGTGGAGGAGGATAACTGAAGCCTGGACTCCCTTTACTACACGCATTATGTAACATTGGGTCTGATCACCGCAGTTTTCCCAAAAGCGAGTTAAAATACGAGGAGACGTCAGAGGGTCTGGATTCCACACGAGCTTGGGATGTCCATGCCCTGAGTCAGGCCTATCAAATCTCCAGCCCACTCCCTCTTTCTCTGAGCTCACAGCCGCTCTGGTGTTCGCTGTTTCAAACCGGAGGCCAATGACCCATAAACCTTCCTCACCCTTTCAGCCAAGGACCAACCAGCTACCCGTCTGCCAACCAGGGGTGGGACCATATGCTTTGGTGCCGATTCGATTGAATCACGACTCTTGATAATTGCGGTTCGATATAAATCAGTAATTGCAATTTTCTTCCTCCTTATAAAACAAACAAGTTGAATCGTACACTTCAAGAATGAATGTCGTTCCCATAAACGACGCACATCACATCCCGAGTTTTAACCCGGACTAAGAGATCTGAACACATCACAGCAGCTTTAAAATCTTTACTCTGGCTTCCAGTCAGTCACAGAATAGATTTTAAAAGCCTGCTGATGGTTTACAATCTGTGATATGTTCAGAGAATATAAAGCCAGCAGAGCTCTGAGATCCAAGGACTCAGGTCAGCTGGTCCAGTCCAGAGTCCAGACTAAACATGGAGAAGCAGCATTTAGCTGTTATGCTGCAAACAAGTGGAACAAACTGCCAGTGGAGATTAAACTTTCACCAAATGGAGACATTTTTAAATCCAGGTTAAAAACATTTCTGTTCTCATGTGTCTATGCATGAAATCTGCACGATATCTTTTAACTTATCTGGACTGTTGCTGGTTTTTAAATTCATTTAAATTATTTTATTTGTTTCTTTTTATATTCTTTTATGTATTTTAATGCTTCTTCCACTCCCTGCTGCAATGCTTTTATTTTATGTAAAGCACTTTGAATTGTTTGTACATGAAATGTGCTATGTAAATAAATTTAATTTGATTTGATCAGTCAGTCCAGCTGCTGACATTTATTTCAACTGAGACAAAAAGAGGCATTTTTTAAAAGTTTACAGTTACAAAATGAATTGAATGTCCACACAGCACAAATGTGCGCTAGTTTTAACATAACTTAATGTGATGAATTGATGAAGTTTTTCTGGACACGGATATGACCAAATATAATCGATTCAGGGGAGAAAAATCGATTTTTAGAATCATCCCATAAAAAGAAATCGCGATATGTACATGAATGGATTTTTTTCGCCCACCCCTACTGCCTACAGATGCTAACAGAAGGGGAAAAGGCTGGAGGATGAGGGAGGGGAAGATAAACAGCAGGTACCATCCACAGACCCAAAATAAGTGTGACAGACTGAAGTATAACTGCCAGATCTCTGAGGATGTCCCAGGATGTCTGACAGCAGACCCTCAGGTGGTTATCAAATCAAATCTAATTTATTTATATAGCACATTTCATGTACAAACAGTTCAAAGTGCTTTACATAAAATAAAAGCATTGCAGCAGGGAGTGGAAGAAGCATTAAAATACATAAAAGAATATAAAGAGAAACAAATAAAATCATTTAAATGAATTTAAAAACCAGCAACAGTCCAGATAAGTTCAAAGATATTTCATGCATAGACACATGAGAACAGAAATGTTTTTAACCTGGATTTAAAAATGTCTCCATTTGGTGAAAGTTTAATCTCCACTGGCAGTTTGTTCCACTTGTTTGCAGCATAACAGCTAAATGCTGCTTCTCCATGTTTAGTCTGGACTCTGGACTGGACCAGCTGACCTGAGTCCTTGGATCTCAGAGCTCTGCTGGCTTTATATTCTCTGAACAGATCACAGATTGTAAACCATCAGCGGGCTTTGAGGATTGGAGCTTTTTGTGCTTTTCTTTATATTGTTCTGTGATGTGGTGAGGCCGGCTGTCCTGCAGGCTGCTGGCAGCAGGTTTGGGTGGCTGTTCTGTGTCTGAACAACCAATGCAAAGGTCCAATGATTCAGTGCATCAAATGTACTGTTTACCTCTGCAGAAGCGCCACAACGCGGCGTTCTTTCACATTCAACCAATGATTAGCTCGTACTTGGAGACTTCAAGAGGGGGCTTTTTATTTATTCATATTTACATTTATTGGGTTAATTTCTCTTTTCATTGGCTGTTTGGGATTTTTGAAGAAATGTAAATATTGTACATAAGTTGAATATTCAAATGCCGGTTAAACCCTGCCTGTTACACACTTTGTGCCTCTGAGCTTTCCAGCTGACGTGAAGTTCTCCGGCAGGGTTTCAGTTTCAGTGTTTATTTTTGAGCGTGTTAGCTTGTCGTACTGAGAATTCCTCTTCCTCACACAACTCTCTGTTTACTCGACTCACAGTGGCCCACCGCACGCTTTGCTTTTTCAACCCCATTTTTGTAACGCCTGGAGTTGAAAATAAAATAAATGTTTCGCTAACTTACAAGATTTAGCGTTTGCATTGAAGCTTGCACTGGAAAAAATGCCCCTCCAAAAATAAGTTAAAAAAAACAACAAATAAAAGACGTTTTTGCTTGAAATAAGCAAAAAAATCTGCCAATGGAACTAGTGAAAATCGGCTTGTCAAGATTTCTTGAAATAAAATGTGATATTTAGGACTTTTGAGTTAAAAGTGATCTTGAAATTAGCTTAAAAACCTCTTTAAATGTAAAAAAAAAAAGCTTGTTTCATATGAAATCCGACTCAAAACTATTTGTTTTCAAGACTTTTTCATTGAACAAGATATTCCAGATGTATTGTATTAAAACAAGTCCCTATATCTGGCTGAAATGCTGCTTGTTAGGCAGTTGTGTCTTATATTAAGTGTAATGAGATACTCAATGAGACAAATATACTTGGTAAGATTTAGATTTTTTCCAGTGTGTGTAATCCCCTGCTCCAGGCAAGAGATGCAGGGTGAAAAATGGATCCACTTTACCTCAGACCCCGGTTACCCACTCTTTAAAATGTGTGTCAGGTCCTCTGCACAGAGTAAATCTGTGTGCACTGGCCTGTAATTCTACAGTAAGCGGCTGTAAATTAGCCTCTTTGTTATTAACTGCTTCCTCTGATCCCACTGTTGGTCTTTAGCTTGAAGAAAAGAACACATTTGTGTTACCAGGGTGCTCCAATACTGTTCTTAAGTTGTTATCAGCAAAAATGATTCAGCAGATGTTGAAAAACTTCAGGGAATCAGACGTTTACGTTAGCTAGCCACCATTTTTTGATTAGCCTAGTTTGCTAGCTTACGTTTTACAAGTGAAAAACAAAACCAACAACGCTTTGAGACATCTAAAAAGCTTGTTGTAATAAGGGTATATAGTTCAAATGGGTGTTTATTGGTAGCAACATTAGCTGTTGCCACATTAGCTTATTAAATTGGGGTAAAAAAAATAAAGCTAAATAGTTTCAGGCTAAGTATGAGACTCAAAGGTGGCAGAAAAACATTGACAATGTTTAAATCCAGGCTGAAAACAGTTCTATTTAGCTGTGCATATGACACCTGAAAGTATTTTATCTGCACTCTTCACTTTTAAATTAATTAATTAATTATTATTTTAAATGGGTTTTTAATTTTTTTTTTATTTCTATTATTATTATTATTTTTTATTTTTTTATATATTTTTTTTATTTTTTATTTCTTTTTAATGATTTTATTGCCTTCTTGTGATTTTATGTAGCTGTGAAGCACTTTGAATTGCCTTGTGTACGAATTGTGCTCTGCAAATAAAATTGCCTTGCCTTGCCTTAAGGTAGAATGAGACCTAAAATAAAGAAATAATATGTTCAATATGTCCATGAATTCCAGCTGAACCGGGGACATGTAGGATCACATGAAACCGGGTTACATCAACACTTTAAATGTGGACTTTTTGCTTCGGTTGGATGTAAATAACAGCTAAAAGCAGAGTAGGTCGGGGGTTACTGCGAGGCCGAGGCTTTTCACACATTCCCCCGGGTGGTGGCACCATCACTGGCCAGTTAGTGGCTGCTGGCCAACAAGAAGAGTCCCAGTTGGATGGACTTTAGTCGGATCGTCTGACCTGTGCTTCTTCCAACATGAACATTTGTTTCTCCTGAGGCTTAGTTTTCAGGTCAGGCCAGAGTACGAAACTAGGTTTTTGGGTAGAAAATGGAAAATAATACAAAGTTTGAACTAATTGAGGCAAAAGTATCCTCTTCTATCTGCAGATTCCTGAGTAATGGTGTGCAGGTTCTGCTCTAATTCAGTTGGCAGAAGTTATCTTTAAGTTTTTAACCGAGAACTATATTGTGTAACGGTGCTTTTGGATGATATTAAAGAGTTGGTTACTTATGGAGGACGGTCATAAAGCAGAGGGCGGGGGGGTCAGTGAGAGTCAACAGGTGGAAACACTGTAGCATCTATGCTACATCTAAATAAATAAAATGCTTGTTTTTAGAACAAATGTACCCAATCCTAAACTGTCGACGTGTTTGTGACATTTTTTGCACATTCTCTCGCTCACACCTCACTCCCACACATGCACAAATCTGCGGTTTTGCACACACGGTGTGCATATCTCGGACTTTAACTTGTGCACATACATATATTTACTTTATTTTGTACTTTATTTATTCTATATGTATATATTTTTAATCTTATTTTGTATTTTTAGAATTCTACTATTCTAATTTAGGAATATTTAATTTTACTTTAACTTTCTATTAATGTTACTTTGCTACCTAGTTCATATTTTATAGTTATAGTTTGTATTTTGTGGACGGTGGTCAAAGGTCATTTCACTGCATGTTGTACCGTGTATAACTATGCATGTGACAAATAAAACTTTGAATCTTGAAATCTTGAATCATTTGACAAGTTTAAAACTAGAAAAACAATCCGAAACATTCCTCAAATATACCAAACAAAGCCCAGAAAGAATTTCCTGCATGTTGACGTGAGCTTTAATCTGTTGCTACAGGCTAAAGATGAGTTTAGTTTGGGTTATTTAAATAAACTCCCGGTTCAGATGGTGGACACGACCGACAGAAGATGCTAAATGCCTCGTTTCCGTCTCCAGCCAAAAATAACGGGAGTCTGCTTTTCTTTTTCCCTGGAATGCGACCCTCCCACAGAATGTGGGAAGGAAATTCCAGTGGGGGGAGATAACAAACATGTGCAGTGTTGGTTGTGTCTGCGGCTGTTTGGGCAGCAGGTGAACATCAGAGGCTGATGCAGGACCCACATCAGCCCAGATTCTGCCGGCGTTTCACAGGAAGCTCCGACTCTGAGATCAGAGAAAGAGTTTCCACCTCCCGCTCACACATGTAATCTGTTTGCCATCTCAGGCGGAGGCCTGTGTGAGCAGAATAAGCACGTTTTACCGCGTTAGCTGGGAGTTCATCCTGTTTTATCTTGTTTGGCTCTGAATACTCAAGCTGCACAATCTGGCTCCATCCTTTGGTCTGAAAGCATCCAGTCTGACCAACACAGAAAGGTTTCTGCCTCTGTTACACCCTGATTTCTGCATCACTCTCCAGCGTCTCTTTGTTTCCCCCGTCGGCCCCGCTGGGCAAATAATGCAGCAAAGCAGAAAATGGGATAAGCGGATTATCTGCGGTGCCAGCCCTCCTGCTGGCTGAGGTGTGGCATTATGGGATGGATTGGACAGCAAGGCTCAAACTAACGTGGGCGTCTCTCTCTCCGCAGTGATCCGAGCTAAAGTGGTGGGCAAGAAGCTGCTGAAAGACGGGCCGTTTGGGACCATGCGCTACACCGTCAAGCAGATGAAGGTGAGAGCTTCAGCTTCCTGATCAGGAAGCCTTCAGAGCTCTGAGTTCTGCTGGTTCTACGTGCTTTAAAACCTCCAGAACGGAGCTGAATAACTCCTGATTATCCTTGTAGCACCCAAGCATCTGAATAATCATTGAAAAAAATCATTTAGGCTCTTCTTGCATCTTTTTGGGTGGGAATAAACCAATATGTTTGATCATTTTAGGCAATGTTGCATATTTGCAGCTGTGGGCTTTCCTGATTAATTTTGTAATCATACAATTTGGAGAGCTGAGCTCCCATTAGCGCTGTGAAAGGTGGACAAAGCAGAGCACACCAAACGAGAGCAGAACCAACTGGAACAGAGCACCGCAGAGCAGAGTGTGATTCACTGAGCCAAGCACATAAAATGTAATGTAAAAAATATTACACATGAATGTAAATAATGTATGTCAATTTAAAAAATCAAATAAATAATGTAAATAAAAATATAAATAAAAATATAACATAAATAAATAATGTAAATAAAAATATAATGTAAATAAATAATGTAAATCAAAATATAATGTAAATAAATAAAAAGCTTGCTGCATATCTGCTACTGCGGGTGCTACGAGGTTAACAGGGCTGCCGGCAGGTTTCTGCTTCTTCCACATGAAGCTGAACACCTGCAACAACATGCTGCAGCTGCAGATGTTTCCAGCTGCTGCTTTACTCTGTAAAGCTGGGCAGATGTTTCCAGCTGCTGCTTTACTCTGACAGATGCTGCTGCTCAGACAGCAGCCAGGCTGCACGATTACTTCTCTCACAGTGTAAAATGCTTTATAAATAAAATGGATTATTATTATTATTACAGCATCATTTAAACGTTTGAAACATTTAATCTGAATCCTGCAGCACATCTGCACAGCCGCGCTGTTTCAGCTCTAAGTGGCCGCGCAGCTTTATTCTCAGGGATCACATCCCACCTTCGGACCTCCAGAGTCCAGATCAGTGAAACAGAGGCTTCACCTTAAAAAAAAGGACATTTCAACAAATCCACAGAGACGAATTCCTCTGGCTTTCTGTGGCTGAAGTAACAGTTCGTTCTGCTTTCTTTCTGGGAGCTGCTTCTGTAAACAGGGACTTCCTGTTCCCCAGAACAGATTACTCTGAGCTGCAGTTACTCTGAGCTGCAGTTACTCTGAGCAGCAGTTACTCTGAGCAGCAGATTACTCTGAGCTGCAGTTACTCTGAGCAGCAGATACTCTGAGCAGCAGTTACTCTGAGCAGCAGTTACTCTGAGCAGCAGATACTCTGAGCTGCAGTTACTCTGAGCAGCAGATACTCTGAGCAGCAGTTACTCTGAGCTGCAGTTACTCTGAGCTGCAGTTTACTCTGAGCTGCAGTTACTCTGAGCAGCAGATACTCTGAGCTGCAGTTACTCTGAGCAGCAGATTACTCTGAGCTGCAGTTACTCTGAGCAGCAGATACTCTGAGCAGCAGTTACTCTGAGCTGCAGTTACTCTGAGCAGCAGTTACTCTGAGCAGCAGTTACTCTGAGCTGCAGTTACTCTGAGCAGCAGATTACTCTGAGCTGCAGTTACTCTGAGCAGCAGATACTCTGAGCAGCAGTTACTCTGAGCAGCAGATACTCTGAGCTGCAGTTACTCTGAGCAGCAGATACTCTGAGCAGCAGTTACTCTGAGCTGCAGTTACTCTGAGCTGCAGTTTACTCTGAGCTGCAGTTACTCTGAGCAGCAGATACTCTGAGCTGCAGTTACTCTGAGCAGCAGTTACTCTGAGCAGCAGATTACTCTGAGCAGCAGTTACTCTGAGCTGCAGTTACTCTGAGCAGCAGATTACTCTGAGCAGCAGTTACTCTGAGCAGCAGATACTCTGAGCTGCAGTTACTCTGAGCAGCAGATACTCTGAGCAGCAGTTACTCTGAGCTGCAGTTACTCTGAGCAGCAGATTACTCTGAGCTGCAGTTACTCTGAGCAGCAGATACTCTGAGCTGCAGTTACTCTGAGCAGCAGTTACTCTGAGCAGCAGATACTCTGAGCAGCAGTTACTCTGAGCTGCAGTTACTCTGAGCAGCAGATTACTCTGAGCTGCAGTTACTCTGAGCAGCAGATACTCTGAGCAGCAGTTACTCTGAGCAGCAGATACTCTGAGCAGCAGTTACTCTGAGCTGCAGTTACTCTGAGCAGCAGTTACTCTGAGCAGCAGATACTCTGAGCAGCAGTTACTCTGAGCAGCAGATACTCTGAGCAGCAGTTACTCTGAGCTGCAGTTACTCTGAGCTGCAGTTACTCTGAGCAGCAGTTACTCTGAGCAGCAGATTACTCTGAGCTGCAGTTACTCTGAGCAGCAGATACTCTGAGCAGCAGTTACTCTGAGCAGCAGATACTCTGAGCTGCAGTTACTCTGAGCAGCAGATACTCTGAGCAGCAGTTACTCTGAGCTGCAGTTACTCTGAGCTGCAGTTTACTCTGAGCTGCAGTTACTCTGAGCAGCAGATACTCTGAGCTGCAGTTACTCTGAGCAGCAGATTACTCTGAGCTGCAGTTACTCTGAGCAGCAGATACTCTGAGCAGCAGTTACTCTGAGCTGCAGTTACTCTGAGCAGCAGTTACTCTGAGCAGCAGTTACTCTGAGCTGCAGTTACTCTGAGCAGCAGATTACTCTGAGCTGCAGTTACTCTGAGCAGCAGATACTCTGAGCAGCAGTTACTCTGAGCAGCAGATACTCTGAGCTGCAGTTACTCTGAGCAGCAGATACTCTGAGCAGCAGTTACTCTGAGCTGCAGTTACTCTGAGCTGCAGTTTACTCTGAGCTGCAGTTACTCTGAGCAGCAGATACTCTGAGCTGCAGTTACTCTGAGCAGCAGTTACTCTGAGCAGCAGATTACTCTGAGCAGCAGTTACTCTGAGCTGCAGTTACTCTGAGCAGCAGATTACTCTGAGCAGCAGTTACTCTGAGCAGCAGATACTCTGAGCTGCAGTTACTCTGAGCAGCAGATACTCTGAGCAGCAGTTACTCTGAGCTGCAGTTACTCTGAGCAGCAGATTACTCTGAGCTGCAGTTACTCTGAGCAGCAGATACTCTGAGCTGCAGTTACTCTGAGCAGCAGTTACTCTGAGCAGCAGATACTCTGAGCAGCAGTTACTCTGAGCTGCAGTTACTCTGAGCAGCAGATTACTCTGAGCTGCAGTTACTCTGAGCAGCAGATACTCTGAGCAGCAGTTACTCTGAGCAGCAGATACTCTGAGCAGCAGTTACTCTGAGCTGCAGTTACTCTGAGCAGCAGTTACTCTGAGCAGCAGATACTCTGAGCAGCAGTTACTCTGAGCAGCAGATACTCTGAGCTGCAGTTACTCTGAGCTGCAGTTACTCTGAGCAGCAGATACTCTGAGCAGCAGTTACTCTGAGCAGCAGTTACTCTGAGCAGCAGATACTCTGAGCAGCAGATACTCTGAGCAGCAGTTACTCTGAGCAGCAGATACTCTGAGCAGCAGTTACTCTGAGCAGCAGTTACTCTGAGCTGCAGTTACTCTGAGCAGCAGATACTCTGAGCAGCAGTTACTCTGAGCAGCAGTTACTCTGAGCTGCAGTTACTCTGAGCAGCAGATACTCTGAGCTGCAGTTACTCTGAGCAGCAGATACTCTGAGCAGCAGTTACTCTGAGCAGCAGATACTCTGAGCAGCAGATACTCTGAGCTGCAGTTACTCTGAGCAGCAGTTACTCTGAGCTGCAGTTACTCTGAGCTGCAGTTACTCTGAGCAGCAGATACTCTGAGCAGCAGATACTCTGAGCAGCAGTTACTCTGAGCAGCAGATTACTCTGAGCAGCAGATTACTCTGAGCAGCAGTTACTCTGAGCAGCAGTTACTCTGAGCAGCAGATACTCTGAGCAGCAGTTACTCTGAGCAGCAGATTACTCTGAGCAGCAGTTACTCTGAGCAGCAGATACTCTGAGCAGCAGTTACTCTGAGCAGCAGATACTCTGAGCTGCAGTTACTCTGAGCAGCGGTTACTCTGAGCAGCAGTTACTCTGAGCAGCAGATACTCTGAGCAGCAGTTACTCTGAGCAGCAGTTACTCTGAGCAGCAGATACTCTGAGCAGCAGATACTCTGAGCAGCAGATACTCTGAGCTGCAGTTACTCTGAGCAGCAGATTACTCTGAGCAGCAGTTACTCTGAGCAGCAGATACTCTGAGCAGCAGTTACTCTGAGCAGCAGTTACTCTGAGCAGCAGTTACTCTGAGCAGCAGATACTCTGAGCAGCAGTTACTCTGAGCAGCAGATACTCTGAGCAGCAGTTACTCTGAGCAGCAGATTACTCTGAGCAGCAGTTACTCTGAGCGGCAGTTACTCTGAGCGGCAGTTACTCTGAGCAGCAGTTACTCTGAGCAGCAGATTACTCTGAGCTGCAGTTACTCTGAGCAGCAGTTACTCTGAGCAGCAGATTACTCTGAGCGGCAGTTACTCTGAGCGGCAGTTACTCTGAGCGGCAGTTACTCTGAGCAGCAGTTACTCTAAGTAGCAGTTACTCTGAGCAGCAGTTACTCTGAGCGGCAGATACTCTGAGCGGCAGTTACTCTGAGCGGCAGTTACTCTGAGCAGCAGATACTCTGAGCAGCAGTTACTCTGAGCAGCAGTTACTCTGAGCAGCAGATACTCTGAGCTGCAGATTACTCTGAGCAGCAGTTACTCTGAGCAGCAGATACTCTGAGCAGCAGTTACTCTGAGCAGCAGATTACTCTGAGCAGCAGATACTCTGAGCAGCAGATACTCTGAGCAGCAGTTACTCTGAGCAGCAGATACTCTGAGCAGCAGTTACTCTGAGCTGCAGATTACTCTGAGCAGCAGTTACTCTGAGCTGCAGATTACTCTGAGCAGCAGTTACTCTGAGCAGCAGTTACTCTGAGCAGCAGTTACTCTGAGCAGCAGATACTCTGAGCTGCAGTTACTCTGAGCAGCAGTTACTCTGAGTAGCAGTTACTCTGAGCAGCAGATACTCTGAGCAGCAGTTACTCTGAGCTGCAGATACTCTGAGTAGCAGATACTCTGAGCAGCAGTTACTCTGAGCAGCAGTTACTCTGAGCAGCAGTTACTCTGAGCAGCAGATACTCTGAGCAGCAGTTACTCTGAGCTGCAGATTACTCTGAGCGGCAGTTACTCTGAGCTGCAGATTACTCTGAGCGGCAGTTACTCTGAGCTGCAGATTACTCTGAGCGGCAGTTACTCTGAGCGGCAGTTACTCTGAGCTGCAGATTACTCTGAGCGGCAGTTACTCTGAGCGGCAGTTACTCTGAGCGGCAGTTACTCTGAGCAGCAGATTACTCTGAGCAGCAGATACTCTGAGCAGCAGATACTCTGAGCAGCAGTTACTCTGAGCAGCAGTTACTCTGAGCAGCAGTTACTCTGAGCAGCAGATACTCTGAGCAGCAGTTACTCTGAGCAGCAGTTACTCTGAGCAGCAGTTACTCTGAGCAGCAGATACTCTGAGCAGCAGTTACTCTGAGCAGCAGATACTCTGAGCAGCAGTTACTCTGAGCAGCAGTTACTCTGAGCAGCAGTTACTCTGAGCAGCAGATTACTCTGAGCAGCAGTTACTCTGAGCAGCAGATTACTCTGAGCAGCAGTTACTCTGAGCGGCAGTTACTCTGAGCAGCAGTTACTCTGAGCAGCAGTTACTCTGAGCAGCAGTTACTCTGAGCGGCAGTTACTCTGAGCAGCAGATACTCTGAGCAGCAGTTACTCTGAGCAGCAGTTACTCTGAGCAGCAGTTACTCTGAGCAGCAGATAAACAGCCTGATGTGTTCTCATGTTTCTGCAGATGTACAAAGGATTCACCAAAGTGCAGCACGTGCAGCACGTCTACACCGACGCCTCCGAGAGCATGTGTGGCGTCAAGTTCGACATCAACAAGTACCAGTACCTGATCACAGGTGAGCTGTGGGCCGCCTTAAGAGATGTTTAAGGGGGCGCTGTTTAAGGGGGCGCTGTTTAAGGGGGCGCTGTTTAAGGGGGCGCTGTTTAAGGGGCCGCTGTTTAAGGGGCCGCTGTTTAAGGGGGCGCTGTTTAAGGGGGCGCTGTTTAAGGGGGCGCTGTTTAAGGGGCCGCTGTTTAAGGGGGCGCTGTTTAAGGGGCGCTGTTTAAGGGGGCGCTGTTTAAGGGGGCGCTGTTTAAGGGGGCGCTGTTTAAGGGGCCGCTGTTTAAGGGGGCGCTGTTTAAGGGGGCGCTGTTTAAGGGGCGCTGTTTAAGGGGGCGCTGTTTAAGGGGCGCTGTTTAAGGGGGCGCTGTTTAAGGGGCCGCTGTTTAAGGGGCGCTGTTTAAGGGGCCGCTGTTTAAGGGGGCGCTGTTTAAGGGGCGCTGTTTAAGGGGCCGCTGTTTAAGGGGGCGCTGTTTAAGGGGGCGCTGTTTAAGGGGGCGCTGTTTAAGGGGGCGCTGTTTAAGGGGGCGCTGTTTAAGGGGGCGCTGTTTAAGGGGGCGCTCCGGCCTGTAATTATCAGCAGGAAGCGAGCGGCCTTTTATAAGTTGCTGTTTCCAACAGAGGCGTTTACTTTGGACCCCGCAGCGCTCGCTGTGTGTAACTGTCGCTAAGCAACTGTCGCTAAACCCCACCCTGTAAATACTGTAGCCGGGCCAGAGAGCCGGCGTTGCCAGGCAACGGCTCTGTTTACTCAGCCGGGTGTGAGTGACATCATCAACGACGTCTTCCTCGGCTCTCAGGAAGTCTGTGATAAGTCGAGCGGCGAGATCAGCCCCCTTTGATCCGGCTCTGAGGGTCCGGTTAGTGTATGTGGCCCCGAGGATCCCAGAGTGGGGGGGCAGGCTGAGTGGGGGGCAGGGGCATCTGGGGCATCAGGGGCATCAGGGGCATCTGGGGCATCAGGGGCATCTGGGGCATCAGGGGCATCAGGGGCATCTGGGGCATCAGGGGCATCAGGGGGCAGATCTTTAATTCCTGCATCATTTCCACACTGAGGACATCTTGTGGTGCACCTGCCTGCAGAGCTAAAACTAACGCCCGATGACCTTTGATATGCAGAGATACTGAGGCCGCCTGTAGGAGACCGGCCGAGGGTCACTGTCAGCACATCTGTCAGCACATCTGTCAGCACATCTGTCAGCACATCTGTCAGCACATCTGTCAGCACATCTGTCAGCACTTCTGTCAGCGGCCCCCCTCAGAACTGAACCTTCTCCTTCCTCCTCTGCTGCTGCAGGTCGCGTCTACGAAGGAAAGGTCTACACGGGGCTCTGCAACTTCAACGAGAGGTGGGAGCGGCTGTCTCTGGCGCAGAAGAAGGGCATGAACCACCGCTACCAGCTGGGCTGCAACTGCAGGGTGAGTGGGAACGCCGTCTGGGTGAGTGGGAACGCTGTCAGGGTGAGAGGGAACGCCGTCAGGGTGAGTGGGAACGCCGTCTGGGTGAGTGGGAACGCCGTCAGGGTGAGTGGGAACGCCGTCAGGGTGGGTGGGAACGCCTTCAGGGTGAGGGAACGCCGTCAGGGTGGGTGGGAACGCCTTCAGGGTGGGTGGGAACGCCGTCAGGGTGGGAACGCCGTCAGGGTGAGAGGGAACGCTGTCAGGGTGGGAACGCCGTCAGGGTGGGTGGGAACGCCGTCAGGCTGAGTGGGAACGCCATCAGGGTGAGTGGGAACGCCGTCAGGGTGAGTAGGAATGCTGTCAGGGTGGGAACGCCGTCAGGGTGGGTGGGAACGCCGTCAGGCTGAGTGGGAACGCCATCAGGGTGAGTGGGAACGCCGTCAGGGTGAGTGGGAACGCTGTCAGGGTGAGTAGGAACGCTGTCAGGGTGGGAACGCCGTCAGGGTGGGAACGCCGTCAGGGTGAGTGGGAACGCCGTCAGGGTGGGTGGGAACGCCGTCAGGGTGGGTGGGAACGCCGTCAGGCTGAGTGGGAACGCCATCAGGGTGAGTGGGAACGCCGTCAGGGTGAGTGGGAACGCTGTCAGGGTGAGTAGGAACGCTGTCAGGGTGGGAACGCCGTCAGGGTGAGTGGGAACGCCGTCAGGGTGAGAGGGAACGCCGTCAGGGTGAGAACTCCGTCAGGCTGAGTGGGAACGCCATCAGGGTGGGTGGGAACGCTGTCAGGCTGAGTGGGAACGCCATCAGGGTGAGTGGGAACGCCGTCAGGGTGAGTGGGAACGCTGTCAGGGTGAGTAGGAACGCTGTCAGGGTGGGAACGCCGTCAGGGTGAGTGGGAACGCCGTCAGGGTGAGAGGGAACGCCGTCAGGGTGAGAACTCCGTCAGGCTGAGTGGGAACGCCATCAGGGTGGGTGGGAACGCCATCAGGGTGAGAGGGAACGCTGTCAGGGTAGGAACGCAGTCAGGGTGAGAGGGAACGCCGTCAGGGTGAGAGAGAACGCCGTCAGGGTGGGTGGGAACGCTGTCAGGGTGAGAGGGAACGCAGTCAGGGTGGGAACGCCGTCAGGGTGAGAGGGAACGCCGTCAGGGTGAGAGGGAACGCCGTCTGCCCGGCGGGTCCAGGAGGCAGGGGGAGGAGCCAGAAGAGGGGGAGGAGCTAGAGCTTCCTGCAGCCTGACACCGTCGGCTGACTCCTCGTACAGTTTGTTAATGATCACTAAATAAGGAATTACTTTAATATTCAGCCAGGCACGTTCATTCCACAGTTAAACTAACACGAGCCAAAGAAATAAGAGGTTTTATTTTCTATTAGGACTGAGTTGCGAGCTCATTTTAGGAGCTTATTTCCTGGAATATACATGAGGGATGTTGGGCAGAGACAGAAATGGAGAGAAAACAAGTTGTGCTACTATCACTGGGAGTTATTAAGTAACAGCTCTGGGATCGGCTCCAGTCTCCATGTGATGAAGCATGCAGCTCGCTGCTGAGCAGCTGCTGTGCGCCGCCGTCCTGCACATCTGCTAACACGCCATCAGTGGATCAGCAGAGAGAGCCGTTTGTTCCCAGTAAACTGTGTTCAGAGAGCACATGGCAGCAGCCCAGAGGCATGCTGGGAAGGCCGTCTGTCAGCCGAGGCTTCAGAGTCCGAGTCCGTAAACACAAGCAGGCAGAAACACGTAGTAACCAGCCCGCCCCCCCACAGGACGACTTTACCCTCAATTCAATTCATTTTTATTTATATAGCGCCAAATACAACAAATGTCATCTCAAGGCACTTAGATAATAAAGTCCAATTCAAGCCAATTGGAATTCAATTCATTGTAATCATAATTATTCATAAAATAATCCAATTCGTTCATATAGAGCCGATTCAAAAACACTTTCCCAGCTAAGGAAACCAACAGATTGCAGCTTTAACCCTCCTGTTGTCCTGCAGGTCCAAACTGAGCCACCACCATGTTTAGCTGTAGAAAAAATACCTTAAACTATCTTTTATGACTTTTCCTAAAGGGACCCGATCATTAGAAAAAGTCACACTTTATTTTTGTTCATGTTTCCATGTGGGCTGTACACCACTAGGGTACAAAGATTGTCTTATGGGTCATTTCTGACCCGTGAATTATAAAAACATTTAAACACCAGAAAAAAGTTCACTGTTTTTTTCCCTTTCAATATAATTAATTAAGAAGTAATTACTTCACATTTATATAATAGCAATAATAAACCTTTATTATGTCAAAGAAACCTGAGAAAACAAGAAAACTGTTGGTCCCACTGACAGTAAAAAAAAAAAGTGTAATCCTGAAAACTGCTGATTAACATAAAAAACATGATAAAACATGTATTGAATTGAGCTGAATAGATAAATAACAGGTGGTTTCATCATACTAAATAGATTTTGTATTTTAAATTAAATTAAGTTGCTTTATTTTGGGGCTTTGGTAGGGCGAGTCATTTCTGACCCGTAGGACAAAGGGAGTAAACACGATGTTAAGACCGCACAAAGGGTTAAAGGGTGACGCACCAGTCAGAAAATGACTCTCCTTGTTGTGTCGAACATCTTCCAACCGTGGAAGGAACAGAACTATGTTCCTCTGATATCCAGAGCAGCTCGGCTCTCTGATGTGAATCCTCCTGTCAGTCAAAGCCGTTTATTCATCTGCTTTTTGTGCAAACACCTGCAGTAATGACGCACGGAGTCAGACCGAATCCTTAAGAAACATTTACCAGCTTCAGGAAGACGACTTCCTTTCACATTCCTCAGCACAAAGCAGACAAAAAGTTTCCTCTTTTTAAAAGCTGCTGCAGGAAGTGTCTGAAAGCAGCTCAGCAAAGAAGATGTCTTTAGATATTACACCAAAAGCATCGGTCCCCGTTGCCATTTCACAGATGTTATAGATCAGGGATTCTCAACCTTTTTTCACTGATGTACCACTTGTAAAATATTTTTTCAGCCAAGTACCCCCTAACCAGCGCAAAGCGTCAACACTGTCTGTTTTATTAAACTTTGCAACTGCAAATAAACTGCATTCTCCTCAACTGTTTGCAAATGAAAATATATAAAAAATAGCTTAAGATCTTTAAAAATAATAATAATAATAACTTAGTTATAAATAAAGATTTGTGCACAAAATATAATCAACTTACGATATAAAAAACTTAAACCGTGTCGAATTGACTCATTTAGCTCATCCTACTTTAGCGTCTACAGACTTATTGTTGTGTAAATGAACCCGTGAGATTAAAATATGATCAATGGACACATTAAGTTACACTAATTGGATGCATTTTATAGTTAAAAGGAGTTTTATTTGCTTTCTTGCCAACGTTTACAGAGGAAAGTTCAGACGGTGCACAGAAGCTGCTAGCTTACTTTTATGGCTAGTGGTAAGCTTGGCTTTGTCCATAGTTAAAAAAAAATAAAAAATTTAAATATAAAAAATTAAATGAACTATTAATAAGTTTAACCAACTCTGCACAGGATCTGGTTGAATGTTTTTGCCACAAGTTGCTGTTACTGTTGTTTTTCTCTCCATTTCTAACTGTTATGCTACATAAACAGGCGCTACTTGCTAGCGCTAACTTAGCATACACGTATACGAGTGGTTTCAAGCTTCTCATTCAATTCTAAGGAAGCGCATTGCTGCCACTCTACGAAAAAAAAGTGGCTCAGTATCACGTAATTACATGAAGTTTATTGTTATAACAATATCTTTTTCACGTTTTAACAATATATTTATCACGTTATAATGTGAAAATATCTCATCTTGAAATAACGTGATAAATATATTGTTAAAACGTGAAAAAGATATTGTTATAACAATAAACTTTTCACGTAATTACGTGATACTGAGCCTCTTTTTATTTCGTAGAGTGGCACTAATACGCTTCCGTACAATCCTCACCAAGAAGGCTGAGTTTTTTCCAAGTGTCAAACTATTCTTTAGAGTTTTTAATCCTAGTTATTTTAAAGGTATTCTCCGCTTGTTTTAGGAAGTAAAGACCTTTGTTTTTCTGCTTCATGGCTACATCTTCGGTCTTGCTTCTGTCTCTGTAGATTAAGCCCTGCCACTACCTGCCCTGCTTCGTCACCTCGAAGAACGAGTGCCTATGGACGGACATGCTGTCCCACTTTGGCTACCCCGGCTACCAGTCCCGGCACTACGCCTGCATCCAGCAGAAGGAGGGCTACTGCAGCTGGTACCGAGGCACGACCGCCCGCGATAAAACCACCATCAACGCCACCGACCCCTGAATCCCAACACACCCCCCGTCCAAAAGCCACTGCCGTCCCCCGACTCCGTCCCTTCCCCGATCGCTTTCAGAGTATTACAGGACTACTGCAGGTCACCGGCCTGACTGATGACCTCCAGAAAAGAGCAAATATATATATTACAGTGCCTGTTTGTAGCACTTCTTTGTTGTACAGATTGCCCTTTAACTCTGTAATGTTTTCCCCATTTTACAATCGGCAACACAGTCCTCACACTAAAGCTGTTTTTTTTTATGGTCTGAGCTAGGGATGGGAACTGATGAGATTTTTACGATTCCAATTCCATTTTCGATTCTGCTTAACGTTTCGGTTCTTTGTCGGTTCCCTTATCGATTCTCATTTGGAGAAAATGGACAACAAACCGGTCGATTAGCATCAACTTTGTTTAGTTTAGAAGCCAAGGACATGCTAACGCTGCTAACGTTGCTAACGTTGCTGGGTTCAGATTCACCAACGTTAGTCCGGAGCAGATGGAAAACGCGACATTCATTCATAGTTATTGCATGTTGGTAGTATTTCCTCCCTTTGGTGAAATATTCACTTTGCAAGTTGCCCTGCTGTCGTCTTTTTTAGGGATGTGGAACCAAACTTTCGAGCGTTTGTACCGCTTGGGCGCCATGTTTACTGTTGGCTGCTGGCTGCGCTGGACTCGCCACGCAACGCTGCGCGGTGACGTCATTCGCGCCCACTGGAATCGATAAGGGAATCGTTTGCAAAATCGCCAAAACGATTCCAAGGAACTGAAACACTGGGAACAGGTTCTCAACAAGAACCGGTTCTCGATTCCCGTCCCTAGACATGAGGTGTTAAAACAAGAAGAATAGAGGCAGAAATGACAAATATAAAGTATATAAGATCCTGATCAAAACACTATTTTAGAGAATATCAAGAGTCACTGGTCCTAATTAGCAACCTGCAGCTCAAACTGGGACCCGATAAACATGAAGATGAGATGGAAAGCCGCTGCATTATGTGGGTGATACCAACAGTGTTTTTAATATGTTTAAGATCTGATAGTCACAGCTTTTACTGTAACGTGTCTTTATGATGGTAGTACTCTGCTTTCCCCCTGAATGTCTGCAGTGCCCCCCCCACCCCGCTGAGGATTGATTAATCTCAGAAATGTCTAAAGTGAAGCAGGGAAGAACTCATTTCTGCAAGAGATTGTGATTTTTTTTTTTTTTGCTGTATATAACATAAGCTACAGAAATGAATTATCAACTCGTCCTAAAACCTCTACGATACGTCTATTTATGGTTATTGGGTCACACCGTAACTATGTGGTTGAGAAAAGAGGGAGAAGATGTAAAACAGGCCAAACTTTAAATGTTATGGTACTTTTTTTTTGTGTTTTAATCATAGTTTCCTTGGCTGGTACTCTTCAACAATCCAATGACAGTTCAGAGGTTTCAGACCACGAGATACTTTCTAAGTGTATATTCAATCTTTTGTATTTAACTATTTTAAATGGACATTATATATGAATAAAAGTAATGATATTGTCACTAAATTCATTCTTCTTCACCTGCACCCATGTAGGGTTTTTGTCGTATTTTTACTTCCCTTCAATTCATTCCATTAACAGACTCAGATTGGCCTCAAAGGGAGAAATATCTGCTTCATCACTTAGTCCAAAACAAATTTAATTTCCTAAAAAAGACACTAAAGATGTTTATTTGCTTTCTTTTGTAAAGTTAGATGAGACAATTGACACCACTCTCATGTCTGTACACTAAATATGAAGCTAAAGCTAGCGGCCGTTTAGCTTCGCTTACCACTGTTAGCTTAGCTTAGCTCAGCTAAAGAAAGGACGGGAGCTGCTATGCACCAAAGTTTTTCACCGCTCAGTGGAGAGACTTCACAGGGAGTTTTACTTTAGTTTTACTTTTCATTTTGGAAAAACGTGTTTTAAATTGACACGGCCGGCAAAAACAGTGATTTCATGCAGTGGGATATTTTTATATTTTGGTCCAGTCTACTCCATCAATATGTGGTATTTAAAAACATAAATTAAAATGTTTATTTCATCACATTTTGTTTAATCGCGGCAGTACGTTTCGCCCAAATTTACCAAAATGAATTCCCCTATTTAAATCTTTAAATGCCGTTCTCTCAAAATCAGTTTTTTTGTATTTTTCCAGTATCACTATCTCAGACTATGGAGCACCTACTAACACCAAACTTTCCAGTTATACACTTAGCAGTATTCTGAAGATATTTATAGAAGGATTTGTTGATAAATCATTCCTGGCCTGATTTATGTGACATTATAATCAAAAAACATGTCGAAAATCGATGTTTTTTAGGCTATGGACAGTATATTTTGATTTTCTAGGAAATGAAAGCAGATATCCTGAAATCCCTCCATAATTTTCTTTTCATTTTGTGTGTAAACAAAATGAAAACAGAATTTTGCACCTTGCTTTATCATATGTTCAGATCTATCTTCCGGAAATATATGCAAATGTGCGCATATTTAATGAGATAATGCCTCATTTGTATAATTAAACATACAAATTTCTAAAACTTGTAATACATTTTTTTTCCATACTTGTATAAGTAATCAACTGAGGAAGTTTCATGGTGATATCTATTATTTTAAAATATTATCCTATTCACCTGTAGTGTCTGGCCTTAACTAGTTAATCGGGGAACTTTAGCCCTTTAAGCTAGCTGTTAGCCCGTCTCCCGACATGAATAAACTAAGCTAACCAGCTGCTGGGGTTAGCTTACAGACATACGAGTGCTGCCTGTAGCCTCTTCTAACAACAAGAGAAGCCAAGAAAACAGGTTTTTGATTTTAAAAACTTCTGATTTTGTGTTTGTAAGTGGCGATGAAGCTGTTCCTCCAGATGTGGCATTTCTGTGACATTAGCTCTGTGGTGTGTAAATATTCTGTCTGCTTAACTCAGAAACAATCGGTCAGAAACAATCGTGTGGGTGGGGGTAAAGAAATGTTTGACTTCATTTCTGTGTTTTATATTTTTATAATAAAGATTTAATGAAAAATGGACCAAAACAAGTTTTTTTGGGTGATTCTTTCCTTCTTTTGTGTTTTTGAACGAAACGTCTGAGAGGCACTCACCATCTGCATGTGGTTGGGATAGAAGGTCTGTTCGTTCAGGGGGAATTTCTCCGGGCCGAGGGAGTGGTACAGCTTAATCATCTGAGAAAACTGCAGGAAAAGGAAAAGAGACGATGACTTAGCGTCGTTATTTAAGCAGGTTAGACAGGAGGAGCTACACTGGAAAAAATCAGTCTTACCAAGTATATTTGTCTCATTTCTAGTCCAAATATCTCATTACACTTAATATCAGACACAACTGCCTAACAAGCACCATTTCAGCCAGATATAGGGACTTGTTTTAATACAATACATCTGGAATATCTTGTTAAATGAAAAAGTCTTGAAAACAAATTGTTTTGAGTCACATATCATATGAAACAAGCTTTTTTTTTCATTTGAAGAGGTTTTTAAGCTAATTTCAAGATCACTTTTATCTCAAAAGTCCTAAATATCACATCTTATTACAAGAAATCTATACTTATTTATATCTATCTTTACTTATTTTTGGCATTTTTTCCAGTGTGCAGTTCAGTGAGGAGTCCCGTAAAACTCCTGCCGCACTCACAGGTGTCTCAGCTCGATTTTAAATGTTTTAAATGATTTAACAGCCCACATTAATCCGCCGCTGTGGGGGTTAAAGGAGGCCGCTTACCACCCAAGGCTTGCTGCAGAAGTTGTAGATGGAGAAGAGAGAGTTGATGCTGGGGACGCCCCCGAAGTGAAGGCCGATCACCAGGTTCCTGAAGTCCTCGCCGGGGATCATGCTGAAGGCGTGCTGACGAATCAGGACAAAGTCCGGCTTAAAGGACCTGCAGAGAGGCACAGATGGAGGAGAAAACCATCAAACCGGCGTCCTGGGAACACTTCTGCTGGGAACACTTCTGCTGGGAACACTTCTGCTGGGAACACTTCTGCTGGGAACACTTCTGCTGGGAACACTTCTGCTGGGAACACTTCTGCTGGGAACACTTCTGGAGCATCTGCGGAGGCAAACATCAGGTATGAAGTTAAAGGGACAGTTCGCCTCTTCTGACATGAAGCTGTGTAACATCCCATATCAGCAGCATCATTTCTGAACATCTTCTTACCCCCTGCTGCGTCCTGTGAGCAGAGTTCCAGCCAAAAAACGAGCTCTTTTTTTTGTGCTTGCAAAGTGGCACTGCTGCCACCTAGCGGGTAATTTTAACAGTATATTCTCTGTTTAGTGTTTACAAGCCTAAGATTTAGTGACGAACTCCGCTAGATTGTCCCCCAGCCCGCTCCGTTAAAAACGCAATTGAGGTCTATAGACGTCTTTGGCACCGAAAGAGTTAAATGCCTGTTAAATGAGCTAATATTATCCTGTTAGCCTAGCCGGTAGTTAGCTAATGTTAGCTTGATATGATACGGGGTGGACAGGTTGGACACATTGGCCAATGATGTTTACTGACAGTTACTTATATCTTTGTGTTTTCACTTTATTAAGATCAGATTCTGCAGGTAAAACTGCAATAATAAGCTGACTTGACTTTGACTTGCTCAAGGAAAAATGACTTGGGACTTGCACATGTGTGACTTGGTCCCATCTCTACTGAGCAGCTAACATCTGGCTGCAGCCTGGAAGCAACTCCTCACAACATGGAACATAGAAGAGATTTAAATGATGGTCACATGACTCCCCGCTGTGGAGTCGTTGTGCCGGACGATGGTTCCCGAACATGCAGGCTGTAAATGAAACCTTCTGTTTAACAGCTGATTCTTTAACATGAAACACCTCAGAAACACCTCCAGCCCAGCGAGGCTGTCCACAGGGAGTCTGGGCCTCGTGTGTCCTGTCAGGAGCTTCCCTTTTCACCCGCTGTGTCGGGTGGAGGTGGTGCAGAGAAGCTGCAGACAGCTCTATCAACAGCCTGACCCTTCAACCAGCCCAGTTTCACTGAGCCTGTGAGCTCAGGTGCGAGGGCTGAGATGAGAGCCAGGCTCTCCATAAGCTCCTCCAGGGCTGCTTCAGTGGGCCAGGCTGGCAGGATGCAGCTGCTCCTCCCTGTGGCAGCAGCAGGAGCACGGGCCCTTCTGTTTGTGCTGGGTGGAGCAGTTTGTGCAGCCAGAAACAGAATGTGCTCTCAGGAAGGGCGTCTCCTGACCCCGAGCAACGCGGCAGACTCGCTCCGATTGTTTCTGATGAAGCCGAGCAGCCGACAGCTCCATGAGTCCAATGTTTACCAGCACAGACCGACATCATGCAGAGTACTCTGACTTATTACCACCAGCTCACACACTAACGCTACCAGAGAAGAAGAAGACTGTTCGAAACCGCATACTTCCATACTACATACTGCATACTACATACTGCATACTACATACTGCATACTACATACCGCATACTACAGACTACATACTGCATACTACATACTGCATACTACATACTGCATACTGCATACTACATACCGCATACTACATACCGCATACTACATACTGCATACTACATACTGCATACTACATACTGCATACTACATACTGCATACTACATACTGCATACTACATACCGCATACTACATACTGCATACCGCATACTACATACTGCATACTACATACTGCATACTACATACTGCATACTACATACCGCATACTACATACTGCATACCGCATACTACATACTGCATACTACATACTGCATACTACATACTGCATACTACATACTGCATACTACATACTGCATACCGCATACTACATACTGCATACTACATACTGCATACTACATACTGCATACTACATACTGCATACTACATACCGCATACTACATACTGCATACCGCATACTACATACTGCATACTACATACTGCATACTACATACTACATACTGCATACTACATACTGCATACTACATACCGCATACTACATACTGCATACCACATACTGCATACTACATACTGCATACTACATACTGCATACTACATACTGCATACTACATACTGCATACTACATACCGCATACTACATACTGCATACTACATACTACATACTGCATACTACATACTGCATACTACATACTGCATACTGCATACTACATACTGCATACAGCATACCACATACTGCATACCGCATACTACATACTGCATACTGCATACTACATACTGCATACTACATACTGCATACTGCATACTACATACTGCATACAGCATACCACATACTGCATACCGCATACTACATACTGCATACTGCATACTACATACTGCATACTACATACTGCATACAGCATACTACATACTGCATACTACATACTGCATACCGCATACTACATACTGCATACTACATACTACATACTGCATACTACATACTGCATACCGCATACTACATACTACATACCGCATACCGCATACTACATACTGCATACAGCATACTACATACTGCATACCGCATACTACATACTACATACCGCATACTACATACTGCATACTGCATACTACATACCGCATACTACATACTGCATACTGCATACAGCATACTACATACTACATACTGCATACCGCATACTGCATATTACATACTGCATACTACATACTGCATACTGCATACTGCATACAGCATATTACATACTGCATACTACATACAGCATATTACATACTGCATACTGCATACTGCATACCGCATACTACATACTGCATATTACATACTGCATACTGCATATTACATACTGCATATTACATACTGCATACTACATACTGCATACTGCATACTGCATACAGCATATTACATACTGCATACTACATACAGCATATTACATACTGCATGCTACATACTGCATACTACATACTGCATATTACATACTGCATACTGCATATTACATACTGCATACTGCATATTACATACTGCATACTACATACTGCATACTGCATACTGCATACAGCATATTACATACTGCATACTGCATACAGCATATTACATACTGCATACAGCATACTACATACTACATACTGCATACCGCATACTACATACTGCATATTACATACTGCATACTGCATATTACATACTGCATACTACATACTGCATACTGCATACTGCATACAGCATATTACATACTGCATACTACATACAGCATATTACATACTGCATACTACATACAGCATATTACATACTGCATACTGCATACCGCATACTACATACTACATACTACATACTGCATATAATATTACATACTGCATATAATATTACATACTGCATACTACATACTGCATACTACATACTACATACAGCATACTACATACTGCATACTACATACAGCATACTGCATACTACATAGAGCATACTACATACTGCATACTGCATACTGCATACAGCATACTGCATACTGCATAGAGCATACTACATACTGCATACTGCATACAGCATACTGCATACTGCATAGAGCATACTACATACTGCATACTACATACTGCATATAATATTACATACTGCATATAATATTACATACTGCATACTACATACTACATACAGCATACTACATACAGCATACTACATACTACATACTGCATATTACATACTACATACTACATACTACATACTGCATACTACATACTGCATACTGCATACTACATACTGCATATAATATTACATACTGCATACTACATACAACATACTACATACTGCATACTGCATACTACATACTGCATACCGCATACTACATACTACATACAGCATATTACATACTGCATACTGCATACAGCATACTACATACTGCATACCGCATACTACATACTGCATACCGCATACTACATACTACATACTACATACTGCATACCGCATACTACATACTGCATATTACATACTGCATACTTACATACTGCATATTACATACTGCATACTGCATACTACATACAGCATACTACATACTGCATACCGCATACTACATACTACATACTACATACTGCATACCGCATACTACATACTGCATATTACATACTGCATACTTACATACTACATACTACATACTGCATACCGCATACTACATACTGCATACTTACATACTGCATATTACATACTGCATATTACATACTGCATACAGCATACTACATACTGCATACCGCATACTACATACTACATACCGCATACTACATACTGCATACAGCATACTACATACTGCATACCGCATACTACATACTACATACCGCATACTACATACTGCATACTGCATACAGCATACTACATACTACATACTGCATACCGCATACTACATACTGCATATTACATACTGCATACTGCATATTACATACTGCATACTACATACTGCATACTGCATACAGCATATTACATACTGCATACTACATACTGCATACCGCATACTACATACTACATACTGCATATTACATACTGCATACTGCATACTACATACTGCATACAGCATACTACATACTGCATACTACATACTGCATACTACATACTACATACTGCGTATTACATACTGCATACTGCATACTACATACTGCATACTGCATACTGCATATTACATACTGCATACTACATACTGCATACTGCATATTACATACTGCATACTACATACTGCATACTACATACTGCATATAATATTACATACTGCATACTACATATTACATACTGCATACTGCATACAGCATATTACATACTGCATACTACATATTACATACTACATACTGCATACAGCATACTACATACTGCATACTACATACTGCATACTACATACTGCATACCGCATACTACATACTGCATACTGCATACTACATACTACATACTGCATACCGCATACTACATACTACATACTGCATACTCCATACTACATACTACATACTGCATACTCATCGATCAGACAGTATGCAGAGCGTTTACCCACAATGCATTTCGCTCCTGCCCGAGCCGAAATCAGCCGGCCTGAAGCTGATTTCTCTTAAGCTCTAAACTCTGTAAACTTTAGCAACATTTGAAACATTTTCAGGTGAGAAAGTAGTCGTTTAGATCCCCAACGTGTTGAAAACCTGACAAAATACCAGCTGTTTACAATTTTGTTCCCACGAATTCGGCGCTACTAAAGCTAGCCGCAGTGAGCTAACGCACTTCCTGTTATTTTCACAAAATAAAATACCCGTTGCCTTTTATCATAGGGAAAGCCATTACCATACAATTGGTGCTTTTGTTTTGAAAACAGGAAGTGAACCTACCCTCGTTGTAGCTAGCTTGAAACTGCTGTTTTGACAGGAAATGACGATCGGCGACGTCACGTTACGTTGCATCTTGGGTAGTTTGAGTATGAGTAGTAACCTCATGATGCATACCCAACATTTAGGAGAATCTAGTATGCATCCGGGAACTTAAAAAAAGTTAAAGTTAGTAGGAGTAGTAGGAGTAGTATGAGTAGTAGGCGGTTTGGAACACAGCCGAAGAAAACTGTTCACAGGGTAACAAAGAAGAAGAAACTGGAGGGATCGGTGGTTGTGGACGCTGTTTTATGAGAGTATATTTGCATTATTATCAGCGGATTTGTGAAAGCTGAAGGCAGGAGCAGCTGTATATAAACCCAACTCAAGGGTAGAGACTGGACCCTGAGATAGAAGTTAGCATCACATACGGACACTTTGACTGTTTAAAGAACCAGAAAACAGAGAAAAGAGCTCAGAACAATCTTCCAGGACCCAGAATAACCCGTATTATCGCTTCATCCCTGGTTGTAACGGGCCTGAAGACATTTGTATGTGTAAACTGGGTGGCTGTAGCCAGGTCCTGGTTCATGGAAGCAGAACATCACAGGTTTGTCACCCACCAACTTTAATCGAGCTTGTTATGCCACAGCAGGGCCGCCGGCCGGTCATGGATTAACCATAAAGCAGCGCAGGTTTTACAGTCCGGATCACTCGGGCCCCAGAGGCACCACTTCACGGCCGATATGCTAATGTCGCCTTTGAATCAGCGCAGGAATAAAGGGTGATAAGAGCTGCTGATGAGAGGCGGGGGCACAGATCGGGACAAGAGCATCAGACGCCCTCTGATGAGCCTTAAAAAAAGTAGGTTGAGTAAAAAAGACACGAACATGCCGGATAAAATATCGAAAAATTAGTTAAAACTCCTTCTTCCTGTTCCTGGGAGCATATATCAGGGCGTCTGAGGTGTAAAACTCCTTCTTCCTGTTCCTGGGAGCATATATCAGGGCGTCTGAGGTAAAACTCCTTCTTCCTGTTCCTGGGAGCATATATCAGGGCGTCTGAAGTGTAAAACTCCTTCTTCCTGTTCCTATAGGAGCATATATCAGGGCGTCTGAAGTGTAAAACTCCTTCTTCCTGTTCCTATAGGAGCATATATCAGGGCGTCTGAGGGGTAAAACTCCTTCTTCCTGTTCCTGGGAGCATATATCAGGGCGTCTGAGGTGTAAAACTCCTTCTTCCTGTTCCTGGGAGCATATATCAGGGCGTCTGAGGTGTAAAACTCCTTCTTCCTGTTCCTGGGAGCATATATCAGGGCGTCTGAGGTGTAAAACTCCTTCTTCCTGTTCCTGGGAGCATATATCAGGGCGTCTTAAGTCCAAAGTGAGCCACCACCATGTTTAGCTGCAGAGAAAATACCGTAAACTATCTTTTATGCCTTTTCCTAATTGACCCCATCATTAGAAAAAGTCAGACTTTATGTTTGTTCATGTTTCCATGTGGGCTGTACACCACTAGGGCACAAAGATTGTCTTATGGGTCATTTTTGACCCGTGAATTATAAAAACATTTAAACAGCAGAAAAAAGTTCACTGTTTTTTTCCCTTTCAATATAATTAATTCAGAAGTAATTACTTCACATTTATATTATAGCAATAATAAACCTTTATTATGTCAAAGAAAACTGAGAAAACAAGAAAACTGTTGGTCCAACTGACAGTAAAAAAAACTGCTGATAGTCTTTTTGTATTGTGTAACAAAAACTACATGATAAAACTGTATTGAATTGAGTTGATAAATAACAGGTGGTTTCATCATACAAAATAGATTTTGGATTTAAAATTCAATTAAGTTGCTTTATTTTGGGGCTTTGGTAGGGCGGGGCATTTCTGACCCGTAGGACAAAGGGAGTAAACACGATGTTAAGACCGCACAAAGGGTTAAAGTCAGATGGGCAACAAACATGAACATTAAAAGCCCCACAGATCAGGAGCTTGTCATATTTTGGGAGAACTCCTGAATAAAGTCCTTATTGTGATGGAAAGCCACACCCTACCACAATTTGGTTTTCTTTCATTTACTTTGTAATTATTACTTTGAATGTTCTTTAATGAAATAATGTGTTGTAGTTTGTTACTTCATTTCCTTGCAGGGTTTATATGGAGTGCACACATGTTAACACTGCAAGGTAAATTCAGTTTTATGTTGTATTAATGCTTTCTTTCTTTGTCTGAGTTACCTGGGTTTGGTGTTTGGTTTCCCCTTCCTGATGGGCTGCAGGCGTGGCGACCCTAACCTACCCTACAGGCCGAGATTGGACTGAACCAATGCTTCATGTCATGTGGGGGGAACTGAAGGGTGTTTAGATGCATCTCAGTGGGGTTGTGTTAGTGCAATCTGTTGGTTTCCTTAGCTGGGAAGTTGTTTTTGAATTGGCTCTATATGAACGAATTGGATTATTTTATGAATAATTATGATTACAATGAATTGAATTCCAATTGGCTTGAATTGGACTTTATTATCTAAGTGCCTTGAGATGACATTTGTTGTATTTGGCGCTATATGAATAAAAATGAATTGAATTGAATTGGTAGTTTTGTGGCAGCCTTTTTGTGTGTGTGAATGGTTTAGCTAAACAGTATTTAATGTGTCATTTCATTAGGTCGGTTGTGTTTCTGTCTGAGTCCTGTCGGTGATGTTTTTTGACTTTAGCATCTTGAGTTGACCTCTTTTATTGGCGTGCCGGTTCAGTTGTTGATTTTGTTAATCATTTTTCATGTTTAAGGTAAATAAAAAAAACCACTTTTGAACTCAACACCTCTGTACTGTTTGGCTTCCTGCACAGAGGGCGATTAAACTGCACACAACACAGGACTCGTGAACTCCACCGCAAACAACTGCAGTTCTAACGAGGAGTCTGTATCCGTGGGAAAAAGCCGACATTTAAGATTGTCATTGAAGACTAGGGATGGGAATCGAAAACCGGTTCTTGTTGAGGGCGTCTGAGGTGTAAAACTCCCAAAGGGACATCTGGGCTGAGGCTTCACGGCGACCTCGTGCTGAGGACATCTTCCTCCATCAGTCTGCTCTCATTGATGAGGCGAGTCGGGGAAGAACTGCCTGGGAATGCCACCAATGTGGGACACTACATACCGAGGATCGGCATGGCGCTCGCACACAATGGGGCTTTGTACCAGGCGGGCTCTCAGGGACATGCACCTCAGAGAGAAAGGTCTGTTGTTTCCTGTTTACCAGGACGCGGCCAAATGCCACAGATTCATGATGTGGCCACACAAAATAACTGAGTTACAACGGGGAACATCTCCCAATGTTAGGAGCTAAAGTCCCAGCAGATCAGATAACTACACCGTGCGTAAGGCGAGCCTCAGAGAATCATGACATCTCACATCTGCTTTCACTCAGCAGGAGGTGTTTGAGCTCAGAGAAAAGCTCTAACACATGCTACATGCTACATGCTACATGCTAAGCATCCGATGAGCTCAGTTTTTAATGCTGCCGCACATAAAGGTGGACGGAGGCTAACTCGGACTGGATCAGAGAGTCCATGAAACTCTTTCTGGATTTCCACAGATGCGTCTCTGCGGAGGACAACCTGCAGAGTCCCAGTGTGCAGATAAATGGTGTTTCTGCCCTTTGGGGGTCTGAAAATACACACATTTAAAGCCCCCCCTCTGTGGCGGTACACACCGCCGTACGGTCGGAGCACCCCGAGGCCTCCTGAAGCGAGTCTGGACCCACAAAGTCTGAACTCATGAGCTCAGTAATGAGACGAACCTGTCTGAGGGATCAGCTGCCTGATTAAAACTCTTAAGGACACAGGTGGAGGTGGTGGGGCCGCCGGAGGGTCTCTGTGTGGTCGAAGGTTTTCTAGAGGAAGAGAGCTGGCTGAGAAAGGTCCGTTTAACACATTAATGTCCAGAACTGAAGGAGTCCGAGGCTCCGTGCTAAAGAGGCTCGGTGCTAGCTAACGAGGCTCACTGCTAACGAGGCTCGGTGCTAGCTAACGAGGCTCACTGCTAACGAGGCTCGGTGCCAGCTAACGAGGCTCGGTGCTGACGAGGCTCGGTGCTAACGAGGCTCGGTGCTAACGAGGCTCGGTGCTAGCTAACGAGGCTCACTGCTAACGAGGCTCGGTGCCAGCTAACGAGGCTCGGTGCTGACGAGGCTCACTGCTAACGAGGCTCGGTGCTAGCTAACGAGGCTTGGTGCTAGCTAACGAGGCTCGGTGCTGATGAGGCTCAGTGCTAGCTAACGAGGCTCGGTTCTGACGAGGCTAACGGGGCTAATGAGGTGCTAACGAGGCTAACCAGGCTCGGTGCTAACGAGGCTCGGTGCTAACCAGGTGTTTAACTTTGCACACTTTTGGGATCTGGTAGCTCAGCTGTGGAAACAGCTTAATAAAGTCTACCATCACCAGCAGCTGAGCGGCTGCCGGACGCAGAGCTCAGGGCGAGCTGGCCAGCTCCGTGGCGTCTCGTACTCTGGCTGCTCTTCATCTGTTGTTCAGCCAGACCGGCGTTCCCGCTCTGAGGCTAGCGGCCGGCTGCAGGTTTGGCAGCAGAGGAACCAAAGGGCTGCCTGCTGCATCCTGAGGCTCGCTGCTGCATCCTTAGGCTACGCTGCTGCATCCTGAGGCTCCGCTGCTGCATCCTGAGGCTCGCTGCTGCATCCTGAGGCTCGCTGCTGCATCCTGAGGCCCACTGCTGCATCCTGAGGCTCCGCTGCTGCATCCTGAGGCTTGCTGCTGCATCCTGAGGCTTGCTGCTGCATCCTGAGGCTCACTGCTGCATCCTGAGGCTCACTGCTGCATCCTGAGGCTCACTGCTGCATCCTGAGGCTCCGCTGCTGCATCCTGAGGCTCGCTGCTGCATCCTGAGGCTCCGCTGCTGCATCCTGAGGCTCCGCTGCTGCATCCTGAGGCTCGCTGCTGCATCCTGAGGCTCGCTGCTGCATCCTGAGGCTCCGCTGCTGCATCCTGAGGCTCCGCTGCTGCATCCTGAGGCTCCGCTGCTGCATCCTGAGGCTCGCTGCTGCATCCTGAGGCTCCGCTGCTGCATCCTGAGGCTCCGCTGCTGCATCCTGAGGCTCATTGCTGCATCCTGAGGCTCCGCTGCTGCATCCTGAGGCTCACTGCTGCATCCTGAGGCTCGCTGCTGCATCCTGAGGCTCCGCTGCTGCGTGCAGCTCACGCCACGTTGCACAGAGGTCAGGGGTCACATCAGCCAAGAGGCTTCGTTTCAACATTCCTCTGGCTGAGAATCAGACATTCTTAAAGGTTTGTGTCCTGCTGATGAGGAAGGAAACTTCCAGAAGCTTTTCTCAGGTGTTTGTTCAACTGCTTTATGTTGTCAGTCACATAAAACTGACTTTATTCTGTTTTCAGTCACATAAAACTGACTTTATTCTGTTTTCAGTCACATAAAACTGACTTTATTCTGTTTTCAGTCACATAAAACTGACTTTATTCTCTGTGAAACCTCAGCAGAAGTACTCGGCCCACACAGCGACCTCGGCGTGGACAACAGGTTGCATTGTAGCATCAGCCGCTCCACAACACTTCCCGTACCGGCCTGGAGTCCAGGCCAGAATCACAGATTAGCTGAATTATTGCCCAAGAAGGTCAGAATGAGCGGTGGGTGCCTGACACCGAGCGGCCCCCACAGGCACAAGTAATCAGATCGTACAGATAATACAGTTAGCACAGCTGAGCCTGAGGGGTAATCCCTCCACCTCACTGGGATTTACACACTGTACACATCAGAGCAGGTTTCTGCATCCAGAAAATCTGCTGTCATTAACGGGTCATTTACAGCCTCAGCAGAGACACAACTTCACACTTCTGTTACGCACAAACACCAGAAAACCTCAAATTATGGGAGAAATGATCAAGTTGTTGTGACACGTTAGAGTTAGACAGAGATAAAAAAAATGATCTGGCATCCCTGCACCCCAAAGATTTCATGAGTTTACAGATAATCACCAAATGTGAAGCAACTTTTAAGGCTAAAGATTTACGGACTTCGTGAGAAAAGTCTCAGAAACACTGATTCAAACTTCCCCAGAGGAAGGATCTGTCCGAGCTGCAGATCCCTAAAGCTTATTCAGCCAGTCTGACGGTGTTTAACAGAAAATAAGCCGTTTATTATCTTCATAACTTCTTCAGCTTTAACCGTACACGCAGTCAGGTGATCCACGTCGTCACAAAAATGGAACTTATGGCTACTTCAGAGCTGTAACATCTGACTTAAAAAAAATAAAAAGCACATTGGAGGAAAATGAAGCCGTCTGTGGCAGAGAGCAGTTTGTTTAAAGTCTAATTACGTCTAAAAAACTTCTTCACTGTGACACTGCAGCTGATTTACGGTGCGGACATCGGGCAGATTAGCACATGCTAACTGCTAACTAGCTTCTCAGGGAGCTCAACCGCTCAGCTAACAGGAATCACCAGCGTTGCCAAAGCTTCTGGATATAAAACACGGATTTTAATGAACACGAGCAGCAACAGAAGACAGGATGAAGCGTCTCACCTGACCACTTTGGTGCCACCTTTGTTGACCTGCATGTCCACCATACAGCCGGAGTTCACGTAGGAGGCCAGGTTGATCTCTGAGAACTCCGCCTGGGAAATAAGAGAAGAAGAAGAAAACTTTAGATTTAAATGTGTTACGTCCTCCAACAGCACGAAGGATGAAGTCAAGTTTGCATCCAGCAGAGAAGTCTCAAGTTATTCTTTCTTGGGCAAGTCAGCTTATTATTGCAGTTTTACCTGCAGAATCTGATCTTAATAAAGTGAAAACACAAAGATATAAGTAACTGTCAGTAAACATCATTGGCCAATGTGTCCAACCTGTCCACCCCGTATCATATCAAGCTAACGTTAGCTAACTACCGACTAGGCTAACAGGATAATATTAGCTCATTTGACGAGCACTTAGGGATGGGAATTGATAAGATGTTTACGATTCCAATTCCATTTTCGATTCTGCTTAACGATTCGGTTCTTTGTCGGTTCCCTTATCGATTCTCATTTGGAGAAAAAGGACAACAAACCGGTCGATCAGCATCAACTTTGTTTAGTTTAGAAGTAACACGAGTCGTGACCTCACAAACCCAACAACGGTGAGGTCCACATTGGTCTATCCTGGCCTGGGTAATTTAACTCTTCCCTGCTCTGGTGAAAGGAGAAGCTGGAGGTAGAGGTGAACTGGGGGTAGCACCACCAGCCTCTGGCTCTGAGCCAGTCAGGCTCTGTCTCTCATGATTTCATCTAAATGTAATGCCTGAGAAGGCATTCATTTAACCTTAACCGCTACTAACAGCAGCTTTTACAATGAGGCAAATGCTGCTAACATGATAGGCAGTGTTAGTTAGTTAGTTACCTGCAGTGTTAGCCGAGGACATGCTAACGTTGCTAACGTTGCTGGGTTCAGATTCACCAACGTTAGTCCGGAGCGGATCGAAAACGCGACATTCATTCATAGTTATTGCATGTTGGTAGTATTTCCTCCCTTTGGTGAAATATTCACTTTGCAAGTTGCCCTGTTGTCGTCTTTTTTAGGGATGTGGAACCAAACTTTCGAGCGTTTGTACCGCTTGGGCGCCATGTTTACTGTTGGCTGCTGGCTGCGCTGGACTCGCCACGCAACGCTGCGTGGTGACGTCATTCGTGCCCACTGGGATCGATAAGGGAATCGTTTGCAAAATCGCCAAATAACCGGTTTTCCATTCCCATCCCTACTTACTGGTCAGAATGGATCTTCAAATGACGAAGAAAGTTCGGAGTTATGCTAGATGTTTAACACTCAAGTCATCGTGTCTCAAGTCAAGTGCCGAGTCTTTAACTTCCAAGTCCGAGTCGAGTCTCAAGTCTTTTATTTTTTTGTCAAGTCAAGTCACAAGTCATCAAAACAGCGACTCGAGTCCCCATCTCTGGCATCCAGTAACTGAAATCTCATAACTGTTGGCTTCCTGGCAGAAATATCTCTTTAATGTCAAAGTAAGCTGCTTTCTTGTCTCATATTTTCAACTTCTAAAGGTCGTGGGATGAGGTTTCCTCGAGTTTAACTACGAGTTAAAAAAACTGACAAGAAACCGAGGAAGTGCTGCATTACACAGTTCTTTAATTTGACAGATGAGAGTAAAACAGAAGAGCTGGGAGACAGAGCGAGCGGGTCAGGGAAGGCAAATTGAGTTATCCCCGGGCTGCGGCCTCCAGGACAGTGAGGGCCTTGTGAAAGGCCGTAGCCTGGCTACATAACGGCTCCGGCAAACTCCCAGAGACGCTCAAAAGGAGGGGCCACGCTCCACTTCTGGGAATCAACCCTCTGGATGTTTCAAGGCTGACAAAGAGGAAATTCAATATTCCAGAAAGCTTTTTCAGCAAACTACTGCGCAGAAAGAGAAATGACTCTTTAATTCCCACGTCACCAAAGACAAAACGCTGACCGAGGGAGCTCCTGTAGAGCCGGCTGCCAATGTTCGTGGCTGTGTTTTCTACGTAGTCTGGATATAAAAGCGTGAATAAACCTTTAATGTGTGACTGTCAATACAGCCAGCACCACAGACTCTAAAGAAAGTGTTCCAAACCAAACTGTGACTGACAAAAGTGAGATGGCAACGTGTCTGCTTGTTGTTCACCATGTCATAGAAAGTGTGTTAGCAAGTGTTAGCATGTTAGCAAGTGTTAGCATGTTAGCAAATGTTAGCAAGTATTAGCATGTTGCAAGTGTTAAAAAAAACTAAATGAGGAAATCTGACCCAAAGGCAGAAAATAAAAGAAAAAACAAAATAAATAAAAATCCCCAAATAAAAAAGGGTGATATTTGGTGATATCTGCCCCGGAGTCTGCAGGGTACCTGAACCTTCCACCAGTTCACAGCGTTATTTAGCAACGAGAACGTCGAACACACGCCGTGACCTCACAGATTCTGTATGACCTCACAGATTCTGTATGACCTCACAGATTCTGTATGACCTGACAGATTCTGTATGACCTCACAGATTCTGTATGACCTGACAGATTCTGTATGACCTCACAGATTCTGTATGACCTCACAGATTCTGTATGACCTCACAGATTCTGTATGACCTCACCAGGGGTCGCCTGTTATTGTGAAACTCCCTGAGCAGCAGGTACGCCCTGAGGGGAGGCGAGCTCAGACAGGGGAGCTGTTCTTCTTCACGTCCCTTTAAAGTGGGAGACATGACACTAATGTGGTGGGTAAAATGGCCCCTGAACAAGTAGCCTGCTGACTCTCTGAGGAAAAACCAAACTGGGTTTGACAGCTGTGGACCAGATTCAGGCTCAGCCGCCCAACTCTGAATGTTTCTGAAGAGATAAATATTCAGGTGGAAACTCCGTCCACAAAAGTGTCCAAACCAGAGCGAAGAGTTCAGCCCGATTAGCCGATGAGGACGCAGTAAATCTCAGGTTATATAACATAAAGTCCAGATTTTATTTCCTGGAGCACATATTTCATGTTGTACAAGTTCTTTTTTTAGAAGTCATGCAGAGATTCTTGGTTAATGTGGGCTGAGAGGTTTCTGTCGTATTCAAACATTTCCCACAGAGTCGAAGCTCCGCACACATGTGCAGCACATGCTAACGGCACATGGCTAACGGCACATGGCTAACGGCACATGGCTAACGGCACATGGCTAACGGCACATGGCTAACGGCACATGCTAACGGCACATGCTAACGGCACATGGCTAACGACATATGGCTAACGGCACATACTAACGGCACATGGCTAACGGCACATGCTAACGGCACATGGCTAACGGCACATGCTAACGGCACATGGCAGTCAGCTAATCGTAGAAATAGATTTACGGCCTGAGGGTTGATGTTTTATTTAGTTGTTTTTCAGTTTTATTTTATGGTTTTTCAGTTTTATTTTATGGTTTTTCAGTTTTATTTTGTGTTTTTCTGTTTTATTTTGTGTTTTTCTATTTTATTTTGTGTTTTTCTGCTTTCTGTTTTTTCTGTTTTATTTTCTGCCTTTGGGTCAGATTTCCTCATCTTGTTTTTTCTGTGTTTTCCTGTTTGTGTTCTCAGTATTCTGGGTCTGGGATCGAATCGAAAAAGAACAAATCAATCTGTCGACCCTTTCTGTGTCCGGGCGGGTGAGGTTTCCCGTGTTGAGTCAAATTAACACGGAAACTTCACCCGGTTCACAGCTGATACAGCAACACCATAAAGGAGGCGGAGCCTCAGAGATCAGCCCTGACAGATGACCCTCAGCTCAACCCTCTGATGGGAAATTAAATGCTGTCTACACCTTCCCGAGCTTCGGTTATCATTAGATCCTCTGAGCCAGCTTTAAACAGCTTTAACACATGAGGAGGAATATCATCAGTTGTCCTTTCATCCAGAGCTGCCGTGCACGTGGCGTTCACAGTTTATAACCCGACCCGGAGGAGGGCATCAGGAGAATGTGCTGACGGAGGAAACTTTCCACCGGGACAGGGAGGGAAAACACTCTTTTATCCGCTGTTTTCCCTCTCAGGCGGCGAGTAAATGAAATGATCTCATTTAAAGGACAACAGAGCGCCACTCTGTCCACGCCGTCCCCACAGAAACATCTGCGCGCTCAGCAGAAAAGCCCGAGGAGGCACCTTATTCCTCCCAAACACCGGGGCAACAACTCCCCGCCCCCTCCGACCGGCTGGTTAACCACGAGCCAGCGGGCGCTGTCAGCGGGCAGTGATGGACGAAGCCGCGCAGGCCCGGGAGCCAGGCACCATGGTTACCATGGTTACCATGGTTACCATCAGGGTAACACATTCAGACACCGGAGCAGCTCTGCCTGGGAAAGGAAAACAGGCAGTGATGCGTGGGACAAACCGCCTCCAGAGACGATTCTTCTGAGTTTCAGATGAGTAAACACTCAGCTGGCCCCAAGCCCCTCCCACCCTGTCACTAAGCCCCTCCCACCCTCTCCCTGGCCCTAAGCCCCTCCCACCCTGTCACTAAGCCCCTCCCACCCTCTCCCTGGCCCTAAGCCCCTCCCACCCTGTCACTAAGCCCCTCCCTCCCTCTCCCTGGCCCTAAGCCCCTCCCACCCTGTCACTAAGCCCCTCCCACCCTCTCCCTCAGCCCCTCCCTCTCTGGCCCCAAGCCCCTCCCTCCCTGGCCCTAAGCCCCTCCCACCCTCTCCCTCAGCCCCTCCCCCTGCCAGCTGTTTACCTGCAGAACCAGCAGCTGTGCAGCAGATCAGAGCTTCAGGCTGCCAGCTGACGGCAGCTCAGATCAGGCCGGAGTGCTTCCTGCCCTCTGGCCTTCCTGCAGGTTCATCCCAAAGATCCTTCCACCTGATGTTTCCAGAGATTCAGAGTTTGTTCTTTAACAGCTGACTCGTTCTTTGTGTTCTTATTGATTTTGGCTCTTTTCTCTCCAAGTGGAAAACATCAGCTGATAAAAATCGTGCTAACACAGCTGTTTTTCTTTCTTTATTTCTTTTACAAAGTGCGTCTTTTATTGCTTTTCCTCTTTAACTCCTGAAGGGGGGGGGGCAGATCCAGCTCACTGCTAACCAACAGAAGCTGATGGCAGATGTTTGCTGTTAATCACTCCCAGCTTGTGTTCCCGTGAATTAATCCATCGAGCCTCTAAAAGCTGAAATCTAAGACAGATGCTGAACGCAGCAGCTGGAACAGTCAGCGGGCCGAGGCCTCCATGACCCGTTCACAGCTGCCAAAAAGAAGGACAACGTTCAGCCTGCGAGCTGGCAGGAAGCGGCAGGAAGCGGCAGAAAGCGGCAGAAAGCGGCACGAAGCAGCAGGAAGTGGCAGGAAGCGGCAGAAAGCGGCAGGAAGCGGCAGAAAGCGGCAGAAGGCGGCAGGAAGCGGCAGAAAGCGGCAGAAAGCGGCACGAAGCAGCAGGAAGCGGCAGGAAGCGGCAGGAAGCGGCAGAAAGCGGCAGGAAGCGGCAGAAAGCGGCAGGAAGCGGCAGGAAGCGGCAGAAAGCGGCAGGAAGCGGCAGAAAGCGGCACGAAGCGGCAGAAGGCGGCAGGAAGCGGCAGGAAGCGGCAGAAAGCGGCAGGAAGCGGCAGAAAGCGGCAGAAAGCGGCAGGAAGCGGCAGGAAGCGGCAGAAGGCGGCAGGAAGCGGCAGAAAGCGGCAGGAAGAAGCGGCAGAAAGCGGCAGGAAGCGGCAGAAAGAAGCGGCAGGAAGCGGCAGGAAGCGTCAGAAGGCGGCAGAAAGCGGCAGGAAGAAGCGGCAGGAAGCGGCAGGAAGAAGCGGCAGGAAGAAGCAGCAGGAAGAAGCGGCAGGAAGAAGCGGCAGGAAGAAGCGGCAGGAAGAAGCGGCAGGAAGCGGCAGAAAGAAGAGGCAGGAAGCGGCAGGAAGCAGCAGAAAGAAGCGGCAGGAAGCGGCGGCAGGAAGCGGCAGGAAGCGGCAGGAAGCGGCAGGACGCGGCAGAAAGAAGCGGCAGGAAGCGGCAGGAAGCGGCAGAAAGAAGCGGCAGGACGCGGCAGAAAGAAGCGGCAGGAAGCGGCAGGAAGCGGCAGGAAGAAGCGGCAGGAAGAAGCGGCAGAAAGCGGCAGGAAGCGGCGTGGTCAGCAACAGCTCCTTCAGTTCAAAGGCCCGCAGGCGAGGCTGAGGGGCCGTTTACACGGAAACGAAAACGGGTTGAAAACGCTAAACCTTTTTGCGGATGCACGATATCGTTTAGATGGAAACGGCGTTTTGGGGGCATGAAAACGCAAAAAAGTGAATCCGCCCTCCAGAGTGGAATTCTTGAAAACGCTCCACTGTCGCGCCACCGTGTAAAGGATGAAAACGCAAAACTGCGTTTCTCGTCACATAGAAATGATGTGACGAGCATCGTGGTAGTGCTGCCACCGAGCCATCTGGCGTGTTTACTGCATCGATAAATAGGAAACGTCACACACTTTTGCGTTTCCGTGTGCACGCAGATTTAAAAGTGAAAAGGAAACGCCACTTTTGCGTTTGACGGAGCTGAAACTGAACTGTTTGGACCTGATGACCAACAGGATATCCGGCCTCAGAACACCGTCCCAACAGTGAAGCACGGCGGGGGCAGCGTCATGCTGTGGGCCTGCTGCGCCCCACAGAACAGAGGGCATCATGGGAAAAGAAGTGGGCCGAAGTTCCACCAAACTACTGAGAGCCCCAGCGTTTGTCCCGGGTCACCAAACACTGAGGAAGGAGAAGTAAACGCTCGACTTCCATCTCTTCATTCTGACAGAAATGGAATAAAAGGTCCGAAATGACGTAAAACAGAAAACTGTGATTTAATGAGCAGCAGGATTTATCAGAGTTTATTTTCAGGCTCTGACCACAGAAACAGAATGATATGTGAGTGAGATCTGAGTTAATATGAAGATGGAAGGACGTGAAACGGCAGAAAATCAGCTGCATTAACAGCTCACTTTGCAGCAGGAAGTCTGTTTTTACCAACTTTATTGGGCTGACGGGATAGAAAAGGCTCAGAGGGAAGCCTCTGCCCGTCTCCTTGGCATTCGGGTTTGAATCGGCATGTGTTCGGTGGTCAGGACTGAGGACACGGCCCTGAGGCGCCCACCGAATGTGCCCCAAAGTGGGTCCTGTAGAAAGGAGGGCGTCGGCCGCGGTGACGGGCGTATAACTCTGGTCTCTCAGAGCTTTGCGCCGGCCTCCCCTCTGCAGCAGTACGAGCTGTGCTGAGTCTCAGCTGTGCAGACGGCACCTTATATGGCAGCGAGCAGCTTCAGAGAGCTTATCCCCACATTAACCATGGCTGAGACCAGCGGCGAATCAGTCGTCCAATTAAAAGTCAGTTCTTGTTGTGTATCTTTCTCGGTCGGTAGTGTACGGTTCAAGAAGAAAAAGCCAAACGTTAGTTTCTGAACAACATGTTGAACCAGATAAAAAACAGAAGCAACGCGATTATAATTAAAACTGAACTGCTAAGCTGAGATATTTACAAAAAAAGTGGAATTTTAACCCCTTAACGCCTGAATTTATATAGCTGTATATATAAAAAAAAATGTGTGTGTTTTAGCCTTTAAGTAGATGGTAAATAATGCTGAGATTATTCATTTCAATTTTGCACAAAAAATAAATAGAATTTTTGGTGTTGCAAATTTGCGACAACAGGCATCCTGGTCAATTTGGAGTCAATTTGGTATGTTTGGTATGTAATTTGGTATGTTTGGTGTGTAATTTGGTATGTTTGGTATGTAATTTGGTATGTTGGGTGTGTAATTTGGTATGTTGGGTGTGTAATTTGGTATGTTGGGTATGTTTGGTATGTAATTTGGTATGTTTGGTGTGTAATTTGGTATGTTGAGTATGTAATTTGGTATGTTTGGTGTGTAATTTGGTATGTTTGGTGTGTAATTTGGTATGTTTGGTATGTAATTTGGTATGTTTGGTGTGTAATTTGGTATGTTGGGTATGTAATTTGGTATGTTTGGTGTGTAATTTGGTATGTTGGGTATGTAATTTGGTATGTTTGGTGTGTAATTTGGTATGTTTGGTATGTAATTTGGTATGTTGGGTATGTTGGGTATGTAATTTGGTATGTTGGGTATGTAATTTGGTATGTTTGGTATGTAATTTGGTATGTTGAGTATGTAATTTGGTATGTTGAGTATGTAATTTGGTATGTTGGGTATGTTGGGTATGTAATTTGGTATGTTTTGTGTGTAATTTGGTATGTTGAGTATGTAATTTGGTATGTTTGGTGTGTAATTTGGTATGTTGGGTATGTAATTTGGTATGTTTGGTGTGTAATTTGGTATGTTGGGTATGTAATTTGGTATGTTTGGTGTGTAATTTGGTATGTTGGGTATGTTGGGTGTGTAATTTGGTATGTTTGGTATGTAATTTGGTATGTTTGGTGTGTAATTTGGTATGTTGGGTATGTTGAGTATGTAATTTGGTATGTTTGGTGTGTAATTTGGTATGTTGGGTATGTAATTTGGTATGTTGAGTATGTAATTTGGTATGTTTGGTGTGTAATTTGGTATGTTTGGTGTGTAATTTGGTATGTTTGGTATGTAATTTGGTATGTTGGGTGTGTAATTTGGTATGTTTGGTGTGTAATTTGGTATGTTGGGTGTGTAATTTGGTATGTTTGGTGTGTAATTTGGTATGTTGAGTATGTAATTTGGTATGTTGGGTATGTTGGGTATGTAATTTGGTATGTTGGGTATGTAATTTGGTATGTTTGGTGTGTAATTTGGTATGTTGGGTATGTAATTTGGTATGTTTGGTGTGTAATTTGGTATGTTGGGTATGTAATTTGGTATGTTTGGTGTGTAATTTGGTATGTTGGGTATGTAATTTGGTATGTTTGGTGTGTAATTTGGTATGTTGGGTATGTTGGGTGTGTAATTTGGTATGTTTGGTATGTAATTTGGTATGTTTGGTGTGTAATTTGGTATGTTGGGTATGTTGAGTATGTAATTTGGTATGTTTGGTGTGTAATTTGGTATGTTGGGTATGTAATTTGGTATGTTGAGTATGTAATTTGGTATGTTTGGTGTGTAATTTGGTATGTTTGGTGTGTAATTTGGTATGTTTGGTATGTAATTTGGTATGTTGGGTGTGTAATTTGGTATGTTGGGTGTGTAATTTGGTATGTTTGGTGTGTAATTTGGTATGTTTGGTATGTAATTTGGTATGTTGGGTATGTTGGGTATGTAATTTGGTATGTTGGGTATGTTGGGTATGTAATTTGGTATGTTTGGTATGTAATTTGGTATGTTTGGTGTGTAATTTGGTATGTTGGGTATGTTGGGTATGTAATTTGGTATGTTTGGTGTGTAATTTGGTATGTTTGGTATGTAATTTGGTATGTTGAGTATGTAATTTGGTATGTTTGGTGTGTAATTTGGTATGTTGGGTATGTTGGGTATGTAATTTGGTATGTTGAGTATGTAATTTGGTATGTTTGGTGTGTAATTTGGTATGTTGGGTATGTTGGGTATGTAATTTGGTATGTTGGGTATGTTGGGTATGTAATTTGGTATGTTGGGTATGTAATTTGGTATGTTTGGTGTGTAATTTGGTATGTAATTTGGTATGTTGGGTATGTAATTTGGTATGTTGCTTATTTGCGACACCAGGCATAATGGTCAATAATAAGATAATAATAATAATAATAAGATAACAACAACACAGTAATATAACTGTGAAGAAAACAATGTTTTTTTATTCACCCTTTTTTTTTTTACATGTTTATTTATATAAATCAAGAAATAAGGCCGTCACTTTGCGGTCCCACTAGAAACAAAAGCTATCTCAGCTGGTTGATTGAGTCAAACGGTTTGTAGCATATATGCAACAATAGACGTTAAGGGGTTAAAAACAAGAATCAGTCGTAGATTCATCCTCTGACAGCTCGCCTCCTTCCCTGAAAGACTCCGACAGAAAAGCTCCAGAATGTCTTTAAAACCAGGTTTCAGATGCACAGGAATGGGAAATGGGAAACGTCTGGACATCTCTGAGTGGAAGAACCTTTTCCTAAATGTTCCTGCACATAACGACCATAACAAACGTACAACAAGCGTCACACCAGAGCGAGAGCTGCTCAGAGAGGGTGCAGTCGGCCTGTTTAAAGGGTTAATCTCTGCATGTGTGCCGCCTTTCACACAGCGATCGGGTTTCCATCGTCCTCAGACTCTCAGCGAGGGGCACAAACAGCCCACCAAGAGTTTGGCTGCTGGAGGCAATTAGCGACTGACTTGTGCAGAGGGCTTCTGGGAACGGGCCGAGGGTCCGGCCAGATCCAAGTGGGTCACACGTTGCCTCAACTATCGACTCCAGGGGCCTAATTAAGTCCAGTTTTAGAGGGGTTCGATGAGTATGAGCCACAGGGTTTCAAAAGGTTTCCAGCCGTTCTCAGACAGAACGTACGACCACAGCAGTGAGCAAACAGGCTGTAAAATCCAGCTTTCTGTGGTCCCATAAAAACCCACCGATGCCTTTCAGAAACGGCTCCAATCTCAACAACGCTTTGCACATGTGAAACGTAGCCGCTCTCTGAGTGAACACAGTGTGTCCATTTCTGAAATACTTACAAAATACTCTGAAAGGAATGGGTCAATATGTGGAGAAATATTCTTCTTTCCTTCCTCGCCTGAAGACACATGCTTCTAAAACTCTGCACATCTACATGTTATGACACTTTGCTGCCACTTGGGGGCAGTATCAGAAACATGAGGAGCTGTGGGCTGCTCTTGGTTGTGTTGTTGCTGTTGCTGGTGCTTTAGCTTTGCTCTGCTGTGGAAAACACAGGAAACAAAGTGGGCAAAAATCTGGTTTGTGAGGAAATTAAACGAAGCTAATTATCGTCTTTCCCAGCTCCTTCTGACAAGCTGTTTAACCTTCAGAAAGTTAGCTAGTTTAACCTTTAGAAAGTTAGCTAGTTTAACCTTCTGAAAGTTGGCTAGTTTAACCTTCTGAAAGTTAGCTAGTTTAACCTTCTGAAAGTTAGCTAGTTTAACCTTCAGAAAGTTAGCTAGTTTAACCTTAAAAAAGTTAGCTAGTTTAACCTTAAAAAAGTTAGCTAGTTTAACCTTCAAAAAGTTAGCTAGTTTAACCTTCAAAAAGTTAGCTAGTTTAACCTTCAGAAAGTTGGCTAGTTTAACCTTCAGAAAGTTGGCTAGTTTAACCTTCAGAAAGTTGGCTAGTTTAACCTTCAGAAAGTTGGCTAGTTTAACCTTCAGAAAGTTAGCTAGTTTAACTTTCAGAAAGTTAGCTAGTTTAACCTTCAGAAAGTTAGCTAGTTTAACCTTCAGAAAGTTAGCTAGTTTAACCTTCAGAAAGTTAGCTAGTTTAACTTTCAGAAAGTTAGCTAGTTTAACCTTCAGAAAGTTAGCTAGTTTAACTTTCTGAAAGTTAGCTAGTTTAACCTTCAGAAAGTTAGCTAGTTTAACTTTCAGAAAGTTAGCTAGTTTAACCTTCAGAAAGTTAGCTAGTTTAACCTTCAGAAAGTTAGCTAGTTTAACTTTCTGAAAGTTAGCTTGTTTAAAGTGATACAATGTAACTTCTCAAAAATCCCATTATGGAGCTCCCCCTACAGGCTTGGAGGTAATGTACAGTTACACTGTCGTAAATACAACACCCTTTCGCTTTCACGTTTGTTGACGAACCGGCGAGGAGTCCGAAGGTGCAAGCTATGTCGACCGAGAAGGTGAGAGTAATCAAATGTACCTGGGAGCGTGAGAGGGGTCTATTTGTTTTTGCGGTAGGTGTGCCAGAAAGCAAGTCGAAGTACTTCCGCTCAGCTCCCGGGCCGCTCCAGCAAAGTTACATAGCGCAGTTTTTCCAACTCAGACCCCCGAAGGGCACAGGAGACAGGCCGATCGTAATATTAAAACTCATTCTAGCCGCACAATTTTTTTAAAAGCTGTTATTTTAAGGTAGAAATGTTACATAGTATTACTTTAACTTTCTGATAGTTAGCTAGTTTAACTTTCTGAAAGTTAGCTAGTTTAACCTTCAGCTGGGATGTGATCAGTGTGTAGAATCATCTGATACCTTTTGTTTTCTGTGAGTATTGTGAATTCATCCATCTGTGCTGAAAGAATTCCTGATTCCACAGATGGACACCTCAACATACGTTTTAAATTAATCTCCAACTCCAGGCCAGGAACTGTGTTCCCATGAGGTCAAACTGTTCCTCGATCAGATGCTTGGTGACCATAAAAAGTCCCTAAAGAATCAGTAAATCAAAGCAAAAGGGCCTTTTGTACCTGCTCCACTCGGATCTCGTACTCTCCGTTCAGCTTCTTCCCCCGGAAATACTTGGCCCTGCGAGGAAATACAAAACAAACATCAGACATTTGCTCTTCAACATGTGGCTTCCCCTCCTGTTCCACACATTCCTCACAGTCAAAACAACCTTAAAATATCCTTTTGTTTATTTCACTGAAGGCCAGTTCAACTTTCAACATGCCTTCTGAAATACCTTGAAAAGAAGGCAAAACAATGACTCACATTTTCTGGGATTACAGAATGTGAAGTAAACAGCAAAGCTAGAGGAAACCTGTAAAGTTTCCTTTCACAAAGACTTTGTTAAAGGTGGAACTGCAACATCACTTCTGACTTTAATCAATCTGAAATGGGATCCGTTACCTGATAACTCGCATTGCTTTCGTGTTTTAGAGTGATGACAAAGAAACTATACAGAGGTCATCCATCCTGATGGCACCACTTTTCTCTGCCATTCTGGGACCAAACTAACTTCCAGGGTTTGAATTCCAGCACAGGGTTGCAGTTATTGTACATAATTTAACAGAATCATAAACATTTAGCTTCTATAAAGACTTAAAAACTCACGTTTATTTGGTGTTTTTCTGTTTTATTTGGTGTTTTTCTGTTTTATTTTAATTTGTTTTTTCTGTTTTATTTGGTGTTTTTTGTGTGTTTTTGTTTTATTTTCTGTTTTATTTTGTGTTTTCTTTTGTTTTATTTTGTGTTTTTCTGTTTTATTTGGTGACTTTGGGTCAGATTTCCTCCTGTTCATCTGCTGCAGATAGTTCTTTAGGCCTGACACTTCTTTTGTCCTCCACTTGTCCAGTTTCCTCAAATGTTTTAAGGACACACTGCACACCATGCTGAGATATGCCAAGTTTTCAGCTAACAGCTCTTTGGGAATCACCTTGTTGCTGCAGAAATCCTGTTTTCTGTCTGTCACACTGTGTTATCTTTGCTGTTTTTCACACATGCAGCTAAAGAAATGGGAACAAATGATGCGTCTCTGAGCCAATCCAAACACGATGACTTAAAGTTCCTCAGGGCTCCATTCTGGGCCCTCGTCCTTTTCCCTTTAACTTTCTATCACCCGACGAAAAGCTTGTAAATGTAAAAGTTAGTGAGCTCGGTTAGTAAAGAGCACATCTTCCTGCAGTAAGTGACTGAGACGGTGACCTCAGCGACACGTCATCATGTCATCTCACAGAGAATCGGCACAAAGCCTCGTTCAGGTGTTCATAACAGAGTCGTGAGCAAATGAGGAAGAACTGGAGAAAAACAAGTTTCACCATCAGTCTTAATGTGAAAAACCTTCTTTTCACTTTTTAATCTCAATCAATATCCTCGTTTTTCCTGTAAAAATGTAAAAATGTTCTTTTTTTGTGAATCTACCAAAGAAATTCACATAAATTTGTTCTTCTTTCCTTCCAAATGCATAAATGTAACCTTTTTTTCTTGTAAAAATAATCTATTTGTTGCTAATTTTTGGCTTTTTTTTCACTAATCTGTAAATTTATTTTATTATCATTTTTAATTTAACCTTTTTTTCCTTGTAAAAATAATTTATTTGAGAATAGAATAGAAAAATACTTTATTCATCCCCCAATGGGGGAAATTCAAAATTAGAATTTGTTGCTAATTTTTGGCTTTTCTTCACTAATCTGTAGATTTTGCTGTTTTTCACAGATGCAGCTAAAGAAATGGGAACAGATGATGTGTCTCTGTGACAGGCTGCTGGGAACAAAGTGCCTAAAGATCCAGTTTAAAACGGCTTCTTTGCTGAGTTGGACCCAACACTGGTTCATCCCTTGAGTTAGGAGCCTTTTTCCTAGCTCAGTGACTCGTGTCGCTTATTTACATCAGTAATAATGACAGTTTGGGTTTTTTGGTTCTTAAGAACACTTTCTGGATTTGTTACCGTTTGTTTTCATAGAAACTAAACTTTCTCCTCAGAGCAATCCGTTCAGGCTTCAGGCTGAAGCGGAGAATAGCCGCCTGTCCATCGAAGCTCTAGGCCTTTGGCTTCTGGGACAGGCTGTTGGGACTGTGAGTGTCTTTTGAAGCTACTCCCCCTCAAACACATTTCCCTTTTGCACCATTTTCCTCTCACTAAACAAAGCGCTGCTCCTCGGTCCGTCCTTTCCATCAGCCTCCATCTGGCCTCTCGGGTCTCTTCATTACGGCCATCCAGGAGGATCTTGTACATAACGTCTCCCAGCTGTTTGACTTCAAAGTCAATGAACAAGAGTTTTAAATGAGTCCAAATGAAAACACTCGGCTTTGGAAGGAGCTCTCCATCTCTGGATTAGAACCACACCCAGAACATAAACACCACCAAGCTGAATTTCTTCTTCTTCTACCGTGAAAACATGTTCCCTCCTTTGTGCACCACTAATAGAAAGAGTATGAGTCATAAAGTGGACAAAACCAGCTGCCCTCCCTGGCTTTTTGTCATTATAACCGATTGCTTTAGCGTCCCCCCAAAGAAGTTGGTGTTGTGCTGATAATGTGTGAATAAAAGCTGTTTTCTGTAATAAACATTCAGTTTAACCTTCAGAAAGTTGGCTCGTTTAACCTTCAGAAAGTTCAGAAAGTTGGCTCGTTTAACCTTCAGAAAGTTGGCTCGTTTAACCTTCAGAAAGTTGGCTCGTTTAACCTTCAGAAAGTTGGCTAGTTTAACCTTCAGAAAGTTCAGAAAGTTGGCTCGTTTAACCTTCAGAAAGTTCAGAAAGTTGGCTCGTTTAACCTTCAGAAAGTTGGCTAGTTTAACCTTCAGAAAGTTCAGAAAGTTGGCTCGTTTAACCTTCAGAAAGTTGGCTCGTTTAACCTTCAGAAAGTTCAGAAAGTTGGCTCGTTTAACCTTCAGAAAGTTGGCTCGTTTAACCTTCAGAAAGTTCAGAAAGTTGGCTAGTTTAACCTTCAGAAAGTTGGCTAGTTTAACCTTCAGAAAGTTCAGAAAGTTGGCTAGTTTAACCTTCAGAAAGTTCAGAAAGTTGGCTCGTTTAACCTTCAGAAAGTTGGCTCGTTTAACCTTCAGAAAGTTGGCTAGTTTAACCTTCAGAAAGTTCAGAAAGTTGGCTAGTTTAACCTTCAGAAAGTTGGCTCGTTTAACCTTCAGAAAGTTGGCTAGTTTAACCTTCAGAAAGTTCAGAAAGTTGGCTCGTTTAACCTTCAGAAAGTTCAGAAAGTTGGCTCGTTTAACCTTCAGAAAGTTCAGAAAGTTGGCTCGTTTAACCTTCAGAAAGTTCAGAAAGTTGGCTAGTTTAACCTTCAGAAAGTTCAGAAAGTTGGCTAGTTTAACCTTCAGAAAGTTCAGAAAGTTGGCTCGTTTAACCTTCAGAAAGTTGGCTCGTTTAACCTTCAGAAAGTTGGCTCGTTTAACCTTCAGAAAGTTGGCTAGTTTAACCTTCAGAAAGTTGGCTAGTTTAACCTTCAGAAAGTTCAGAAAGTTGGCTCGTTTAACCTTCAGAAAGTTGGCTCGTTTAACCTTCAGAAAGTTGGCTAGTTTAACCTTCAGAAAGTTCAGAAAGTTGGCTCGTTTAACCTTCAGAAAGTTGGCTCGTTTAACCTTCAGAAAGTTGGCTAGTTTAACCTTCAGAAAGTTCAGAAAGTTGGCTAGTTTAACCTTCAGAAAGTTCAGAAAGTTGGCTAGTTTAACCTTCAGAAAGTTCAGAAAGTTGGCTAGTTTAACCTTCAGAAAGTTGGCTCGTTTAACCTTCAGAAAGTTCAGAAAGTTGGCTAGTTTAACCTTCAGAAAGTTCAGAAAGTTGGCTAGTTTAACCTTCAGAAAGTTCAGAAAGTTGGCTAGTTTAACCTTCAGAAAGTTGGCTCGTTTAACCTTCAGAAAGTTGGCTCGTTTAACCTTCAGAAAGTTGGCTAGTTTAACCTTCAGAAAGTTGGCTAGTTTAACCTTCAGAAAGTTCAGAAAGTTGGCTCGTTTAACCTTCAGAAAGTTGGCTCGTTTAACCTTCAGAAAGTTGGCTCGTTTAACCTTCAGAAAGTTGGCTAGTTTAACCTTCAGAAAGTTCAGAAAGTTGGCTAGTTTAACCTTCAGAAAGTTCAGAAAGTTGGCTAGTTTAACCTTCAGAAAGTTCAGAAAGTTGGCTAGTTTAACCTTCAGAAAGTTCAGAAAGTTGGCTAGTTTAACCTTCAGAAAGTTCAGAAAGTTGGCTAGTTTAACCTTCAGAAAGTTCAGAAAGTTGGCTCGTTTAACCTTCAGAAAGTTGGCTCGTTTAACCTTCAGAAAGTTGGCTAGTTTAGACAGATTTTTATTTTCGAACATGTATAAAAAAGAAAATGTATATAACTATTTGTACATACAAAAGAAAGAAAAATAAATAATAATAAAAAATAATTCAATCACATAAAGTGCTAATACATAACAAAACACTGCACATTGTTTGAAAAAGAGTTTTAAATGAGTCCAAATGAAAACACTCGGCTTTGGAAGGAGCTCTCCATCTCTGGATTAGAACCACACCCAGAACATAAACACCACCAAGCTGAATTTCTTCTTCTTCTACCGTGAAAACATGTTCCCTCCTTTGTGCACCACTAATAGAAAGAGTATGAGTCATACGGGGCGACCAAACCAGCTGCCCTTCCTGGCTTTTTGGTCTTTTTGTCATTATAACCGATTGCTTTAGTATTCCCCCCAAAGAAGTTGGTGTCGTGCTGATAATGTGTGAATAAAAGCTATTTTCTGTCATAAACATTCATCATTTTGAGGATTTTGTTCATGCGGAGATGTTTGAAGACATTGTTAAAGTTGTAAATGTATTTTTAGTCCTAATCTTTACCGACTGATCTTATCTGAACCACAGCAGAAAGTCAAAGTGTTTTCATTTTATTGCCTAAATGTCGAAGTTATTTCGTGGTTGAAGCTCTGCATGTAATGGCGCCATCCTCCCCTCCTACGACCAACTTAAAGAGGAGTTTGTGATTTGTTAAAGGAAACACATGAGATGTATCTGAGGGAGGAACCAACATCCTGTAAAGTGGTACAGCTCAGAGATGTGTAATACCTCCTGCCACCCGTAGGGGCAGCAGTATAGAGGCTTCCCATGTCGGACACAATAAAGCTTGTTGGGTTCCCCTGGAAATCATAATATTTAACATTTATCATTCATTTTTTGGCCACTTGGGGGCAGCAGATTTGAGCTCTATGCACAACATCACAGAACATCTGAGAGTTTCTCAAAGTAAGGGACGCTTCCTTGGCCTTTGGTCTTTGGAAACCCTTCTCAGACTAGGAAAGAGTCCTACCTTGAATCTAAAAATGCATCGTGTAACAGCCATGGTGTAAGTGGGTGAAACATCAGTTACACCGTAATGCTGTTAAAAGATAACATGGCTTTTAAATAACTGGTGGCTGTGAGCTGCTAACTAACTGCCTACTACTCCTACTAACTTTAACTTTTTTTAAGTTCCCGGATGCATACTAGATTCTCCTAAATGTTGGGTATGCATCATGAGGTCACTGCTCAAACTCAAACTACCCAAGATGCAACGTAACGTGCCTTGAAAAAAATTGAAAGCCTTGACGGTGAGTTGAAAGTAAGGCCACTGACCCTAACCCACTCCACTTTTCATCTATTATTGTCAAGAAAAAAGGAAGCAACTCATAAAAAGATGGACGGTGAGCTTTGGGGGAAACATCTGCAGTTTGATAACCTGATGAATGAAAGTGTGGATTTCCCTTAAGTCTCTTAAAATCTGAACAGAGATTTCTGGGACGTCATCATCTACGAACCTCTTCACCCTCAGATCCCACCAGGCCACAGATGATGTGCATTACCTTCTTTACCTTTTAAGCACTTTTAAAAATAGCTCCAGCTCTGTTTGCTCTGCGGTTCTTGAACTTTTGCCCCCTTCGTTGGGCACAGTGAAGATTAACAAACCCCCACAAGGGAATATTCAGCCTCATTCAGTCGGTGTGTGGGCTCCCTGCTTCTCCTGTAGACATAACATTCAGCTAAGACCCTCTTCACACGGCTCGGGGGAACCAGATGATCTCACAGTACTCTGCTGTGTACGAGTGGACTCAAACACTCTGCCAGAGCAGGACTGAATTGAGCAATCAGATCCTCGTATCATTCAGAGCACAGAGCAAACAGACTGACAGCCACTTGGCAGACGGGCCTGAAAGGGAGGGAGAAAGGCAGGAATTGTTGGTGGTTGCGGTGATGCTCTCAGTGCTGTGTACTGCTATTGTGCTGCAGTCACTGCTGGAAGCCAAAGGCTGTCAGGACGGAGCAGGGTTTCCCCAGAGACCCCAGCCTCCTGGGAGGAATGACCAGGGGGGGTTCAGCCTCAGGGTGGATGGACGGACACCCTCACAGTCAAAGGCTGTGTTCCAAACCGCATACTACTCCCACTACTCCTACTAACTTTAACTTTTAACTCCTACTAACTTTAACTTTTTTTAAGTTCCCGGATGCATACTAGATTCTCCTAAATGTTGGGTATGCATCATGAGGTTACTACTCATACTCAAACTACCCAAGATGCAACGTAACGTGACGTCACCGATCGTCATTTCCTGTCAAAACGGCAGTTTCAAGCTAGCTACAACGAGGGTAGGTTCACTTCCTGTTTTCAAAACAAAAGCACCAATTGTATGGTAATGGCTTTCTGTGTTTGTGTTCATGAAGCCTTCTGAGGACAGTCGTCTCTGACAGAGACACACCTGCCTCCTGAGAGGAGCTGTAACCCAGATATTAGGTTCGGCCTTCAGTCGTGAGGGTTCTGGATTAGTGTGAGGGGAATACTTTATGTCATAGGCAGGACTCCACAGATATAAGTTAAGGAGGTGTGAGTGAGCAGCCTACATGGACCACTGGTAAAAATAAATACCAGTTCAACCAGAAAACAGAAAACTGATGAATGCTGCTTGAAAATCCCACTCCAGCAGTTCTTAATCCCCTTAAAACTTCTCATTTTGCCATGAAGACACCTTTAAAGTCTTAGAATACTTTGCTAGCCTGGTTAAAACTGGGTTCAAGGTTTCAGTGACTGTTTGTTGAGCTGAAATATCTGAGTAAAGCTGCCGCAGACGGGATAAGATCAATGTTGGTTCATGGAAATGCTTGAAAAGCACACCGCATGTGTTTAGACAGCGACTGCTGGAAGACTGCTGGACTCGTGTGGCTCAAAAAAACAAAAACAATCTCACATCTGGAGCCGGCACGGGACTCAGGGCCAATCTGATTTCTGGGCTTTGAGCTTTTATCTCAACTTTGTCATTTGAGCGAAGCAGCGGAGATCAGAAGAGCAAAACAAAACACATTTTCCCAATATTCAGAGATTATTCCCACGGTTTTTTAATGCTTCAGTCTCTGCCTGAGCCTCCGAAGAGGCCTCGACCAGACAGAGAAATAAGCTGCGTAGGAAAGGGCTCCGCTACCAACGAAGAAGAGATGGTGAGGACGAAGAGGAGCAGGATACCAACGAAGAAGAGATGGTGAGGAAGAAGAGGAGCAGAATACCAACAAAGAAGAGATGGTGAGGACGAAGAGGAGCAGGATACCAACAAAGAAGAGATGGTGAGGACGAAGAGGAGCAGAATACCAACGAAGAAGAGATGGTGATGAAGAAGAGGAGCAGAATACCAACAAAGAAGAGATGGTGAGGACGAAGAGGAGCAGAATACCAACGAAGAAGAGATGGTGAGGAAGAAGAGGAGCAGAATACCAACGAAGAAGAGATGGTGAGGAAGAAGAGGAGCAGAATACCAACGAAGAAGAGATGGTGAGGACGAAGAGGAGCAGGATACCAACGAAGAAGAGATGGTGAGGAAGATAAGGAGCAGAATACCAACGAAGAAGAGATGGTGAGGACGAAGAGGAGCAGAATACCAACGAAGAAGAGATGGTGAGGAAGAAGAGGAGCAGAATACCAACGAAGAAGAGATGGTGAGGAAGAAGAGGAGCAGAATACCAACGAAGAAGAGATGGTGAGGACGAAGAGGAGCAGGATACCAACGAAGAAGAGATGGTGAGGAAGATAAGGAGCAGAATACCAACGAAGAAGAGATGGTGAGGACGAAGAGGAGCAGAATACCAACGAAGAAGAGATGGTGAGGAAGAAGAGGAGCAGAATACCAACGAAGAAGAGATGGTGAGGACGAAGAGGAGCAGAATACCAACGAAGAAGAGATGGTGAGGAAGAAGAGGAGCAGAATACCAACGAAGAAGAGATGGTGAGGACGAAGAGGAGCAGAATACCAACGAAGAAGAGATGGTGAGGAAGAAGAGGAGCAGGATACCAACGAAGAAGAGATGGTGAGGAAGAAGAGGAGCAGGACACCAACAAAGAAGAGATGATGAGGACGAAGAGGAGCAGAATACCAACGAAGAAGAGATGGTGAGGAAGAAGAGGAGCAGAATACCAACGAAGAAGAGATGGTGAGGACGAAGAGGAGCAGAATACCAACAAAGAAGAGATGGTGAGGACGAAGAGGAGCAGAATACCAACGAAGAAGAGATGGTGATGAAGAAGAGGAGCAGAATACCAACAAAGAAGAGATGGTGAGGAAGAAGAGGAGCAGGATACCAACAAAGAAGAGATGGTGAGGAAGAAGAGGAGCAGGATACCAACGAAGAAGAGATGGTGAGGACGAAGAGGAGCAGAATACCAACAAAGAAGAGATGGTGAGGAAGAAGAGGAGCAGAATACCAACGAAGAAGAGATGGTGAGGAAGAAGAGGAGCAGGATACCAACGAAGAAGAGATGGTGAGGAAGAAGAGGAGCAGAATACCAACGAAGAAGAGATGGTGAGGAAGAAGAGGAGCAGGATACCAACGAAGAAGAGATGGTGAGGACGAAGAGGAGCAGAATACCAACAAAGAAGAGATGGTGAGGAAGAAGAGGAGCAGGATACCAACGAAGAAGAGATGGTGAGGAAGAAGAGGAGCAGAATACCAACGAAGAAGAGATGGTGAGGAAGAAGAGGAGCAGAATACCAACGAAGAAGAGATGGTGAGGAAGAAGAGGAGCAGGATACCAACGAAGAAGAGATGGTGAGGAAGAAGAGGAGCAGAATACCAACGAAGAAGAGATGGTGAGGAAGAAGAGGAGCAGGATACCAACGAAGAAGAGATGGTGAGGACGAAGAGGAGCAGAATACCAACGAAGAAGAGATGGTGAGGAAGAAGAGGAGCAGAATACCAACGAAGAAGAGATGGTGAGGAAGAAGAGGAGCAGAATACCAACGAAGAAGAGATGGTGTGGAAGAAGAGGAGCAGAATACCAACGAAGAAGAGATGGTGAGGACGAAGAGGAGCAGAATACCAACGAAGAAGAGATGGTGAGGAAGAAGAGGAGCAGAATACCAACGAAGAAGAGATGGTGTGGAAGAAGAGGAGCAGAATACCAACGAAGAAGAGATGGTGTGGAAGAAGAGGAGCAGAATACCAACGAAGAAGAGATGGTGAGGACGAAGAGGAGCAGAATACCAACGAAGAAGAGATGGTGAGGAAGAAGAGGAGCAGAATACCAACGAAGAAGAGATGGTGAGGACGAAGAGGAGCAGAATACCAACGAAGAAGAGATGGTGAGGACGAAGAGGAGCAGAATACCGACGAAGAAGAGATGGTGAAGAAGAAGAGGAGCAGAATACCAACGAAGAAGAGATGGTGAGGACGAAGAGGAGCAGAATACCAACGAAGAAGAGATGGTGAGGAAGAAGAGGAGCAGGATACCAACGAAGAAGAGATGGTGAGGACGAAGAGGAGCAGAATACCAACGAAGAAGAGATGGTGAGGAAGAAGAGGAGCAGAATACCAACGAAGAAGAGATGGTGAGGAAGAAGAGGAGCAGAATACCAACGAAGAAGAGATGGTGAGGAAGAAGAGGAGCAGAATACCAACGAAGAAGAGATGGTGAGGACGAAGAGGAGCAGAATACCAACGAAGAAGAGATGGTGAGGAAGAAGAGGAGCAGGATACCAACGAAGAAGAGATGGTGAGGACGAAGAGGAGCAGAATACCAACGAAGAAGAGATGGTGAGGAAGAAGAGGAGCAGAATACCAACGAAGAAGAGATGGTGAGGAAGAAGAGGAGCAGAATACCAACAAAGAAGAGATGGTGAGGAAGAAGAGGAGCAGGATACCAACGAAGAAGAGATGGTGAGGACGAAGAGGAGCAGAATACCAACAAAGAAGAGATGGTGAGGAAGAAGAGGAGCAGAATACCAACGAAGAAGAGATGGTGAGGAAGAAGAGGAGCAGGATACCAACGAAGAAGAGATGGTGATGAAGAAGAGGAGCAGAATACCAACGAAGAAGAGATGGTGAGGAAGAAGAGGAGCAGGATACCAACGAAGAAGAGATGGTGATGAAGAAGAGGAGCAGAATACCAACAAAGAAGAGATGGTGAGGACGAAGAGGAGCAGAATACCAACAAAGAAGAGATGGTGATGAAGAAGAGGAGCAGAATACCAACAAAGAAGAGATGGTGATGAAGAAGAGGAGCAGAATACCAACAAAGAAGAGATGGTGATGAAGAAGAGGAGCAGAATACCAACAAAGAAGAGATGGTGATGAAGAAGAGGAGCAGAATACCAACAAAGAAGAGATGGTGAGGAAGAAGAGGAGCAGAATACCAACGAAGAAGAGATGGTGAGGAAGAAGAGGAGCAGGATACCAACGAAGAAGAGATGGTGATGAAGAAGAGGAGCAGAATACCAACGAAGAAGAGATGGTGAGGAAGAAGAGGAGCAGGATACCAACGAAGAAGAGATGGTGATGAAGAAGAGGAGCAGAATACCAACAAAGAAGAGATGGTGAGGACGAAGAGGAGCAGAATACCAACAAAGAAGAGATGGTGATGAAGAAGAGGAGCAGAATACCAACAAAGAAGAGATGGTGATGAAGAAGAGGAGCAGAATACCAACAAAGAAGAGATGGTGATGAAGAAGAGGAGCAGAATACCAACAAAGAAGAGATGGTGATGAAGAAGAGGAGCAGAATACCAACAAAGAAGAGATGGTGAGGACGAAGAGGAGCAGAATACCAACAAAGAAGAGATGGTGAGGACGAAGAGGAGCAGAATACCAACGAAGAAGAGATGGTGAGGAAGAAGAGGAGCAGAATACCAACGAAGAAGAGATGGTGGACAAACAAAAAGGACAAACTGGAACAATTTTGCAGCAGTTTTCACACAACCCTCCAAACCAAAAAGAAATCTTCTTCTCCAGATCAGAGACTTAAAAAAGTTTTCCTCCCATAAGATCCGAGCTCAGGTGTTTTTATTCCTGATTTATTTCAGCCGGCTGCTCTCCGTCAGCAGCAGCAGAAGAAGAAGCATGTGACAGCATGAGGCTGTCACATGTCACCATCTGCTGGTCAAAGCTCTTCACTTCCACACTGAGACTTTACCCACAGGGAGCTGTGCTGCCACCTGCTGGTCAGCAGTGGAGCTACTACCAGTCAGGATAAAAATTTAACTATAAAACTGTGGCACTTTTAACCCAAAAACATGTGTTCATCTATGAATAAAACCTTCTGCTGTCGTTCAGCTGAATAAAACCTTCTGCTGTCGTTCAGCTGAATAAAACCTTCTGCTGTTTTCTCAGGACAGACACAGCAGGCCTGGATCATCCCTGACAACTCAAAGAGAAATGAGCTATTTAAGGAAGAGAAAGAGGAGCAGGATACCAACAAAGAAGGATACCAACAATTCAGTTATCAGTTTCAGAGCCTCACCTCATCATAGATTAACTCTGTGGATCAATTCCAAGGCTTTCCAACAGCTAATACCAGCTCCACTGAGGTCGATCTGCCAGCAAATGTCAGGCGGCAGATAACTGGTCATGAAATGGACGAGTGACTTATTGATCCGGTGAGACCAACAATGATAGACTGATCAACATGATCGACGGGGCGCCGCGTGTCTCCATTCGGAAATCGATCCGCCATGTGGAGTAAAAGGCAGCCGACACCGGCCTGTGTGTGGTTAGCCATCCTGCTATCATGCTAAGCTAACGCTCCACAGACAGACAGAAAGCAGTTTTATAAAGAACTATTTCTTCACTGTCAGGAGAAGCAGTGAAAGTACTGACCCCTCCCTTGAAATGAACTGGAAATACTTTCACAGTCTGTGGCTGTGTTCCAAACCGCATATTTCTCCTACTACTCATACTAACTTTCTGAGTTAGTATGCGAGTTTGAGTTAGCGAGAAGTTCCCGGATGCATACTAGATTCTCCTAAATGTTGGGTATGCATCATGAGGTTACTACTCATACTCAAACTACCCAAGATGCAACGTAACGTGACGTCGCCGATCGTCATTTCCTGTCAAAACGGCAGTTTCAAGCTAGCTACAACGAGGGTAGGTTCACTTCCTGTTCCAGAATATGTAGTATGTAGTATGTAATATGTAATATGTAGTATGTAGTTTGTAATATGTAGCATGTAGTATGTAATATGTAGCATGTAGTATGTAATATGTAATATGTAATATGTAGCATGTAGCATGTAGTATGTAATATGTAGTCTGTAATATGTAGTATGTAATATGTAGCATGTAGCATGTAGTATGTAATATGTAGTATGTAATATGTAGCATGTAGTATGTAGTATGTAATATGTAGTATGTAATATGTAGCATGTAGCATGTAATATGTAGCATGTAGTATGTAGCATGTAATATGTAGCATGTAATATGTAGTATGTAGTATGTAGCATGTAGTATGTAATATGTAGCATGTAGCATGTAGTATGTAATATGTAGCATGTAGTATGTAGTATGTAATATGTAGTATGTAATATGTAGCATGTAGCATGTAGTATGTAGCATTTAATATGTAGTATGTAATATGTAGCATGTAGCATGTAGCATGTAATATGTAATATGTAATATGTAATATGTAGTATGTAGTATGTAGCATGTAATATGTAATATGTAATATGTAGTATGTAGCATGTAGCATGTAGTATGTAGTATGTAGCATGTAGCATGTAATATGTAATATGTAATATGTAGCATGTAGCATGTAGCATGTAGTATGCAGTATGTAGTACGGGGTTTCAAACACAGCCCATGTCATTATCTGATGAGCCACAAACTCCAGAAGAAACAGAAGAGGAAAACAGTCCTCATCTCAGTGAAAGTACTATTTTTTGTTCCAAACATCAGCTGAAGCTGAGCCGCCCACTCACCAGTCGGTGTGCTGATCATCGATCACCAGCAGGATCTTGGGTTTGCGCACTACAGGCTTGGCCGGCGGGCCGCCTCCTGCCGCCTCGGCTGCCGCTGATTTAGCGTGTGCGGCGGCAGCCACGTTCTGGGCCATCTGTGCGCTCTTCACCACACTGGAGAAGGAGCTGAGGAAGCCTCCTGAACCGGCCGCCGAGCCCAAACCCGAGCCTGAACCCGAGCCTGAACCCGAGCCTGAACCTGAGCCTGAACCCGAGCCTGAACCTGAGCCCGAACCCTGGGTCTGGGTCTGGCTGGGGATGCTCGGGGGCTGCCTCCTCTCTGTGGCTGGGGAGGCGGGAGAGGAAGTGGAGGAGGTGGAGGAACCCGGAGGGGTCGGCCTCTGCAGATCCATCATGTAGCCGTTGGGCAGGTTGGCCACGAAGCTGCTGTCGGACAGGCGCCGGCGAAGGTAGTTCATGATGAGGGGCCGGAGGGTCCGTCAGGCCAGAGGAGGTGAGGGTGAAGCACAGCGGAAGTCCTGCAGAGACAGACAGAGAGAGACTGTTCACACCCACAAATCCTGTTTGTACAAAGGACAGAAACAGACTCAGTGGAAGCTCATTTCTCAGGAACAGTTTACCTGTTACAGCCAACAACTCTCCTAAAGGAAACGCTTAAAAACACAGAAACCACCAGCTGGATTTATCAAAGAGCAGCTGGAATAACCAAAGGAAGGCGGATATACTGGTGGACCAGACGCATTATTCTTAATTTACTGGAGGAAATGTAAGATAACTTTCTGAATAAAGAATTAAAACCAGTCAGATAATCTGATTAAAACTTTGGTCTCTGGAGCTCAGTCCTTCCAAATGGCAAATGGAAGCAGCTTAAGTTCTGACCTTAGAATCAGGACTGGAACCAACAGGAGAACATGATAAAACAGATAATAATGATAAAAAACATCCGATCCGGAGTGAGAAGAACCAGCTTAGAAAAACACTTGTGTTGGAGAGAAGAGCTGATCTGGAAATGTGTTGCATAAGAAGCAGGCAGGCAGGGTGGGACAGAAAACTGCTGGTGAAATAATTCAGTGGTGAGATTCACAGCTAATTTCCCTGTGAGGAGGGAGGATACGCTTATGTAAGGCAGAGGGGGAAACAGATCCGCTACAACTCCAAACAAAAACCTTTAAACCTAATTAGAACAGGCCTGCTCCCAGAAGAAGTGGAGCTGGGATGAGATGTAAGTGCATTTCTTATGACGCCGTCGTGTTTTAGGCGGATGTCTGCTGCTGAGCGCTGGTGGTTAAAGGCGGAGAAAGGTCGGAGGGAAAGGAAGTGGGCGAACATTAAATCATCCTGACGGGTTCATGTGGGTCAGCGGCGACCATCTTGAGGCTGACCGTCACAGACGGACCAACAGCTTCAGCCTCGCTGCAACGACCTGATCTGATTGGACGGACACGGAGCAGCCGGCAGAGAGGCTGGAAGTCTCATCTCTGCACCTGATAAGCTGCTCGGTGTCTGAGCCTGAAGCCATTAAACCCATAAAGATGCCTCTGCAGCATATCCAGGGGGAGGAACCCACAGAACTGTGATAATTGATGTTAAAGTTCTGCAATATCTGACCCAAAGGGAGCATATACAAGTTAAACAGAAGAGGTCCAAGAATGGACCCCTGGGGGACTCCACAAGTCATGGCCACTCACTCAGAAACATGGCTGATCAGATGAGGAACTGTTTCTGAAACCCTGCTCACCTGGACGTCCATTGGGTACGGCAGCTGCCACACCTGGGCTACAGGGGAAAATGGAAATGTTCATTTTTTTTATTTATTTATTTATTTAAATGAATTAATGGAATTACTCTGTGTCAATTTGTATTGATTATTCTATTATTTAATACATATAAATGAACTACAAATGAAATTCTGAACAACACAATCAATTGATCTAAGTATCATCTTCCCTTTTGAAATGTGGTATCCCCCCCCCCCCCCCCCTCCCACGAGATGACGGAGCCTGGAGGTCAAAGCTGATGTTATTAGCGGGATTTGTTGTTTGCTAATTAATGTAAAATATGAAAAGGAAGCAGAAAACTTTAGATTTATTTATCACCAATAAAGGGGTCCAATGTTGCCCCAGCGGCGGAGGAAGGAGGACCAGGGAGTGAAGGCGGGACTCAGGCTGTTAATGCTAATGCTAATGCTAACAGGGAGACGGAGACGAGTCCATTGTTATGTTAGCGGGGTGTGAGTGAGACTGCATTTGCACACAGATAAGCTACATAGCAGACTTTTGTGGTGATTATTGTATATTTATTGATTGATACTGAAGTCATGTGACTACAGTAACCTCGCCGTACCTTAGCTTTGGCTGAGTTGACGCCGCTGCCTGCTCACCTGGTGCCAAACATGGCTGATCAGATGAGGAACTGTTTCTGAAATCACTCCAGAACTCTGGTGCTTTAAAGAAGCTGATGGGGGATATCAGAGGTCCGTAAAGCTGAGCGGTAATCACAGGCTTCGCTGTGTAATGACGGGGGAGGGCAGGATAATAACCCCGCTGACGTGCAGCGTGACTTCAGCTATATTTAAAAGTGTCGTGAGTGATGAAGACGGCTGCAGCAGCTCCTTCCTGTTCCTGTGAATCTGTTAAATCTAACACTCTCAGGCTTCTCTGTGAGTTTACACACCAAAGCCTGACAGAACAGATCAGCCACGTCCACCATGGCTTCTTAATTACTCCTGTTACACATGCCCCGATGTTTCTACTCTTAGAGGAGTCCTGAGGTTACATGAAATGTGACACAGTGAGCTGTTATCAGTACATTAAAGGTACATGTGGTGTTTTAATTTGTCTTTACATGTGCGGACTGCTCAGAAGGTTCTGAAAACAGAGGCTCTGTGCACATATTCTAACAGAAGAGTTCAAATGTGTAGAAAAAAGAAAAAAAAACTAAAGTTTTATGTACCAAGACTTTATAAAAAGGTCTAAAAACTAACCTCACATGAACACACGACTCAGTCTCATTATTTATGGAACACAAACTGAGACTAAACACAGAAGCAAACACAGTCTTTCTCTAACTGTGCTGTCATGACCTTTAACCTTTAACCTGCTAACTGAGGCCTTTCTCACTGGAATCTCTGCCCAACTCAGATAGCTGGAACCAGCTTAAAGACACCAGCCTCTCCAGTGGCAGTGGAACGTGGCTTTATCCTTTACGTCAGTCTCAGGTAGGGCTGAACGATATGGACAACATTTCATTTCTATACGATATGACTGTGGGTTCAGTGAAAACTGAGCATTTTTCTGAAACATAATAAACATAATACAGAAGAAGGACGTCTGCAGACCTCGGGTCTTGAGTTGGAAGTCTGTTGTTATAAAATGTTAAACTGATGTAAGGTTCATCGTCCGGCTCGACCACAGGTTGTGGCAAAATGTTCAATTTCACGGAGCTCAGATTCAACATTCATTTCACATTCGTTGTAGATTTTTGGAATGGCCACTTGATTAAAATATGTTCGGGATGGTATTTTGTAACGTTTGTCCAGCGTCCGAACCATTTTCTGAAAGCCCTCTTTAGTGACGGCGTACACGGGCAGCATGTCTCGTCTTTGTGCCGGGTGGACGTCGACTCGTATGGCGTAACGCTACCGAACGCATCAGCGATCAAACTTTGCTTCACTTTGGATGGCTGAGAAGTCTCCGCCGTTTCCCTCATTGCAGTACAGTGAACCCTCGTTTTTCGCGGGGGTTACGTTCAGAAAAGAACCTGCGATAGGCGAAATCCGTGAAGTAGTAGCTTCTACCTTCCTTTAGCATGTCCAGAAGTTTAACTTTTTCTGCGATAGTTAGCATCTTCCTCTGCCTTTTGGGCCCGACCGCAAGTGCCCTTGTCGGTGCAGAACGTTTTGTCGACATTATGGGTTTTAGAGAAACTTGAAATTGCAAGAGAATTTGCAAACTTAAACTTGGCAAGCTGTTTTACGTACGTGTACGTATTAAACCGCAACGTTATTGACACACAGGTAGAGAAGAAGCGGCGAGACCGTGAAAGGTGAACCGCGTTATAGCGAGGGTTCACTGTACACTCTTCGTGCAGCGGTGGTGTTGTTTCAGGTGGTGGAACATTTCGTTGTGCTGCCTTACCTCGACCTGCACAACACCTCGCTCTGACTCACATCCTCTTTTCTGAATCCAAAATACCTCCAAATAATGGAGAATGACTTGTTTTTTCTAACTAAATCCGTCGAATGCCCAGATTCTGCACCGGCCTCATGTTTCTCTTTTTAATTTCCCCGCTGTGAATGTAGTTTGTGTGTCTCCGTCTGCCTCGGATGTTTGTCATTGGCTGGCTTCAGCTGTACATAAGGGCGTAAAAATGATGTTTGCGACTGCCTGAGCTTAGCCTGGGCGAAAGCCGACTGTTGACTCCGTCAAACAGTCTGCAAAAACCCAAGAGGAATCCGTTCCCATGGAGGGCGGGACCTTACTCAGCAACTTAAATTCATTGGAGTTCCCTTAACCAATCATAATGTTTAGAAATGACGTAGGTTATGCGCCGAGGTTCATGCTTACTCTCGCGAATCACGCTTCCCACATCCGCTTTCATTATACCGGTACCATTTGATAAATCAAACTTTTCCCAAAGCCAGTTGGAAGGAGAGCTACGACATCCTTGCCACTAACAAAATTGACGAGGCATTCCTCTTGCTCTCGTTTTAATTGTGTAATGCTCTCCAGAGTTGAGACAACTTCATGGATAGCTTCTAGCGTTCTTCCGTCGCCATGTTTATTTCCGCTGCGGTTGAACTACAATTATATGGACTACAATGGACTCCGCGTGTGAGTTCTGCGTCACCACTCGCAACTGTTTGCTGATTGGCAAAACACTGAGCGAACCGAGGTAGGGGGGTTGGGCCAGACTATGTGCGGAGCCAAAATCTTTGGGCGGAAGTACGTAGGATGGCGTCGCCAGGCTAGCCTGAGCTGCACATGCGGGGGAAATCTATATCGTGGATATCGTTGAAGTTGCGACATTAATATCTTGAATGTTCATATCTAGATATTGATACGATAACGAAATATCGTTCAGCCCTAGTCTCAGGGGTTGTCTCTGAGGGGTTGGGGGGGTAAGCAGTCAGAGTCGGGGGTTCGCTGGCTGGACTCAGGTCAGAGAGTGAAGTGAAACTGAGATTAAATGGAAAAGAGGTGGGGGGGCAGAGAAGCCAGCCCTGAGGCATTCTGGGGGATTATTAATAACCGTGTGGGACTCGCTGTTGGATTATCACGACAGTTACTATCTTTGAGTTTTACTGTCAGAACTCCTTGAATTCAGTGCTGTTGTCATGGTTACCGTAATTATTTCAATGCTCATTGGTCTCAGTCAGCCAGTCACTGTGTCAAACTGGAAAGATGTCTGACTTTAACACCCGTGGTCCCATAAAGACGCCTCCACATGTGCCTTATTTCTGCTGTTTGTGGAAACTGAAAAACAAGTTAGAAACACCTCAAATCTGTCAAACACACTTTCTCACATCCTTCTAAATGTCCTCGCCCTCTCCTGTTGTTCAAATCTGCCTCCAAAGAGTAACGACATCACCGTTTGGGTTCGGTCCAATGGCTCCGCCTCCTTCTGCTGGCTTTAAAATGATTGGCTGTTTCAGTTATAAACACACTGCTCTGGCCTATTAACTTTCCTTTATGTGCTTTTTTTACATTCATACAGTATTTTTATAGTTTAGACTCAGGAATCGGCTAACATCATGCTAACATGCTAAGTTAGCAAGATAGACGCTATGACTTAGCATCAATTTGACTCGTAGCATTTCACACCATTTGACTCATTCTGCAGTAAAGTGTTGAATTTTGAAGGTTTAACTACTTCTGAGGCGGTTTGTGAAGCTCCATCTCTGAATAGTAGCATGAATAAAATGGTTTACCGGCTGCTGTTTTCACTTCTCGTTCATCCCAGGTTTTATTGCCACCTGATACAACGTCCTCTGCAGAAGCAGCAACGGCTGAGCTTCAGCGTCATCTCTTTGCCTTTCCTTTAACCCGACATGCAGAGCAGTCGCCCACCAGAGGAACACAAGAACAACCTTTCAGGGAACACTGATGTCAAGGTTACGGCCTGTCATATGCCAAAATGTTGCTACTAATGGTCTATTTATTGTCACCATGCACCAATCAGCCATAAGTTTGTGACCCCCCACCGTTACTAAGCAGGTCCCCATTTTTCCAATAAAAACACCCATCGAGGCAGGAACTCCACTTCCCACTTGACGGTATCTGGGACTCAGATTCTTTAAGTCCTGCAGCTAATCTTTACGGGACTGAAACCTAAAGAATGTGACGGCTCTCAATAGTTAGGCTCCTGTTGGGAATCACTGCATCAATTCTCCCTAAAAACCGTCCAATCTTATATGTCTAAGGATCAGTAATAAATGAACTTCATCATGACCAACGTTACAGCTGCAGATGATTGTGTGAACCAACACTTACCTCCAGTTTTGATTTCACAACTGGAATTTCTTCTTCTCTTTGATTTGTTTTATTTTATTTTACTTTCTACATACCCACAGTGTTTGTTTTGTATAATTTTATTTTATTTTCTAAATACCCAAGGTGTTTGTTTTGTTTTTACTTTATTTTTTTAATTTATTCTTACTTCTACTCTTTATGCTGGATGTGCCCTCACATTGCTGTTGATATGGAAAATTCAATAAAAATATTTTTGAAAGAAAGGAATTTCTGCTTCTCCTGCTGTTAAAGTGTTCAAATAAATTCTAACAAACTTCTTAGAAAGGAATAATTGTAAAGAGTTGTACTACATTATGCCCCCTGCTGTTGGTGAACAAACCCTCTGAGTCTGGTGGCTGTAACTGAGTTGCTGTGTTGTGTTGAAGCCGTCTGCTTATCTTAATGAGCCGGTGAGAAAGACACTATTAGGCTCGGGCTGTTAATTTCATTGCACCAAAATGCGAACATGATGTGCTGCTTCCACTCTGAACTGACTCGACACGCATGTTCAAACTGAACGAGACATACTAAGACGTAACGTTTAGGGCTGCTGGTCGGTTTGAAATCCATAAACCAGGAGGTTAAGACGTTATCTGAGAGCAGCCAACAGCAGAGAAAGTCATGGTTTAAAAAAAAAATTAAATAAATAAATAAAAATAAATTAATAAATTAAAAAAATAAAATTTTAAAAAATAAATAAATGAGCAAATAAATAAAATTTTAAAAATTAAAAATTAAACAATTAAACAATTTAAAAAAAACAAAACATTTTTTTAAAAGGATGTCATGGTTTAAAACAATATATAAAAAAATAAAGGAATAAATAAAAATAACTAAATTAATAAATTAAAAAAAATATTTAAAAATTAAAAAATAAAATAGAATAAAAAAATAAATAAAAAAAATTGAACAAAAAAAGAAAGTCATGGTTGGACTGCAGAGGCAGAATGGGCTCAGTGTGAGCTGAGAGAGTTTCTGCTGGTGTCACCGCTCAGTCACCTCACTGCAGGCGCCACATTCGTTCCCATCCAGACCATAAAGCCAGAGGCAAACACTCCTCTCTGCCAACAGGCACTGCAGCAATTAGACAGCTTCACTAGAGACAACCTCAACAGACCCTCTGACTAAAGCTGAAAACTTCTCCAAGCTCCAGAAAGACAACAGATGAATATATGACAGAACAAACATCTGTTGAAGGAGGCAAACAGTAAATGTTTCCATTGGACTGAAGCTCAGTGAAATCATCCTGCCCCCCAGCTGCGTCAACTCAGCCAAAGCTAAGGTACGGCAAGCTCACTATAGTCACATGACTTCAGTATAAATCAAAAAATATACAATAATCACCACAAAAGTCTGCTATGTAGCTTATCTGTGTGCAAATGCAGTCTCACTAACATAGCAACTAACATAACAATGGACTTGTCTCCGTCTCCCTGTTAGCATTAGCATTAGCATTAGCGGCCTGAATCCCGCCTTCACTACCTGGTCCTCCGCCGCTGGGGCAACATTGGACCCATTTTGGTGATGAATAAATCTAAAGTTTTCTGCTTCCTTTTCATATTTTACACAAACAAAAATCCCGCTACTAACATCAGCTTTGACCTCCAGGCTCCGTCATCTCGTGGGAGGAGGGGGGGGGGCTGGGAGATACCACATTTCAAAAGGGGAGATGATACTTAGATCAACTGATTGTGTTGTTCAGAATTTCATTTGTAGTTAAGTTATATGTATTAAATAATAGAATAATCAATACAAATTGACACAGAAAAAAAAAAAAAAAAAAAAAAAAAAACGAATTTCCATTTTCCCCTGGAGCCCAGGGGTGGCAGCTGCCGTACCCAATTGACGCCCATGCTGCCCCCCCATTACCACAGCCTGTTTCTGTGCTGTAGCCGTATCCCTGCACAAAGTGGTCCATGTCTGCATGAAGCCTGGTGGGCGTTGAACAAAAGCAAGGACAAAAAGGTCGCCGTTATTTTGCAATTCATCGTTTCCCTTGAAAAGCGGCATCATTAGTGGCTGCGCCGGCCTCCTGCTGGGGAGCATCTGTTGGGAGATGAACTCGTGTCTGCCTCCTGATGGGGCCATTAATATTTCATGGGTTGGTTTAGTCCTTTGGCGTCATCACCAATCGATATTCAGAGGATTGTGTAACTTAAGCGACTGAGTTCATGGCTGACATGAGGGGCCATTATTCAGCTCATAAACACATTAAACACAGATTTAAAGATTTAAAGGCATCAAGGCCTGCAAGAACACAGAAAAACTGAATAAAATGGTGTAGCGGGAGGGTATATTCAGCTCTATAGGTGTAGCAGGAGGGTACGTTCGGCTCTATAGGTGTAGCAGGAGGATACATTCAGCTCTATAGGTGTAGCAGGAGGGTACGTTCAGCTCTATAGGTGTAGCAGGAGGGTATGTTCAGCTCTATAGGTGTAGCAGGAGGGTATGTTCGGCTCTATAGGTGTAGCAGGAGGATACATTCAGCTCTATAGGTGTAGCAGGAGGGTATGTTCAGCTCTATAGGTGTAGCAGGAGGGTATGTTCGGCTCTATAGGTGTAGCAGGAGGATACATTCAGCTCTATAGGTGTAGCAGGAGGATACGTTCGGCTCTATAGGTGTAGCAGGAGGGTATGTTCAGCTCTATAGGTGTAGCAGGAGGATACGTTCAGCTCTATAGGTGTAGCAGGAGGATACGTTCGGCTCTATAGGTGTAGCAGGAGGGTATAGTCAGCTCTATAGGTGTAGCAGGAGGGTACGTTCAGCTCTATAGGTGTAGCAGGAGGGTATGTTCAGCTCTATAGGTGTAGCAGGAGGATACGTTCAGCTCTATAGGTGTAGCAGGAGGGTATGATCAGCTCTATAGGTGTAGCAGGAGGATACGTTCAGCTCTATAGGTGTAGCAGGAGGGTATGTTCAGCTCTATAGGTGTAGCGGGAGGGTACATTCAGCTCTATAGGTGTAGCAGGAGGGTACGTTCGGCTCTATAGGTGTAGCAGGAGGGTATATTCAGCTCTATAGGTGTAGCAGGAGGGTACGTTCGGCTCTATAGGTGTAGCAGGAGGATACATTCAGCTCTATAGGTGTAGCAGGAGGGTACGTTCAGCTCTATAGGTGTAGCAGGAGGGTATGTTCAGCTCTATAGGTGTAGCAGGAGGATACGTTCGGCTCTATAGGTGTAGCAGGAGGGTATGTTCAGCTCTATAGGTGTAGCAGGAGGGTACGATCAGCTCTATAGGTGTAGCAGGAGGGTACATTCAGCTCTATAGGTGTAGCAGGAGGGTACGTTCGGCTCTATAGGTGTAGCGGGAGGGTACATTCAGCTCTATAGGTGTAGCAGGAGGGTACGTTCGGCTCTATAGGTGTAGCAGGAGGGTATATTCAGCTCTATAGGTGTAGCAGGAGGGTACGTTCAGCTCTATAGGTGTAGCAGGAGGGTACGTTCAGCTCTATAGGTGTAGCAGGAGGGTACGTTCAGCTCTATAGGTGTAGCAGGAGGATACGTTCAGCTCTATAGGTGTAGCAGGAGGATACGTTCAGCTCTATAGGTGTAGCAGGAGGGTATGTTCAGCTCTATAGGTGTAGCAGGAGGGTACGTTCGGCTCTATAGGTGTAGCAGGAGGGTATATTCAGCTCTATAGGTGTAGCAGGAGGGTACGTTCGGCTCTATAGGTGTAGCAGGAGGGTATATTCAGCTCTATAGGTGTAGCGGGAGGGTATGTTCAGCTCTATAGGTGTAGCGGGAGGGTACGTTCGGCTCTATAGGTGTAGCAGGAGGGTACGTTCGGCTCTATAGGTGTAGCAGGAGGGTACGTTCGGCTCTATAGGTGTAGCAGGAGGGTATGTTCAGCTCTATAGGTGTAGCAGGAGGGTACGTTCGGCTCTATAGGTGTAGCAGGAGGGTATGTTCAGCTCTATAGGTGTAGCAGGAGGGTACATTCAGCTCTATAGGTGTAGCAGGAGGGTACATTCAGCTCTATAGGTGTAGCAGGAGGGTACGTTCGGCTCTATAGGTGTAGCAGGAGGGTATGTTCAGCTCTATAGGTGTAGCAGGAGGGTACATTCAGCTCTATAGGTGTAGCAGGAGGGTACGTTCGGCTCTATAGGTGTAGCAGGAGGGTATATTCAGCTCTATAGGTGTAGCAGGAGGGTACGTTCGGCTCTATAGGTGTAGCAGGAGGGTATATTCAGCTCTATAGGTGTAGCGGGAGGGTATGTTCAGCTCTATAGGTGTAGCGGGAGGGTACGTTCGGCTCTATAGGTGTAGCAGGAGGGTACGTTCGGCTCTATAGGTGTAGCAGGAGGGTACGTTCGGCTCTATAGGTGTAGCAGGAGGGTATGTTCAGCTCTATAGGTGTAGCAGGAGGGTACGTTCGGCTCTATAGGTGTAGCAGGAGGGTATGTTCAGCTCTATAGGTGTAGCAGGAGGGTACGTTCGGCTCTATAGGTGTAGCAGGAGGGTACATTCAGCTCTATAGGTGTAGCAGGAGGGTACGTTCGGCTCTATAGGTGTAGCAGGAGGGTATGTTCAGCTCTATAGGTGTAGCAGGAGGGTACATTCAGCTCTATAGGTGTAGCAGGAGGATACATTCAGCTCTATAGGTGTAGCGGGAGGGTACGTTCGGCTCTATAGGTGTAGCGGGAGGGTACGTTCGGCTCTATAGGTGTAGCGGGAGGGTACGTTCAGCTCTATAGGTGTAGCAGGAGGGTACGTTCAGCTCTATAGGTGTAGCAGGAGGGTACATTCAGCTCTATAGGTGTAGCAGGAGGGTACGTTCGGCTCTATAGGTGTAGCAGGAGGGTACGTTCGGCTCTATAGGTGTAGTTAAATAAAAACAAAGGGATGTTGGAGATATTTTAGCCACATGGTCGGAAACAAAACTTTCTCAGAGTTTCTCAGAATTACTGAATACAAATTATTCAGTAATTTCAATTAAGGATCCATTGATTCTCATTTAACTTCATCTGAAAACATTTGGATTACTTTAACATTAAACAACTTTCTACCTCCTGTGTGTTTCCTACATGTCAATCAAAGGCTAAACTTACACATTTCAGAGATGCAACCAAACAATGACAAACGTATCCATGACAATGTGCCGCTTCTGATGGAATTACAGAGTTCACCATCATTCCACAGAGTTCACCCCTCATTCCACAGAGTTCACCATCATTCCACAGAGTTCAACCATCATTCCACAGAGTTCAACCATCATTCCACAGAGTTCACCATCATTCCACAGAGTTCACCATCATTCCACAGAGTTCACCATCATTCCACAGAGTTCACCATCATTCCACAGAGTTCACCATCATTCCACAGAGTTCAACCATCATTCCACAGAGTTCACCATCATTCCACAGAGTTCACCATCATTCCACAGAGTTCAACCATCATTCCACAGAGTTCAACCATCATTCCACAGAGTTCATTCCACAGAGTTCACCATCATTCCACAGAGTTCAACCATCATTCCACAGAGTTCATTCCACAGAGTTCACCATCATTCCACAGAGTTCAACCATCATTCCACAGAGTTCATTCCACAGAGTTCATTCCACAGAGTTCATTCCACAGAGTTCACCATCATTCCACAGAGTTCACCATCATTCCACAGAGTTCACCATCATTCCACAGAGTTCACCATCATTCTACAGAGTTCACCATCATTCCACAGAGTTCACCATCATTCCACAGAGTTCAACCATCATTCCACAGAGTTCACCCATCATTCCACAGAGTTCACCCATCATTCCACAGAGTTCAACCATCATTCCACAGAGTTCCCCATCATTCCACAGAGTTCAACCATCATTCCACAGAGTTCATTCCACAGAGTTCACCATCATTCCACAGAGTTCACCATCATTCCACAGAGTTCACCATCATTCCACAGAGTTCACCATCATTCCACAGAGTTCAACCATCATTCCACAGAGTTCAACCATCATTCCACACTGTTCAACCATCATTCCACAGAGTTCACCATCATTCCACACTGTTCAACCATCATTCCACAGAGTTCACCATCATTCCACACTGTTCAACCATCATTCCACAGAGTTCACCATCATTCCACAGAGTTCAACCATCATTCCACAGAGTTCAACCATCATTCTACAGAGTTCACCATCATTCCACAGAGTTCACCATCATTCCACAGAGTTCACCATCATTCCACAGAGTTCAACCATCATTCCACAGAGTTCAACCATCATTCCACAGAGTTCACCATCATTCCACAGAGTTCAACCATCATTCCACAGAGTTCATTCCACAGAGTTCACCATCATTCCACAGAGTTCAACCATCATTCCACAGAGTTCATTCCACAGAGTTCACCATCATTCCACAGAGTTCAACCATCATTCCACAGAGTTCACCATCATTCCACAGAGTTCACCATCATTCTACAGAGTTCACCATCATTCCACAGAGTTCACCATCATTCCACAGAGTTCAACCATCATTCTACAGAGTTCACCATCATTCCACAGAGTTCACCATCATTCCACAGAGTTCACCATCATTCCACAGAGTTCAACCATCATTCCACAGAGTTCAACCATCATTCCACAGAGTTCACCATCATTCCACAGAGTTCAACCATCATTCCACAGAGTTCATTCCACAGAGTTCACCATCATTCCACAGAGTTCAACCATCATTCCACAGAGTTCATTCCACAGAGTTCACCATCATTCCACAGAGTTCAACCATCATTCCACAGAGTTCACCATCATTCCACAGAGTTCACCATCATTCCACAGAGTTCACCATCATTCCACAGAGTTCACCATCATTCCACAGAGTTCACCATCATTCTACAGAGTTCACCATCATTCCACAGAGTTCACCATCATTCCACAGAGTTCAACCATCATTCCACAGAGTTCACCATCATTCCACAGAGTTCACCCATCATTCCACAGAGTTCAACCATCATTCCACAGAGTTCAACATCATTCCACAGAGTTCCCCATCATTCCACAGAGTTCAACCATCATTCCACAGAGTTCATTCCACAGAGTTCACCATCATTCCACAGAGTTCACCATCATTCCACAGAGTTCACCATCATTCCACAGAGTTCACCATCATTCCACAGAGTTCAACCATCATTCCACAGAGTTCAACCATCATTCCACACTGTTCAACCATCATTCCACAGAGTTCACCATCATTCCACACTGTTCAACCATCATTCCACAGAGTTCACCATCATTCCACACTGTTCAACCATCATTCCACAGAGTTCACCATCATTCCACAGAGTTCAACCATCATTCCACAGAGTTCAACCATCATTCTACAGAGTTCACCATCATTCCACAGAGTTCACCATCATTCCACAGAGTTCACCATCATTCCACAGAGTTCAACCATCATTCCACAGAGTTCAACCATCATTCCACAGAGTTCACCATCATTCCACAGAGTTCAACCATCATTCCACAGAGTTCATTCCACAGAGTTCACCATCATTCCACAGAGTTCAACCATCATTCCACAGAGTTCATTCCACAGAGTTCACCATCATTCCACAGAGTTCAACCATCATTCCACAGAGTTCACCATCATTCCACAGAGTTCACCATCATTCTACAGAGTTCACCATCATTCCACAGAGTTCACCATCATTCCACAGAGTTCAACCATCATTCCACAGAGTTCACCATCATTCCACAGAGTTCACCCATCATTCCACAGAGTTCACCATCATTCCACAGAGTTCAACCATCATTCCACAGAGTTCACCATCATTCCACAGAGTTCAACCATCATTCCACAGAGTTCAACCATCATTCCACAGAGTTCAACATCATTCCACAGAGTTCCCCATCATTCCACAGAGTTCACCATCATTCCACAGAGTTCATTCCACAGAGTTCACCATCATTCCACAGAGTTCACCATCATTCCACAGAGTTCAACATCATTCCACAGAGTTCACCATCATTCCACAGAGTTCACCATCATTCCACAGAGTTCAACCATCATTCCACAGAGTTCAACCATCATTCCACAGAGTTCACCATCATTCCACAGAGTTCAACCATCATTCCACAGAGTTCAACCATCATTCCACAGAGTTCAACCATCATTCCACACTGTTCAACCATCATTCCACAGAGTTCACCATCATTCCACAGAGTTCATTCCACAGAGTTCACCATCATTCCACACTGTTCAACCATCATTCCACAGAGTTCACCATCATTCCACACTGTTCAACCATCATTCCACAGAGTTCACCATCATTCCACAGAGTTCACCATCATTCCACAGAGTTCAACCATCATTCCACAGAGTTCAACCATCATTCTACAGAGTTCACCATCATTCCACAGAGTTCACCATCATTCCACAGAGTTCACCATCATTCCACAGAGTTCACCATCATTCCACAGAGTTCAACCATCATTCCACAGAGTTCACCATCATTCTACAGAGTTCACCATCATTCCACAGAGTTCACATCATTCCACAGAGTTCAACCATCATTCCACAGAGTTCATTCCACAGAGTTCACCATCATTCCACAGAGTTCCCCATCATTCCACAGAGTTCAACCATCATTCCACAGAGTTCACCATCATTCCACAGAGTTCAACCATCATTCTACAGAGTTCACCATCATTCCACAGAGTTCACCATCATTCCACAGAGTTCACCATCATTCCACACTGTTCAACCATCATTCCACAGAGTTCACCATCATTCCACAGAGTTCAACATCATTCCACAGAGTTCACCATCATTCCACAGAGTTCACCATCATTCCACAGAGTTCAACCATCATTCCACAGAGTTCACCATCATTCCACAGAGTTCACCATCATTCTACAGAGTTCACCATCATTCCACAGAGTTCACCATCATTCCACAGAGTTCACCAATCATTCCACAGAGTTCAACCATCATTCCACAGAGTTCAACCATCATTCCACAGAGTTCACCATCATTCTACAGAGTTCACCATCATTCCACAGAGTTCAACCATCATTCCACAGAGTTCAACCATCATTCCACAGAGTTCAACATCATTCCACAGAGTTCAACCATCATTCCACAGAGTTCATTCCACAGAGTTCACCATCATTCCACAGAGTTCAACATCATTCCACAGAGTTCACCATCATTCTACAGAGTTCAACATCATTCCACAGAGTTCAACCATCATTCCACAGAGTTCAACATCATTCCACAGAGTTCAACCATCATTCCACAGAGTTCAACATCATTCCACAGAGTTCAACCATCATTCCACAGAGTTCACCATCATTCCACAGAGTTCAACATCATTCCACAGAGTTCAACCATCATTCCACAGAGTTCACCATCATTCCACAGAGTTCAACATCATTCCACAGAGTTCAACATCATTCCACAGAGTTCAACCATCATTCCACAGAGTTCAACCATCATTCCACAGAGTTCACCATCATTCCACAGAGTTCACCATCATTCCACAGAGTTCACCATCATTCCACAGAGTTCACCATCATTCCACAGAGTTCAACCATCATTCCACAGAGTTCACCATCATTCCACAGAGTTCACCATCATTCCACAGAGTTCATTCCACAGAGTTCAACCATCATTCCACAGAGTTCAACCATCATTCCACAGAGTTCAACATCATTCCACAGAGTTCAACCATCATTCCACAGAGTTCATTCCACAGAGTTCACCATCATTCCACAGAGTTCAACATCATTCCACAGAGTTCAACCATCATTCCACAGAGTTCAACCATCATTCCACAGAGTTCACCATCATTCCACAGAGTTCATTCCACAGAGTTCAACCATCATTCCACAGAGTTCAACCATCATTCCACAGAGTTCAACATCATTCCACAGAGTTCAACCATCATTCCACAGAGTTCATTCCACAGAGTTCACCATCATTCCACAGAGTTCACCATCATTCCACAGAGTTCAACATCATTCCACAGAGTTCAACCATCATTCCACAGAGTTCAACATCATTCCACAGAGTTCAACCATCATTCCACAGAGTTCAACCATCATTCCACAGAGTTCAACCATCATTCCACAGAGTTCACCATCATTCCACAGAGTTCACCATCATTCCACAGAGTTCACCCATCATTCCACAGAGTTCAACATCATTCCACAGAGTTCAACCATCATTCCACAGAGTTCAACCATCATTCCACAGAGTTCACCATCATTCCACAGAGTTCACCATCATTCCACAGAGTTCACCATCATTCCACAGAGTTCAACCATCATTCCACAGAGTTCACCATCATTCCACAGAGTTCACCATCATTCCACAGAGTTCAACATCATTCCACAGAGTTCAACCATCATTCCACAGAGTTCAACCATCATTCCACAGAGTTCAACCATCATTCCACAGAGTTCACCATCATTCCACAGAGTTCACCATCATTCCACAGAGTTCACCATCATTCCACAGAGTTCAACATCATTCCACAGAGTTCAACCATCATTCCACAGAGTTCACCATCATTCCACAGAGTTCATTCCACAGAGTTCACCATCATTCCACAGAGTTCATTCCACAGAGTTCACCATCATTCCACAGAGTTCACCATCATTCCACAGAGTTCACCATCATTCCACAGAGGGACGGAGGGACTTTGTTCCTTCTCTGTTCCCTCAGTAGTCGTACTTCATGAGGCTCTGAGGCAGGGCTGCACAATATATCGAATTTTAATCACGATAACGATATTGGCTTCCTGCGATCGAGCGATATTTAAAATGCGTCATTCCGTCCATAGAACGCTCCGTATTAAAGATCCTCTGCTTTAACCCTCTCTGGTGTTTTTTTAAAGCCACTGTCTGATCACATGCCTCCATGAGCCAATCAGAGCTGCTCCCTGCACCGCGCAGTTTAGTTTCTAGATGTAGACACTAGTTACAGAGCACAAAGCAACGCGGCGAACACACCACAGCCGGCAGCAGTCGCTCTTATGAGCTATAAACAATCTGAAGGCCAGACGCTACAGGTGAATAGGGTAATGTTTTAAAATAACAGATAACACCATGAAACCTCCTCAGTTGATTACTTATACAAGTATGAAAAAAAAATGTATTACAAGTTTTAGAAATTTGTATGTTTAATTATGCAAATTATGCATTATCTCATTAAATATGCGCACATTTGCATATATTTCCAGAAGATTAAATCAGGCCAGCAATGATTTATCAACAAATCCTTCTATAAATATCTTCAGAATACTACTAAGTGTATAACTGGAAAGTTTGGTGTTAGTAGCTGCTCCATAGGCTGAGATATTGATACTGGAAAAATACAAAAAACTGATTTTGAGAAAACGGCATTTAAAGATTTAAATAGGGGAATTCATTTTGGTAAATTTGGGCGAAACGTACTGCCGCGATTAAACAAAATGTGATGAAATAAATAAATTTTAAGAAAAATATAAAGAAATTTTAATTTATGTTTTCAACGTTTTCTTTATAGCAGGTTGAAATAACACATGTTGAAGGAGTAGACTGGCCCAAAATCTAAAAATTGACCACTGCATGAAAAATCCCTGTTTTTGCCGGCCGTGTCTCGCCTTAAATGCTGTTTTCTCAAAATCATTTTTTTGTATTTTTCCAGTATCAATATCTCAGCCTATGGAGCACCTACTAACACCAAACTTCCCAGTTATACACTTAGCAGTATTCTGAAGATATTTACCGAAGGATTTGTTGATAAATCATTCCTGGCCTGATTTATGTGACATTATAATAAAAGATATGGCGAAAATCGATGTTTTTTAGGCTCTGGGCAGTATATTTTGATTTCCTAGGAAATGAAAGCAGATATCCTGAAATCCCTCTGTAATTTTCTTTTCATTTTGTGTGTAAACAAAATGAAGAAATAATTTTGCACCTTGCTTTATCACATGTTCAGATCTAGCTTCCTGAAATATATGCAAATGTGCGCATATTTAATGAGATGATGCCTAATTTGCATAATTAAACATACACATTTCTAAAACTTGTAATACATTTTTTTTTCATACTTGTATAAGTAATCAACTGAGGAAGTTTCATGGTGATATCTATTTTAAAATATTACCCTATTCACCTGGTGGTGTCTCGCCTTAATAACCGTTAATAACCGTTAATAACCGTTAATAACCATTTACCGCGGTTCTGTCATCGGATGCGCGCGCATCCATTAACGAAACGTGAGTGAAAAAACGAGCCGCAGTCCTTCAACCACCGTTCAGGGAAAAATCTTTGGATTGAGGCAGAAGACTTCCTGTGTCGGGTTCTGCTGGCTCATTCACATCCAAACTGTCAGTGATCGTTGTTGGTGGGATGACGGAGACATCGGCGTGCCTCAGAACCGCCTGTGTGGAAGTCATGAGATGGAACCCACCACCCCCATCACCCCCGCCTCTCCACCGGCGGTGGGAGCTGAGGAAGAAGGAGTGACTGGACCGGAGGCTGCGGGGACACGGCCGGGGGAATCCCTGCCGACAGGCGGACACAAACACGGCGCTCACACCGCTGCTTATCCGACCAATAACGACCGAGGCAGAAAGGAAAGGTTCCAACAGGCTCAGCTTACCTGAGCAGAAAGGAAAGGTTCCAACAGGCACAGCTTACCTGGGCAGCTGGAAGGATGAACAAGTGTCGGATGCTGAGCCTTCTTCTTCTTCTTCTTCTTCCTCGGGTGCTGCTGCTGCTTCTTCTTCTTCTGCGCTCCCCAGCCTCCCAGCTCAGCCCCCCTCAACACAACACTCTCTCTCTCTCTCTCTCTCTCTCTATCCACAATGCATGCTGGGAACTGAGGGGTGTTCTGTGTACATAACCACCTGCAATAAATAAATAAATAATGATAATATATTTACAGAAATGAGATGTGGTCCTAACCTCTGAGCTGTGAACCATTCAGGCAGGAAAAAGGCTCCTAACTCAAGGGATGGACCAGTGTTGGGTCCAACTTAGCAAAGAAGCCGTTTATTTATTTATTTATTTATTTATTTGAATAGGGACAATGCACATTAATGCACATCAGTATAAAAACAAATGTAAATATGCCGGATTATAGCTACAAAGCTAGTTTTCATCCGTAGTCCCTAGGCAGCAAATACACAAGAAAGAAAATATAATATACAATAGAAGCATCACAGGTAATGTTTAGTCTAATGGTCACACGACTGGTTTAAAACTGGATCTTTAGGCACTTTGTTCTCCTCCAGTGAAAGTGAAAAACAGGACTTTATATCAGGAAACAGGAATAAAATTCCCTCAGATTTGGAGTCAGACGGGCAACAAAGAAATTATTACGTTTTTTTTTACATTAATTTGCTCAAATAGTGGCCTAAAATGAACAGAAACAGAGATTTAATTATAATTTAGTTCATTTCCAACTACATGTGTATGATTGTGACAGCCATATTAAGTATTTTATGTTGTTTTTGGAGCATTTTGGTCATGAGACGCCTCTTTATTTCTTTATATTTTGCATCCAAGCAGCTTAAGTGATCTTCAGCAATAGTTTCAACACTTTCTGAAGGTTTTTCAGAGTTTTTATTTGGACATTTTCTGCTTTTTTCCTCATTTTCAGTCCAGTTTTTCTTCGTTAAGCCACTTAACTCCAGTGTTGTGTCCACATTTTAAACTGGATCTTTAGGCACTTTGTTCCCAGCAGCCTGTCACACAGACACATCATCTGTTCCCATTTCTTTAGAAAAACAGCAAAGATAACACAGTGTGACAGACAGAAAACAGGATTTTTGCAGCAACAAGGTGATTCCCAAAGAGCTGGTAGCTGAAAACTTGGCATATCTCAGCATGGTGTGCAGTGTGTCCTTAAAACATTTAAGGAAACTGGACAAGTGGAGGACAGAAGAAGAAGTGGGCTGAAAATCAGCGGCAGCAGGTCTGATGGAGGGATGAATCCTCCCCAGAGCCCGGAGCTCAACATTACTGAAGCAGTGTGGGATCATGTTGGCAGAGAACGCAACAAAAGGCAGCCCACATCCAAAGAAGAGCTTTGGGATGTCCTTCAAGAAGCCTGGAGAACTGTTCCTGAAGACTCCTTAAAGAAAGGACAGAAAGCTGTCTGAGAGGGTTCAGGCTGTGCTGGAGGAGAAAGCAGCTCAGAGCAGATATTCTGCCTGTTAGATCAGCGTAAACGTGAGTTTTTAAGTCTTTATATGTTATGATGCGTTGGTTTTGCGAGGCATTAGGACACGAATGCAGACTTTAAAAACAAGGCTCGATTTATTAAAGGATAAGAGCGTTTTTTTGACATTGGGCCCTTGATTTCACATTATAACATGATGTTCTACTCACCCCTGCTTGTTGTTGGTCATTTGGAGCTGTTCCGAAGATATTCGCGAGGCGTCTGGCTGCTCTCTTGAGATATTCGGCCATGAAACGGTTTCCTATGGGCAAGCTTATACAGGTACAAACTATGCTGTTTATAATTTATTAATTACTCTACACTAGCACTGATAACGTGGAGGTGCGTCGCTTACTTAAAAAAATCCGGGTTACTAATTTTGAATTTTAGCCGAATGAATAAATAGGCAGCAGGTCTGTGGGCTGCCTGTGGCAGTAGCACGACGATGACGTCAGTAACACCCACTTTACGACAAAAAAATCAAAATTACAATAACCCGGATTTTTTTAAGTAAGCGACGCACCTCCACGTTATCAGTGCTAGTGTAGAGTAATTAATAAATTATAAACAGCATAGTTTGTGCCTGTATGAGCTTGCCCATAGGAAACCGTTTCATGGCCGAATATCTCAAGAGAGCAGCCAGACGCCTCTCGAATATCTTCGGAACAGCTCCAAATGACCAACAACAAGCAGGGGTGAGTAGAACATCATGTTATAATGTGAAATCAAGGGCCCAATGTCAAAAAACCGGTCTTATCCTTTAATCACAAAAAACAGAACAAGGTTAACATGAGGCGCGGCTGAGCCGGATGACAGAACTAGATCTATGAAAACAAAACATGACTAAGACAGAACAAAGAACATGACTTGGAAAAAACAAGACTTAACTTAACTTGGCGTGGCGTGAAGGTGCGTGTGCATGGCGCAGGGATCTCACCATCCTGAGAGCAAACAGGGAACCTGAGTACTGTGGGGACTGATGAGTGCAGCTGACGTGAATGAAGCTAATGAGCTGGCATGGGAAGGGAGGGAAAAGCAAATGGCAAAACTTAACTAACCATGGACTAGAAAACTAAAGACTAACCACCAAAGCATGAGAAACTAAAAACATGGCACCAAACCCCATGTTCATGACTTTATAGGAGCTAAATGTGCATGATTCTGTTAAATTATGTACAAGAACTGTAACCCTGTGCTGAAATTCAAACCCTGGAAGTTAGTTTGGTCCCAGAATGGCAGAGAAAAGTGGATTTTAGTTTGGCTAAACTCTGCTGCCGAACCCTAAAGTAACAGGACCAGGCTGTCACAGGACTGCACGCCTCACCATAAGTTGGGGTACAAGCCACATTTTGAAAAATGAATTTTTAATTAATATTTTTTAATAAGTTCAAAATCCCATTAATTATTATGTATATAAAACAAGGTTTAAGGTTCCCAAACGTCTCTGGTGTTGCTATAAGAGTGTTATTTCTTTCTCCAGGTGTTGGCGATATGAGGACAGCCAGCAGGGGGCCCCTGGTTGCTGGTTATGGAAATCAGTTTGGTGGATCAGAACCTCAAACACAAGTTCAGAGAAAGAAGCAACTTTATTGAGCAAAGGCACAGGAGGACCAATCAAAAACAGCAATGGCATCAGATTTAGAAAAATCAGCAGGAGATTGGTATGTTCTGCTCATCTACTGAAGTCTTTAAGGTCTGAGTACGTAAAGAAGATCTAAAAGGAAGCTTTTCTGGTTATTTTCGGTGCAGCTCACTTCTGCATCCCAGTGAAAACGAGCATTTTCTAAGCAGCAAGAATTTATTCAGTTTGAGCTTTAAGAGCAAAACGAGCTGTCGGAACAGAGGAAGCCGAACGGCCGCTCTAACAAAGCTAAACAACGTGCACGTTTGTTTCCACCGCGCACGAAGCTCTTAGTGTCGGTAAATGTGTGAGCGCTGATGTGTGGGACGGCGCGGCATCCTGACCACACGTTTAGTTTCTGGGTTATTTTAAGGACCACGGAGGAGTTTGTCGCCCTCTGCTGGTTTGGAGACGGCGGAAACGTACCGCCGTTCTCTGAGCTTCGTCATCTGAGGGAAACTTTTTCTTTTCAGGGTTTCCTGAACCCACAGCAGCCAATGATGCGCTGCTGGGTTTTTAGATTCTGTACCAACGTTTCTAACATCATGTCCCCGATGACACCGTGCATGTCATCGAAATCGGGAAGCAGCGATCGGTTCGGTTCGGTTCCGACGCCATATCTGCGATGCGTCTCAGCCAAATCAGTAGAATTCGTGACTCTTCTTCTGATCTGACACGCTGACCGTCATTACTTTTGACGTATTGGGAGCTTATCAGACTCCCACGATAATCCTTTGTCCAACATCGCCGACATCCGTAACGAACGCCGACGCGGGGACACTCGGAGCCCAACAGTTAGGTGTCAAACAGACCGTGTGGCGCCGCGACGAGTCTTTAAATAACACCCGTCGAATTAAACCTTCCGGGAAGGACCGGTATTCTGAGTTAGCCGCACAGCTAGCCGTCTAAAAGTAGAAGCAGCGACCAAAAAAACATCTTCGATTCGTTTCCAACGTGTAAATTTATAAAAACTTTGAATAAAAGAGTTTAAATGAAATCTGAGATAATATGAGACAGACAGGAGTTTTATAGAGGTTGATCCTATTCTACTGATTCGTAGGAAGATGTAGAAGTTTAACTGACTTCTTGTTTTACTTCTTTATGACTGTATTATTCATTTAAAACCACCTGCCTTCATTTCCACCTTCGTCATTAAGACACGACACAAGAATCCGAGTGTTTCTTTTCTTGTGGTTTTGGTGAGGATAGAGAAGTGGTGCGGTAGGGTGACGTGCTCGGTTGATACGATGACGTGCTCGGTTGATATGGTGACGTGCTCGGTTGATACGATGACGTGCTCGGTTGATACGATGACGTGCTCGGTTGATATGGTGACGTGCTCGGTTGATATGGTGACGTGCTCGGTTGATACGATGACGTGCTCGGTTGATACGATGACGTGCTCGTGCGATACAACGATGCGCTCGGTTGATACGACGATGAGCTCGACAAATTTGACGAGGTGCTGGGTCGGTATAAAGATGAGCTGTTTCGATAAGCTGAAAGAGCGGCTTGGCCTGAAGTTGTGCTGCTTATAGTTGCAGGTTTCTGTGGTAGCACTGGTTTCTGCAACGGTTTGGGTTGCTGAACCGACGCAGAAGCCGACGCAGAAGCCGACGCAGAAGCCGACGCAGAAGCCGACGCAGAAGCCGACGCAGAAGCCGACGCAGAAGCCGACGCAGAAGCCGACGCAGCGCCGACTATGGCGGCTGTCTTGTACTTTAACAGGTACTCAGGATAGATCTGATGCTTCTCAAACACAACAAAGATGGAGGGATCAATGACGTCGTCCACGCAGCTGTCGAAGAAGTTTCTGTCTCCGCCGTCTTTGGAAGGAGGCCGGCGGTAGTGGTCGTGGCCTTTGGTGTAGCTTCCCACCAGCACCCGGGAGACAAACATGGCTTTGACGTGAGTGGCGCTCGTGTAGCTGTGAGAGTATTTGGCGTCCCGGGCAAAATAACTTCCTGGGTTGAAAAAAAAAAGAAAGAAGTGACGGTAAGAAAACATGGAAAAAGCAGTGAACCACTTTAAAAATAGAGCCAATACAAAAAATGTCCCCCCTGCTCCTCAGACTTTAATCTAAAGACCATCCATCATCGGCCAGCTGAGAGACATAGTCTCTCCAACGTGTCCTGGGTCTCCTCCCGGTTCTACTCCGAGCCCCTCCTGGATGACCGAGCTTCTTACCCTATCTCTAAGGGAGAGCCCAGACACCCTGCGGAGGAAACTCATTTCAGCCGCTTGTATTCGCGATCTCGTTCTTTCGGTCACTACCCACAGCTCGTGACCATAGGTGAGGGTAGGATCTCGTTCTTTCGGTCCCTACCCACAGCTCGTGACCACAGGTGAGGGTAGGATCTCGTTCTTTCGGTCACTACCCACAGCTCGTGCCCATAGGTGAGGGTAGGATCTCGTTCTTTCGGTCCCTACCCACAGCTCGTGCCCATAGGTGAGGGTAGGATCTGGTTCTTTCGGTCCCTACCCACAGCTCGTGACCATAGGTGAGGGTAGGATCTCGTTCTTTCGGTCACTACCCACAGCTCGTGCCCATAGGTGAGGGTAGGATCTCGTTCTTTTGGTCCCTACCCACAGCTCGTGACCAGAGGTGAGGGTAGGATCTCGTTGTTTCGGTCCCTACCCACAGCTCGTGACCATAGGTGAGGGTAGGAACTCGTTCTTTCGGGCACTACCCACAGCTCGTGACCATAGGTGAGGGTAGGAACATAGATTGACCGGTAAATCGAGAGCTTGGCCTTCTGGCTCAGCTCCTTCTTCACCACGACGGGCCGGTGCAGAGCCCGCATCACTGCAGACGCCGCACCGATCCGTCTGTCAATCTCCTGCTCCATTCGTCCCTCACTCGTGAACAAGACCCCGAGATACTTGAACTCCTCCACTTGGGGAAGGATCTCATTCCCGACCCGGAGAGGCATTCCACCCTTTTCCGGACGAAATTTGTGTATAAAAACAGCAACATATCAGAACTATTTTTACAGCTGATAGACATTCAGGTTATTTTCAGCGGACCCCACAGATCCCGGTGAACACTCGGCTCACCTTGGCCGTAAACCGTCCCATGAGTCCCGCAGATCCTCCAGTCAAAGTTGTTCAGGCAGATGGCTTCGATGAATTTGGAGTCGGTGCCGTGAAAAAGCTGCTTCTCCGTCACATCGTTCCCCAAGTTGTTGTTCTTCATTTGCTTCTTCTGCCTTCGGGTAAAAGGACAACATCAAGCCAAAGAACGCAGCGCTTTAATTTATGAACCATTCAACGGCTTATTAAATGCTTACTTAGTCATATTCATATATTAAAGATTTGTTATCATTCATTATATCAACCATTCTGTTACTAGCTATATTTTTAAATGATCCCTCTTAGAGGAAAATTTATCCATGTTTGTCAGCTTTTGTTAGTTTACTCAAATTTCCTGTTATAGTTATACCAATCTTACTGTTAGCTAAATTTACTTTTGCTCTGTTATAGTTTTACCAATCTTACTGTTAGCTAAATTTACTTTAGCTCTGTTATAATTATACCAATCTTACTGTTAGCTAAATTTACTTTAGCTCTGTTATAATTATACCAATCTTACTATTAGCTAAAATTACCTGATTGATGTTTTTATTTACCTGTATTTCTGTATGTCTTTATGTAAAGCACATTGAGTTGCCTGTGGTATGAAATGCGCTATATAAATAAAGATTGATTGATTGATTGATTGATTGATTGATTGATTGATTGATCAGCTGAGCCACTACCTGTTATAGACTGTGCATACGTACCACTGGAAGACCTCCCACAGAGCTTTGTTCTGGATCCTCTCAATGCTCAGGATGTCGAAGCCTCTCACGGTGGCGCTGAAAAGAGCTTCGATCCCCTTAAACTCATCCGAGGAGCGTAAAACGGGGACTTTCTGGAAAACGCAGAAACATCAAACATTTTCAGTCCTGAGCGCCTGCTCTGTGAGTCGTGAACAGAGAGGAATATGAGCTGTTTTTAGTAAAACGACGTGAGTTTGAGTTTTGTTTTAACTCAGTTCAGGAGGTGAAACGGCAGCAGAAACAGAGGAAATGAAGGAAAACAAGTAGTTTCCCCTGGATGTAGCCCCATGCATCAGTTCTTATCAGGCCCCCACAGCATGATGCTGCCACCGCCGTGCTTCCCTGTGGAGACGCTGATCTTGAGGCTTTGAGGTGTTTGATTTGCACAACAACAATTGTAAAAACTCCTGGATGCACATCATCTGCGTTGATGCTTCGTTTAACTCCCACCAACATGCTCTGCTCAGCGGTCTGTTTCACACAGACACTTATTACTGTTGCACGCACGTGCGCACGCTTGTAGCAGCTTGATTTGATGGAGGAAACCGGACAAAACGAGTTAAAATCAAAAAGCAACTTGTGTTTACTGTATTGGACAAATAGTGTGTAATTTCTGCCCATCAGAGCAGCTTCAGCCTGGAAGCGTCTGCTAATGTGAGCTGATATTCTGAGTCCCATCAAAGTCCAAGCAGAATGAAAATGGCTCATTTTATCAGACCAGGTTGTGTCTGTAGCATCAGAGGCTGCTGGTTAAACCGCTGTTATTGTGAGCCACTGCGCTGTCTGATAACAACAGGAAATAAGAGGCTTTGTTAGGATTTCAGCTGCATTAAAACACAGTTTATGAAAGCGGAGACGGCAGGAGAGAAGCTAACAGATGCTAGCAGAGCTGGATGTTAGCTAGGAAGCTAACAGGAAGCTAACAGATGCTAGCACAGCTGGATGTTAGCTAGGAAGCTATCAGGAAGCTAACAGATGTTTGCTCGGAAGCTAACAGACGCTAGCACAGCTGGATGTTAGCTAGGAAGCTAACAAGAAGCTAACAGATGCTAGCACAGCTGGAGGTTAGCTAGGAAGCTATCAGGAAGCTAACAGATGTTTGCTAGGAAGCTAACAGATGCTAGCACAGCTGGATGTTAGCAAGGAAGCTATCAAGAAGCTAACAGATGTTTACTAGGAAGCTAACAGGAAGCTAACAGATGTTAGCACTGCTGTATGTTAGCTAGGAAGCTATCAGGAAGCTAACAGATGCTAGCACAGCTGGATGTTAGCTAGGAAGCTATCAGGAAGCTAACAGATGTTTGCTAGGAAGCTAACAGATGTTAGCACTGCTGGATATTAGCTAGGAAGCTAACAGGAAGCTGACAGATGTTAGCTAGCTGCTGTTCTGTAGACCTGTTATCAGCATGTTTTTAGTTCAAATCCTCCAGAAATAACTGAGGCTGAAAGCTGGTTCATGATGAAAATGTTTCTCTTTTATTAGTTATCAGAGGAAATTTTGAGCGTTTTCCTTGATGGCCAAAATGTTCAGTTTCAGTCCCGTGTGACCAGAGGACCTTCTTCCTCGTGGAGCCTCTTTGGCCGAGGAGCTCCCAGCTGGAGGTCAGGTGCAGCAGGTGCAGCAGGTGCAGCAGGTGCAGCAGGTGCAGCAGGTGCAGCAGGTGCAGCAGGTGCAGCAGGTGCAGCAGGTGCAGCAGGTGCAGCTTTCCGGTTCCTTCCGTCTCTTTCTTGCCTCTCTGATTAACCCGCTCTGAGCTCTGGTGCTCAGTCATGTTGTTCTTTCCATCTTATGATGACAGATTTAATGGTTCTATAAAAATCCTGACGAGTTGAAGGAATCCTCGAATGGCTGTTTTTAAAGGAGCGTTCCGTATCAAAGATTCACTCAAACTAAACCAGATAAGTTGTGTAACAGTTACAGATACAGTTACACTACCACAGTTACTTTACTATATAAATGAATCTACATGCATCATAGATACTTCTTTAATTCTCCAGTAAAACAAGTTCTCTGCCTCAGGGGAGGAGTCTATGCTTCAGGGGGAGGAGTCTCTGCCTCAGGGGGAGGAGTCTTTGACTCAGGGGGAGATGTCTCTGCCTCAGGGGAGATGTCTATGCCTCAGGGGGAGGAGTCTCTGCCTCAGGGGGAGGAGTCTATGCTTCAGGGGGAGGAGTCTGTGCATCAGGGGGAGGAGTCTCTGCCTCAGGAGGAGGAGTCTGTGCATCAGGGGGAGGAGTCTTTGCCTTAGGGGGAGGGGTCTCTTCTTCAGGGGGAGGAGCTTCAGCATCTCTGGATTCAATTCATTTTTCAATTCATTTTTACTTATATAGCGCCAAATACAACAAATGTCATCTCAAGGCACTTAGATAGTAAGTCCAATTCAAGCCAATTGGAATTCAATTCATTGTAATCATAATTATTCATAAAATAATCCAATTCGTTCATATAGAGCCAATTCAAAAACAATTTCCCAGCTAAGGAAACCAACAGATTGCACTGAAAACTTTTTCTTTTTCGGTCCAATCTCCCGTCCTGAGCGTGCCTGAGGGAGGAGCTCCATCATCCAGAGGGAGGGGCTCCATCATCCAGAGGGAGGAGCTCCATCATCCAGAGGGAGGGGCTCCAACATCCAGAGGGAGGAGCTCCAACATCCAGAGGGAGGGGCTCCAACATCCAGAGGGAGGAGCTCCATCATCCAGAGGGAGGGGCTCCAACATCCAGAGGGAGGAGCTCCAACATCCAGAGGGAGGAGCTCCAACATCCAGAGGGAGGAGCTCCAACATCCAGAGGGAGGAGCTCCATCATCCAGAGGGAGGAGCTCCATCATCCAGAAGGGAGGAGCTCCAACATCCAGAGGGAGGAGCTCCAACATCCAGAGGGGAGGAGCTCCAATATCAGGGGGAGGGGCTCCAACATCCAGAGGGAGGAGCTTCACCATCCAGAGGGAGGAGCTCCAACATCCAGAGGGAGGAGCTCCAATATCCAGAGGGAGGAGCTCCATCATCCAGAGGGGAGGAGCTCCATCATCCAGAGGGGAGGAGCTCCATCATCCAGAGGGGAGGAGCTCCAACATCCAGAGGGAGGAGCTCCAATATCAGGGGGAGGAGCTCCAACATCCAGAGGGGAGGAGCTCCATCATCCAGAAGGGAGGAGCTCCAACATCCAGAGGGAGGAGCTCCATCATCCAGGGGGAGGAGCTCCAACATCCAGAGGGGAGGAGCTCCATCATCCAGAAGGGAGGAGCTCCAACATCCAGAGGGGAGGAGCTCCATCATCCAGAGGGGAGGAGCTCCAACATCCAGAGGGAGGAGCTCCAATATCAGGGGGAGGGGCTCCAACATCCAGAGGGAGGAGCTTCACCATCCAGAGGGAGGAGCTCCAATATCAGGGGGAGGGGCTCCAACATCCAGAGGGAGGAGCTCCAACATCCAGAGGGAGGAGCTCCAATATCAGGGGGAGGGGCTCCAACATCCAGAGGGGAGGAGCTCCAACATCCAGAGGGAGGAGCTCCAACATCCAGAGGGAGGAGCTCCAACATCCAGAGGGAGGAGCTCCATCATCCAGGGGGAGGAGCTCCATCATCCAGGGGGAGGAGCTCCATCATCCAGAGGGAGGAGCTCCATCATCCAGGGGGAGGAGCTCCAACATCCAGAGGGAGGGGCTCCAACATCCAGAGGGAGGAGCTCCAACATCCAGAGGGAGGAGCTTCACCATCCAGAGGGAGGAGCTCCATCATCCAGAGGGAGGAGCTCCATCATCCAGAGGGAAGAGCTCCAACATCCAGAGGGAGGAGCTCCAATATCAGGGGGAGGGGCTCCAACATCCAGAGGGGAGGAGCTCCAACATCCAGAGGGAGGAGCTCCAATATCAGGGGGAGGGGCTCCAACATCCAGAGGGGAGGAGCTCCAACATCCAGAGGGAAGAGCTCCATCATCCAGAGGGAGGAGCTCCATCATCCAGAGGGAGGAGCTCCATCATCCAGGGGGAGGAGCTCCATCATCCAGAGGGAGGAGCTCCATCATCCAGAGGGAGGGGCTCCAACATCCAGAGGGAAGAGCTCCATCATCCAGAGGGAGGAGCTCCAACATCCAGAGGGGAGGAGCTCCAACATCCAGAGGGAGGAGCTCCATCATCCAGAGGGAGGGGCTCCAACATCCAGAGGGGAGGAGCTCCAACATCCAGAGGGAGGAGCTCCAACATCCAGAGGGGAGGAGCTCCAACATCCAGAGGGAAGAGCTCCATCATCCAGAGGGAGGAGCTCCAACATCCAGAGGGGAGGAGCTCCATCATCCAGAGGGAGGAGCTCCAACATCCGGGGGAGGAGCTCCATCATCCAGAGGGAGGAGCTCCATCATCCAGCGGGAGGAGCTCCATCATCCAGAGGGAGGAGCTCCATCATCCAGGGGGAGGAGCTCCAACATCCAGAGGGGAGGAGCTCCATCATCCAGAGGGAGGAGCTCCAACATCCGGGGGAGGAGCTCCAACATCCGGGGGAGGAGCTCCATCATCCAGGGGGAGGAGCTCCAATATCAGGGGGAGGAGCTCCAACATCCAGAGGGGAGGAGCTCCATCATCCAGAGGGAGGAGCTCCAATATCCAGAGGGAGGAGCTCCAATATCCAGAGGGGAGGAGCTCCATCATCCAGAGGGGAGGAGCTCCAACATCCAGGGGGAGGAGCTCCAACATCCAGAGGGAGGAGCTCCAACATCCAGAGGGGAGGAGCTCCATCATCCAGGGGGAGGAGCTCCAACATCCAGAGGGAGGAGCTCCAACATCCAGGGGGAGGAGCTCCAACATCCAGGGGGAGGAGCTCCAACATCCACCTCTGGAACTGGAAACCTGCACATCTGGAAAGGTTCCATCAGAGCTGATTGAAGATGAAGAATTATTTGTGTCTTTTTGGACTTACATGTTCTAAAGCTTTCTTGGAACCGGGTTTGGTTTGTTGTTTAATCTTTTAAACATTAACAAACTGTCCCAACAGGTAAATATGGACGCGGTGAGGATGCTGATGTGTTCGGCTCATCGTGTTTATCTGCTTTGGAAGATGCTGGAGAGGCTTTTATGTTCTTTCCTGCAGTTTCAGGCCCTCTAACCCTGAAAGAAAGGAGGCAGAACTGGGAGGTGTGGTGTGATTATTGTACCGAGAATCCTGTCTGAGGGAGCTTGGTCTTGTCCCAGCTGTCCGGCACAGGGACGAAGTTAGTTACAGGTCGCCTGCAGGGAGAAAGACTTTGGATCAGCTTCAGTTTGGAAACACTGTCGAACCCTTTTACTTCTGATTTTACATTAAAAAAAAACAACTTTAAGCTCCTTAACCTTGTAGCACCCACAGTTGCAGATATGCAACAAGCTTTTCATTTATTTACATTATTTATTTACATCATATTTTTATTTACATTACATTATTAGATTTTTTAAATTTACATACATTATTTACATTCATGTGTAATATTTTTTTACATTACATTTTATGTGCCGACAGTTGTCACAGCATCATTTTCTTGGCTCAGTGAATCACACTCTGCTCTGCGGTGCTCTGTTCCAGTTCCTTCTGCTCTCGTTTGGTGTGCTCTGCTTTGTCCACCTTTCACAGCGCTAATGGGAGCTCAGCTCTCCAAATTGTATTATTATGATTATTGTTTTGCATTTTTTTATTAGTTATTATTGTGCACATTTTTATTTACATTACATTTTTATTTACGTTACATTTTTTGCATTTTATATGTGCTACACTTTTTCACAACAAAGATCTGTGAAATCTGTTTGATTTGTTGTTGAATGGAAAGTTTATGATGGTTGCGTTCCGCACTTTGTATTAAGAATGTTCAATAAAGGTTTATTATATACATTTTATTGTGGCAGCAGCAGTTACTGGTGAACTTTCACTATAACGATCTGCACAGAATGACTTGGTTTTGTGAACTAAATTAATCAGGAAAGCCCACAGCTGCAAATATGCAACATGGCCTAAAATGATTAAAAAAATAGCCCAATTCAAAAAATTATAAAAAAATATTGGTTTATTCCCACCCAAAAAGATGCAAGAAGAGCCAAAATGATTTTTTTTTTTTTTTTTTTTAAATCACTGTCTTTTTATTAAGTTTTTTTCCTTTTATGCATACAAAGTGTTTATCTGGCACAGACATAAAATAAAAAAAAATGAATCCCTACAAAGTAATCCCATTTAGCCCACCCAGGTCACTGCCCAGTAGGTCCACGCACTACATTCCCATCCCTGACAGAAACAGAGCACATTTTAATAAAATAAATTAATCTAGAGGATTATTGTATATTTTGGAATGAGTTAGGAAAGGGCCAAGAGAGGGCCAGGTGTTACTGCGACTCCGGCCAACATCGTACGGAAAGCATCTGTCCAGAACTGACCCAGAGCGGGGCAGGACCAGGACATATGAACCAATGTGGCTACGGCAGTTTTGCTTTTGTCGCAGTATGGGGTGATTTCTGGATAGAAACGAGATAGTTTGCTTTTGGAGAGATGGGCTCTATGTACTATTTTAAACTGAATGAGACAATGGCGCGCACAGAGATGTTGTATTCACCAGTTTAAGTATAGAGGCCCATGTCTCATCCAGTATAGTCGTATTCAGGTCTTCTTCCCATGAAGTTTTAAGTTTAGGTGAGGAGGTCAACATTTTATTATAAAGCCACGAAACCATCCCTTTACGAGTCGGGTTCAATAATAGGATGGTTTCCAACAGTGTACACTCTGGTAGGGAAACTGAGCCTGAAAAGTGAGACGAATAAAGTTTCTGGCTTGCAAATATCTAAAAAAATGGGATTTAGGTAAACCATATTTGTTGCTAAGTTCCTCAAAGGATGCCAAATTCTTCTCTATGAAAAGGTCCTTAAAAAGAATAAGCCCCCTCCGGTGCCACTCTAGGAACACCCCATCCTGAACAGATGGTTTAAAACAATGGTTGAGTGCAATTGGACTTAAAGTGATACTCCGGAGTAGATTCACCCTGGGGTCATTTGAACCGTGATATCCAGCCAAGTAGCCCACCCGCAGTTTTTCTGATATTGGCTGAACATCAGCTGAGTTACTGAGTTATCCTGAATAGCTTCGTACAAGCGCTAACGGACCCTGGCAGTATCTCCAAAATTACCACACTAAAATCACATGCCATGACACCAAACTTCTACAGTAGTACAAATATGGTCTGTACTCACAAAACGATGCATTTGGAAGTTTGTACATAGTCCAGATGTTTATTATTATCATCACAAGCCTGATAGCTTCTCTGCTAAAGCTGCGGCGACGTCACTTCCTTGATCTGGGAGCTTCAATGTAAGATGAGGGTTGATCTACTACTGTAGACAACAAAGCAAGGCTGCTCAATTTCTCCATTGATAAAATAAATTCACAACTCTACAACATAAAAAATCATAAAAAATCATGTAGAATATAGCATATACTTTGTTGTCTACAGTAGTAGATCAACCCTCATCTTACTTTGAAGCTCCCAGATCAAGGAAGTGACGTCGCCGCAGCTTTAGCAGCAGAGAAGCTATCAGGCTTGTGTTGATAATAATAAACTCCTGGACTATGTACAAACTTCCAAATGCATCGTTTTGTGAGTACAGACCATATTTGTACTACTGTAGAAGTTTGGTGTCATGGCATGTGATTTTAGTGTGGTAATTTTGGAGATACTGCCAGGATCCATTAACCCTTGTACGAAGCTATTCGGGATAACTCAGTAACTCAGCTGATGTTCAGCCAATATCGGAAGCCAAGATCGGAAAAACTGCGGGTGGGCTACTTGGCTGGATATCACGGTTCAAATGACCCCAGGGTGAATCTACTCCGGAGTATCACTTTAAGAGGGAAAAATCATGGAGTTCAAAGTGTTTCCTAAACTGGCCCCATATTTTCAGCGAGGGTTTCACCACAGGGTTTGAAATAAGTTTAGATGAAGCGAGTGAAAGTGGGGAACACAGCACGGCCGGGATGGATATATTGTTGCCGCTGCGTAGCCACCCAGTCGGGGCAGCCGTCCAGGTTATGGTAGAAATACCAAAACACTAAAAATCTAAGGTTGGCGGCCCAGTAATAAGACCGGAAGTTGGGGAATGCAAACCCCCCCTGATGTTTAGGTTTTTGAAGTTGTAATTTATTAAGCCTTGGGCGTTTACCCTGCCAAATGAAGGATGAAAAAATCGAGTCCAGCTCATTAAAAAAAGTGTTTGGAATAAAAATAGGCAATCCCTGAAAGAGGTATAAAAATTTGGGTAGTATATATATTCATCTTAATTGAATTGATACGTCCCACAAGGGACACGGAAAGGGGCGTCCACTTTGTGAGGGATCCCTTCACTTAATTGGTTCCACAGTTGAATCAAATTCTCTTTGAAGAGGTTTTTATGTTTTTTTGTCACTGTGATACCCAGGTATGTGAATTTTTGTCTTTCAATTCTGAACGATAAATTAGCTCAATCTGACATATCAGCTTTATGGGGAAAAGCTCACTTTTGGTAAGGTTCAGCTTATACCCAGAAACCTGACCAAATTGGCTAAATATATCGAGAGCAAAAGGCAGTGAGGTTGATGGTTTGGAAATAAAAAGTAAAAGGTCATCTGCATATAGCGACACCTTATGTTCCATGTCATTCCTCTAAATGGCGGATATCTCCTCACTGGTTTTAAGTCCAATGGCGAGGGGCTCTGTGGCCAGATCAAAAAGCAGGGGGCTAAGAGGACAGCCCTGACGGGTGCCTCTTTCTAATTTAAATGGTTTTGAGGTCTGAAAATTGGTACGAACTGTGGCAGACGGTTGCTGGTATAATAGTTTAATCCATGAAATGAATTTTTCTCCAAAGCCAAATCTACTAAGGACTGCAAAAGGATAATCAAACTCAACCCGGTCAAAGGCGTCCAAAGAGACAACGCACTCAGCTGAATCTGTGGCGCTGGAATAAACAATGTTAAGCAGCCTTCTAACATTAAAATATGAATACCATAAGTAAAGCAATAGGACAACAAGTGATTGAAAATCCAATGATGTGTTTGCTTGGTCACGTCCCCGTTTCAATTTAAAAAAATGATTGATCACTATTAATGCTAGCTAGGAAAAGTATAACGTTGAAGTGGGTGGGGGAAGACCCTCCATGTATTTCTGTATGGAAGTCCTTGATTGTCGACCTTATGACCATGCTAAAACTTGGACACTTTATTGATGGCAAAACTCAGTTATTTATAGACGATTGGAGGAAACCTCTGGAAGCAATGGGAGCTGAATGCAATGGAGACCTAAATGAGCGACGCTGTGTTACCACTATAACCATTGTACCTCTGACCAGTCCGCACCGTTTCTGTTCTTGTTGTTATTATAAACGACTGTAAAAGTTTATAAATAAAATATATTAAAAAAAAAATATATGAATACCGACCTTCAATGAAACCTGTTTGGTGTTTTGAAATAACTGATGGTAAAACAGTTTCGAGTCTACGGGCAAGAATTTTGGCTAAAATTTTGGCACCTGTATTTAGGAGAGAGATAGGTCTATATGAGGTGCATTCCTCTGGATCTTTGCCCTTTTTTGCAATAAGTGTGATACAAGCTTCGTAAAATGACTGCGGGAGGGATCCGTGTTTAAAACAATCGGTAAGGGTGAAGCTGAGCTGCACAGAGAGCAAGTCTGAGAACTGTTTGAAGAATTCTGAGGGGAGGCCATCCGGACCCGGGAACTTGCCAGATTGCATTGAGGCTATTGCTAGGGAGACTTCTGACTGGGAGATGGGTTCATCTAATTTGTTCTTAAGTTCTGGTGAAACTGCAGAAATGTGAAGTTTAGCTAGAAAGTCATCAGTCATGTTAGGATTGGTTTGTGACTGAGCTGTAAAGCTCCTCATAGAAGTCCCTGAATGCATCATTAATTTGTCCATGATCTGTGACTATACTGCCATCTTGTCTTAGAATTCTGGAAATAGTTTGCCTTGCCCTAGAGCCCTTGAGCAGAGTTGCTAATAGTTTATCGGATTTGTCGCCATGCACATAAAATTTGGCTTTGTTGTGTGAAAGCAGACGTTCAGCCGAGCGCGTTGTCAATAGGTCAAGCCTTGTTTTAAGTTCAACAGTTCAGGACACTGATTCAGAGCATATTTTACATATTTTATATTTACATATTTTACCTCTTTGATTTGCTGAATTAGGTTGTTCTGTTCATAGGTGGACTGTTTTTTATTTTTTGCTGAGTAGGCAATAATCTGGCCTCTGATGTAGGCCTTAAAGGCATCCCATACAACAGGGCCGGAGGTCTCTTGGGAAGAGTTAGTAGCAAAAAAGAAACGTATCTCATCTTGGATAAACTTTGCAAACAAAATTATTTTTTTCAATGATTATTTATATGCTTGGGTGCTACAAGGTTAAATGTGTATTTATGGTCTGAAATCAGACCCAAAAACCTCTCACCTTGGATCAAAGGAAATAAAAAATAAATAAATAAATAAAATAAAATAAAAAAAACACACATAATGAGGAAATACAGAGTTTTTCTCCACACCTGACTTTCTGAGCCTGAACATCCGCTGCAGAGACAAACCGAGGACGCCGGCTCACCACCCGCTTGGTGGCGTAGCGCTTGTTGGTTTGGATCATGTCTGAGGGGGAAAAACAGGTCATCCAGTTTAAAAAGGAAACAACCAAACCTCTTCCTCATTTAAAGATGCAGACGTCTGGCTTTACCCTGGAAACTGAGCGAATACGCCTGTGAGCCGGCGATGAACTCCACCACCCCTTTATCGTCGTCCAGAAACTTCTGCTCCAGCTTCGCACTGTCGGTGTCGGCCGGTTTGTGTCCGCCGCTCTGCAACACAAGCCCGGAGAGTCCCAGTTAACGGGGGAACAGCTCATAAATACAGTTAGAAGACTTTAGTTTGAACCTGGAGGATGGGTTAGCATTAGCATTTAGCATCAGAGCTCAGGAAAGCTTCCTTCATGGTGTTCTTGGTGCAGAAAACTGGGAAAACTTTCTCAGCTTTATTCTTCTTCTACTGTGGCTAAACAGGAAGTGATCATTTTTTCCACTTTTTCCCCCATAAATCTTTTATTCCAAGTTTTCAATTATTTTCAAAGATTTAACCCTTTAGATTCCAATTTGAACTTTTTAGCCCAAATTTTATAGCCTGGGCGAAAGCCGACTGTTGACTCCGTCAAACAGTCTGGGAAAACCCAAGAGGAATCCGTTCCCATGGAGGGCGGGACCTTACCCAGCAACTTAAATTCATTGGAGTTCCCTTAACCAATCATAATGTTTAGAAATGACGTAGGTTATGCGCCGAGGTTCATGCTTACTCTCGCGAGGCTCTAGCTCGCGAATCACGCTTCCCACATCCGCTTTCATTATACCGGTACCATTTGATAAATCAAACTTTTCCCAAAGCCAGTTGGAAGGAGAGCTACGACATCCTTGCCACTAACAAAGTTGTCGAGGCATTCCTCTTGCTCTCGTTTTAATTGTGTAATGCTCTCCAGAGTTGAGACAACTTCATGGATAGCTTCTAGCGTTCTTCCGTCGCCATGTTTATTTCCGCTGCGGTTGAACTACAATTATATGGACTACAATGGACTCCGCGCGTGAGTTCTGCGTCACCACTCGCAACTGTTTGCTGATTGGCAAAACACTGAGCGAACCGAGGTAGGGGGGTTGGGCCAGACTATGTGCGGAGCCAAAATCTTTGGGCGGAAGTACGTAGGATGGCGTCGCCAGGCTACAAATTTTAAGCCTTTAGGTGCCAGTATTTTCAAAATATGGAATGCAAAGTGGAATTATTGAGTAGGGCTAATTATGGTCTGGGATATGTCAATGATTAGCAACAACATTGATTTTTAGGGATTTTAAATTTTTTTGTTATGCCTGATTTAAAAAAAAAAAATTATTAATTTCTGAAAAGGGACATTTTTGTCCCCCTTTAAAACAACCTAAAAACATCATATTTTAATATTTTATTCCACTTCAGTTCTAATCATAACTACCAACTTTTCAATTATTTTCAAAGATTTAACCCTTTTGATGCCAATTTGAACTTTTTAGCCCAAAATTTAAGCCTTTGGGTGCCAGTATTTTCAAAATATGGAATATTTATGGGAGATACCACATTTCAAAAGGGGGATACAAGTGTTGGGGGAAGATGATTGTGTTGTTCAGAATTGTATTTGTAGTTCATTTATATGTATTAAATAATAGAATAATCAATACAAATTGACACAGACACATAAATTCATTTAAAAAAAAAAAAAGAAAAGAAAAACGAACATTTACATATTCCCCATGAGCCAAAATGGACGCCCATGCGTAAAACCATCAAACGTTTTGAGCTCTTCTCACCCACCTCTGAGGCGTACTGGTTCCACTTCCCAAACTCGTCCTGCCAGAACCAAAGCCACTCGGTGGTGAGGATCAGGTCCGGCCTCAGCAGCGAGTTCACAGTCGAGAGTCTTCGAACTTTGGTCTGTCCAAAGGTCATCGTGTCAAAGTGCACCGGTGGGCTAATGCTAATGCTACAGGGAACACAGAGAGAAACCTTCAGGGAACACAGAGAGAAACCTTCAGGGAACACAGAGAGAAGCCTTCAGGGAACAGAGAGAGAAGCCTTCAGGGAACAGAGAGAGAAGCCTTCAGGGAACACAGAGAGAAGCCTTCAGGGAACACAGAGAGAAACCTTCAGGGAACACAGAGAGAAGCCTTCAGGGAACACAGAGAGAAGCCTTCAGGGAACACAGAGAGAAACCTTCAGGGAACACAGAGAGAAACCTTCAGGGAACACAGAGAGAAACCTTCAGGGAACACAGAGAGAAACCTTCAGGGAACACAGAGAGAAACCTTCAGGGAACAGAGAGAGAAGCCTTCAGGGAACACAGAGAGAAACCTTCAGGGAACACAGAGAGAAGCCTTCAGGGAAGACAGAGAGAAACCTTCAGGGAACACAGAGAGAAGCCTTCAGGGAACACAGAGAGAAACCTTCAGGGAACAAAGAGAGAAGCCTTCAGGGAACACAGAGAGAAGCCTTCAGGGAACACAGAGAGAAACCTTCAGGGAACACAGAGAGAAGCCTTCAGGGAAGACAGAGAGAAACCTTCAGGGAACACAGAGAGAAGCCTTCAGGGAACACAGAGAGAAACCTTCAGGGAACAAAGAGAGAAGCCTTCAGGGAACACAGAGAGAAGCCTTCAGGGAACACAGAGAGAAACCTTCAGGGAACACAGAGAGAAGCCTTCAGGGAACACAGAGAGAAGCCTTCAGGGAACACAGAGAGAAGCCTTCAGGGAACACAGAGAGTAACCTTCAGGGAACACAGAGAGAAACCTTCAGGGAAAACAGAGAGAAGCCTTCAGGGAACACAGAGAGAAACCTTCAGGGAACACAGAGAGAAGCCTTCAGGGAACACAGAGAGAAACCTTCAGGGAACACAGAGAGAAACCTTCAGGGAACACAGAGAGAAACCTTCAGGGAACACAGAGAGAGAAGCCTTCATGGAACACAGAGAGAAGCCTTCAGGGAACACAGAGAGAAACCTTCAGGGAACAGAGAGAGAAACCTTCAGGGAACACAGAGAGAAGTCTTCAGGGAACACAGAGAGAAGTCTTCAGGGAACACAGAGAAAGAAGCCTTCAGGGAACCCAGAGAGAAACCTTCAGGGAACAGAGAGAGAAGCCTTCAAGGAACAGAGAGAAACCTTCAGGGAACACAGAGAGAAACCTAAAGGGAACACAGAGAGAGAAACCTTCAGGGAACACAGAGAGAAGCCTTCAGGGAACACAGAGAGAGAAACCTTCAGGGAACACAGAGAGAAACCTTCAGGGAACAGAGAGAGAAACCTTCAGGGAACACAGAGAGAAGCCTTCAGGGAACACAGAGAAAGAAGCCTTCAGGGAACCCAGAGAGAAACCTTCAGGGAACAGAGAGAGAAGCCTTCAAGGAACAGAGAGAAACCTTCAGGGAACACAGAGAGAAACCTTCAGGGAACACAGAGAGAGAAGCCTTCAGGGAACACAGAGAGAAACCTTCGGGGAACACAGAGAGAGACCTTCAGGGAACACAGAGAGAAACCTTCGGGGAACACAGAGAGAGACCTTCAGGGAACACAGAGAGAAGCCTTCAGGGAACACAGAGAGAGAAGCCTTCAGGGAACACAGAGAGAGAAGCCTTCAGGGAACACAGAGAGAAACCTTCGGGGAACACAGAGAGAGACCTTCAGGGAACACAGAGAGAAACCTTCGGGGAACACAGAGAGAGACCTTCAGGGAACACAGAGAGAAGCCTTCAGGGAACACAGAGAGAGAAGCCTTCAGGGAACACAGAGAGAAACCTTCAGGGAACACAGAGAGAAACCTTCAGGGAACACAGAGAGAAGCCTTCAGGGAACACAGAGAGAAGCCTTCAGGGAACACAGAGAGAAGCCTTCGGGGAACACAGAGAGTAACCTTCAGGGAACACAGAGAGAAGCCTTCAGGGAACACAGAGAGAAGCATTCAGGGAACACAGAGAGAGAAGCCTTCAGGGAACACAGAGAGAAGCCTTCAGGGAACACAGAGAGAAGCATTCAGGGAACACAGAGAGAGAAGCCTTCAGGGAACACAGAGAGAAGCCTTCAAGGAATAGAGAGAAACCTTCAGGGAACACAGAGAGAAGCCTTCAGGGAACACAGAGAGAAGCCTTCAGGGAACACAGAGAGAAGCCTTCAGGGAACACAGAGAGAAACCTTCAGGGAACACAGAGAGAAACCTTCAGGGAACACAGAGAGAAGCCTTCAGGGAACACAGAGAGAAGCCTTTAGGGAACACAGCTCCTCCCACCAGCTGCTCGTTCGGGCCGGACACAGTACCTGTACACGTTGTTGGGGTCGCAGTAATCCTTCTCGATGGTCTCATTATCGGCCAAGGGGCTCCACTTCTCCCCCTCCTGGACCTGCCATCTGTACGGCATCTTGTCGTGAGCTTTGAAGCATCGCTCTGAAAACAGACATCACACCTGATACCACCGTCACCAAACACTGTTTATCAGGAGGATAACAACTCACGCACCCTCATTCCTGCAGTGTCCTTTAACGTAGAACATGCAGATCTCCGTTTTATCTGGAAGCAGAGGACCAGAACAACACGTTAGCAGCTGTTTTAGGTGCTTCTTTCAGATCTTTCACAGGTTCAGAAGCCGGCGTCTTTACCTCTGACGGAAGCAGTGATGTCACCAGAGGAGCGGGCTTCCTGGTTGCTGCCTCTCCTGGCTGCTGATTGGTCGGTTTTCCTCCTCCGCCGTCTGCGTTGGCCGCCGCCGCCGTCGGTGGCGGTGGAGACGTCGCTGTTGGAGGAGTGGAGGCTGTCGCCTTTGGCCAGCCCGTCGGCGCTGTACAGATCCAACTCATCGATGCTGGAGAAGATGTCGCTCAGAGAGAAGCTTCGCTCGCCCAGCTGATCTGCGTTGCCCCCGGTTCCCCTGCCGCCCCTGTGGCCCCTCCCCCCTCTTCCTCTTCCTCTGGGCTGTGGACCGCCTCCGCCACCAGGGTTGTTGGCGGCACCACACGCGTAACCTCCCCTGCCTCCCCTGCCTCCCCTATCGCCCCTATTGCCCCTATTGCCCCTGCCTCCTCTGCTGCCTCCTCCGACCACGGACCTCAGCACTTCTCTGTTCGCATAGACGGACTTCAGGGAGGGAATGAGGGTGTCGGGCAGCCCTTTATCGTTGAGGCACTTTAAGGGCTGGGGGGCGTAAAAGTCGTGTGTCTTCAGGCAGATGCAGTTACGCGTCAGAAACTTCTCGCAGATGTGAAGCCTCTCGCAGGCGACGCCGCTCTGACACCGGCCGAACTCCAAGTCACCGTTGTTGTAGTCGTGGCATATCTGGTGAAAAGCCAGCAAACGGGATCAGTCACATTTTCTCCTGCTCACTTTACGATGTGACACTAGGGATGGGAACTGATAAGATTTTTACGATTCCAATTCCATTTCCGATTCTGCTTAACGATTCGGTTCTTTGTCGGTTCCCTTATCGATTCTCATTTGGAGAAAAAGGACAACAAACCGGTCGATCAGCATCAACTTTGTTTAGTTTAGAAGTAACACGAGTCATGACCTCACAAACCCAACAACGGTGAGGTCCACATTGGTCTATCCTGGCCTGGGTAATTTAACTCTTCCTGCTCTGGTGAAAGGAGAAGCTGGAGGTAGAGGTGAACTGGGGGTAGTACCACCAGCCTCTGGCTCTGAGCCAGTCAGGCTCTGTCTCTCATGATTTCATCTAAATGTAATGCCTGAGAAGGCATTCATTTAACCTTAACCGTTACTAACAGCAGCTTTTACAATCAGGCAAATGCTGCTAACATGATAGGCAGTGTTTGTTAGTTAGTGACCTGCAGTGTTAGCCGAGGACATGCTAACGTTGCTAACGTTGCTGGGTTCAGATTCACCAACGTTAGTCCGGAGCGGATCGAAAACGCGACATTCATTCATAGTTATTGCATGTTGGTAGTATTTCCTCCCTTTGGTGAAATATTCACTTTGCAAGTTGCCCTGTTGTCGTCTTTTTTAGGGATGTGGAACCAAACTTTCGAGCGTTTGTACCGCTTGGGCGCCATGTTTACTGTTGGCTGCTGGCTGCGCTGGACTCACCACGCAACGCTGCGTGGTGACGTCATTCACGCCCACTGGAATCGATAAGGGAATCGTTTGCAAAATCGCCAAACGATTCCAAGGAACTGAAACACTGGGAACCGGTTCTCAACAAGAACCGGTTTTCCATTCCCATCCCTAGTGACGACAGCGTCAGTAACGTCAGAAAGTGAAAAGGTGACTTACGGAGGGCAGGTGTGTGAAGTCGCTCTGCAGCAGCAGCGTGCACAGCTCCGACCTGCTCAGATTCCCCAGCTCGTGCTCGGCCAGGATCCTCTGATTGTGCTCAGAGTTCAGCTCGTGGGAGAAGCTGCAGACTCTCCTGTTGTCACAAATCACACAACTCAGTGGGATCGTTTCAGTTTCCCAGGAAAGAGAAAGTTACACAACAAGTTTTATAAAAACGAGATGAATGCGTGCATGCAAGGCAAAGTTAGCATGTAATTCATCACAGTAAGGCAAAGTTAGCATGTAATTCATCATAGTAAGGCATAGTTAGCATGTAATTCATCACAGTAAGGCAAAGTTAGCATGTAATTCATCACAGTAAGGCAAAGTTAGCATGTAATTCATCACAGTAAGGCATAGTTAGCATGTAATTCATCATAGTAAGGCATAGTTAGCATGTAATTCATCTTAGTAAGGCATGGTTAGCATGTAATTCATCACAGTAAGGCAAAGTTAGCATGTAATTCATCACAGTAAGGCAAAGTTAGCATGTAATTCATCATAGTAAGGCATGGTTAGCATGTAATTCATCACAGTAAGGCAAAGTTAGCATGTAATTCATCACAGTAAGGCAAAGTTAGCATGTAATTCATCACGGTAAGGCATAGTTAGCATGTAATTCATCACAGTAAGCCAAAGTTAGCATGTAATTCATCACAGTAAGGCAAAGTTAGCATGTAATTCATCACAGTAAGGCAAAGTTAGCATGTAATTCATCATAGTAAGGCATGGTTAGCATGTAATTCATCACAGTAAGGCAAAGTTAGCATGTAATTCATCATAGTAAGGCATAGTTAGCATGTAATTCATCATAGTAAGGCAAAGTTACCATGTAATTCATCATAGTAAGGCATGGTTAGCATGTAATTCATCACAGTAAGGCAAAGTTAGCATGTAATTAATCATAGTAAGGCAAAGTTAGCATGTTATTCATTATAGTAAGGCATAATTAGCATGTAATTAATCATAGTAAGGCATTAGCATGTAATTAATCAGGTAAGCTAAAGTTTACATTTAATGTGAATTAGAATCTAGCACAACATTAGCATTTGTTTGTTTGTCTTTGCTTCCATAACAGCAGAAATATTATGTTTATGTTGAGCTACTGTTCTTCTTCTATGGAATCTAAGCTAGGCTAAGCTAACCTTGGGAAGCTTGAGCACGAGCCAATTTCGTTATTCTGTTAATTTTCTGACCTAAATGTGACCAAAACTAGAAAAGTTTTCCTAAACCAATTAAAGCCCCGGATTAATTTTCCTTCTAAAACTTGACCAGAGGAACAGCCCCTCGTCACATAGTTTAATGAACCCGGTGAGCTGTGTGTTTTTCCCCAGGTGAGCTTTCCTGAAACTGTGAGGATAAAGGCCTTTAACCAGGTGCGCTCCCATCTATTTACTGTACATTAAACAACCAGTGAAAGACCTGGAACTGTCATATTTACACATTTAGAAAGTAAAAATAATAACAATATTAAAAATAAAAATAATAATAAAATAATAAAAGTAAAAAACCCTTTTAAAGGCCGTGTTTACCTCTGGCAGGACCCGGTGTAGAGGAAGTTCTTGCACAGGTGGAGCGCGGCGCAGACCCCCAGGCAGCCTTTGACCCGGCACAGCCTCACCCTGGTCCGGGCAAACACCTTCTGCTGCCCGTTCACGGAGCCCAGAGCAAACTTCTGCCGGTTGCGGATGAGCTCGGCGGTGGCCTCTCCGGGAAAGATGTTGTACCTGAGGTCGTCCACATCTACGGCGCCCCGGTTGGCGCAGATGAACTTCAGGATCTCGGACTCCATCGGGCCTCCCTGTGTGTGTCCCTCCGCCGGAAAGCAGGCCGGGACAGCGGGCTGAGGACACGTCGCTGCTCGGTTAGAGGGAGGAGGGGATGTTTGGTATCATTTCCGCTTATTGGAAACCGAAACTTAACCATTTATAGCTGAGGGGGGCGGGGCTGTAATGTCGCTTGTTCGCCGCTTGGGGGCGACACCGTATTAGATAGATAGACACTAAAATATATGAAAACAATTAAAGTAAAAACAAGCTAATAAAATAAAATAAAATAAAATAAAATATAAAATAAAATAAAATAAAATAAAACAAATAAAACAAAATGAAATAAAATAAAATAAAATAAAATAAAATAAAATAAAATAAAATAAAATAAAATAAAATGAAATAAAATAAAATAAAATAAAATAAAATAAAATAAAACAAATAAAATAAAATAAAATAAAATGAAATAAAATAAAATAAAATAAAATAAAATAAAAATAGTGGATAAACATTCGCTATATACAAATCTACAGTATTTTTTCTTTTTTTTTCTTTGTTATTGTTTTTTAGGAGAGACTTCAAGCCTATTGAGCTTGAAGTCTCTCCTCCAGCCAGATGTTACTTTCTAACATGATAAACAAAACAAAAAAGGAACAAAACCAATCTGATTAAAAAACAATTTGATTACATTTATTATCAAATGTGATCAAACAAACACATTTATGCAATGCTTTTATTTTATGTAAAGCACTTTGAATTGTTTGTAGATGGGTTAGGGTTAGGGTTAGGGTTAGGGTTAACCCTAACCCTAACCCTACAAATATATGTGATTTGATTTGATTTGATTTGATTTGATTTGATTTGATTTATGGAAGTTAAGTCAGGTTTATTCAGCCGGACCATCCTGGAACCTTTAAAGAGTCCTGATCAGCAGTTCTGCAGCTTCCTGAAGCTCTCACAGTTTCTCTTTGGACATTTCCTGCTTCTTCCCTCATCTTCAGTCCTTGTACCTGAGCATCTTCAGAGGAATGTGTTTTTTCCTTGTTAAGCCACTTAACTCTGAGCTGTAAACCATTCAGGCAGGAAAAAGGCTCCTAACTCCTAACTTTATATCAGGAAACAGGAATAAAATTCCCTCAGATTTGGAGTCAGACGGGCAACAAAAAATTCTTAGATTTTTGTTTTTTACATTAATTTACTCAAATAGTGGCCTAAAATGACCAGAAACAGACATTTAATTATAATTTAATTCATTTCCAACTACATTTGCATGATTGTGACAGCCATATTAAGTATTTTATGTGGTTTTTGAAGCATTTTGGTCATGAGACACCTCTTGTTTCTTTATATTTTGCATCCAAGCAGCTTAAGTGATCTTCAGCAATAGTTTCAACACTTTCTGAAGGTTTTTCAGAGTTTTCATTTGGACATTTTCTGCTTTTTTCCTCATTTTCAGTCCATCTGTTTCCTATTCTTTTAAAAATATCTAAAGAAACTAAACTTTTACAGGATTTTATCTTCCTTCACTCGTCTGCATTTTCTCATTAAGGTGCTGCACATTTCCCTTCAGCTTCCTGCCTCTCTCCGTCTTTCCTTCAAGAGAATTTACATGTTTACACCGACTTATACATTTATTTTTATTTGTATCAGTTCTGCTGCCACCAGAAACTCTGAAGTTTGGGAGTTCGTCACTCAGGAGGAATCAATCATTTTGCCTGTTTTGTGCCATAAAGCACAACAGACTAATTTGACCTATAATGTTCATTAATGCTAATTAATGATAATTCTGACTGTCAGTCTGCATCCTGAAACACTTGATCAGTGTAAATCCGGGGGTGTCCCCTCCTGTTTCTCTGTTTCAGTCTCCAACGCTTCCAGAGTTTCAGCTAAATAAAACAGCGTATTACTGTTAGCTTACTGCGTTAGCTGCCGGCTAACCGGCAGAAACAGCACAACTCCTTACACAATGTGTCAGATAATGCACCGTTAACCCTTTAAGCTCTGAGGGTTTTAAAGAAAAACAACATTTCAACAGGCTGCAGATTAAAGATGATCCGAGATATAAAAAAAGAAACTATAAATGGGACCCAAAGTTTAAGAAGGGAGTACATTTAATCTAACTTAATCTATCTAATTCTAAATTGATTGATTGATTTATTTATTTTTTTATTTAGTCATTTATTATTATTAGTATTATTAGTTAGTAGTAGTATTTTTTATTAGAATTGGTATTATTATAGTTGTTCTTAATATACAATCATTGTAAATATTAATTTTTTTTGAGCTACTTGACTAATTTGAATTTCCCCCATTGGGGGATGAATAAAGTATATTTCTATTCTAATCACCGAATCTGCATGTGGTGACATCACTGTGACATCACTGTGACATCACTGTGACATCACTGATGATTCATGAACACAACTATGAACAAAACTGATCCAACTTTTGACTAAAGTGACCCGTTCAATGGGTAAATTAATTAAGTAACAAGTCAGCTGTCACTATTTATTTATTTATTTATTTTTTGGCCAACTCACATTACCAGCAGAATAAAGCGTTGGCTGTTTCACGGCCCGCTAGCCAAGTTTCCCGCTCTTACCAGCTCCGTGAAAATCCTGAGTTGTATGAATTCCCTCCCTTAATATGAGTTTGTTTCATATTTAAACTTGGTCTGGGAGGTCCTGATTGTTTGGTTGCCATTTTATCCTTATTGCTACGCCGACTGAAGGGGATTTCTTTCAATGAAACAAGCGAGTTACTCTGTACATTAGCGTGTGGCTACGCTAACTCAGAGCTAAAGAGTAATAGCTCCGCGCAGCTATCTTTACGTTACGTATGACGAAACCACGTTGGGGCGAAGGGGCGGGGCCTCATGGAGAACGGCCTTACGCTGATTGGACAGTGACAAAGGGGCGGTCCTTATGGAGAACGGCCTTACGCTGATTGGACAGTGACAAAGGGGCGGTCCTTATGGAGAACGGCCATACGCTGATTGGACAGTGACAAAGGGGCGGGGCCTCATGGAGAACGGCCTTCCGCTGATTGGACAGTGACAAAGGGGCGGTCCTTATGGAGAACGGCCTTACGCTGATTGGACAGTGACAAAGGGGCGGTCCTTAAGGAGAACGGCCTTACGCTGATTGGACAGTGACAAAGGGGCGGTCCTTATGGAGAACGGCCTTACGCTGATTGGACAGTGACAAAGGGGCGGTCCTTATGGAGAACGGCCTTACGCTGATTGGACAGTGACAAAGGGGCGGTCCTTATGGAGAACAGCCTTACGCTGATTGGACAGTGACAAAGGGGCGGTCCTTAAGGAGAACGGCCTTACGCTGATTGGACACTGACAAAGGGGCGGTCCTTATGGAGAACGGCCAAATGCTGATTGGACAGTGACAAAGGGGCGGTCCTTATGGAGAACGGCCTTACGCTGATTGGACAGTGACAAAGGGGCGGTCCTTAAGGAGAACGGCCTTACGCTGATTGGACAGTGACAAAGGGGCGGTCCTTATGGAGAACGGCCTTACGCTGATTGGACAGTGGCAAAGGGGCGGTCCTTATCGAGAACAGCCTTACGCTGATTGGACAGTGACAAAGGGGCGGTCCTTATGGAGAACGGAGAACGGCCTTACGCTGATTGGACAGTGACAAAGGGGCGGTCCTTATGGAGAACGGCCTTACGCTGATTGGACAGTGACAAAGGGGCGGTCCTTAAGGATAGCAGCCTTACGCTGATTGGACAGTGACAAAGGGGCGGTCCTTATGGAGAACGGCCAAATGCTGATTGGACACTGACAAAGGGGCGGTCCTTATGGAGAACGGCCTTACGCTGATTGGACAGTGACAAAGGGGCAGTCCTTAAGGAGAACGGCCTTACGCTGATTGGACACTGACAAAGGGGCGGTCCTTATGGAGAACGGCCTTACGCTGATTGGACAGTGACAAAGGGGCGGTCCTTATGGAGAACGGCCAAATGCTGATTGGACAGTGACAAAGGGGCGGTCCTTATGGAGAACGGCCTTACGCTGATTGGACAGTGATAAAGGGGCGGTCCTTAAGGATAGCAGCCTTACGCTGATTGGACAGTGACAAAGGGGCGGTCCTTATGGAGAACGGCTTTACGCTGATTGGACAGTGACAAAGGGGCGGTCCTTATGGAGAACGGCCTTACGCTGATTGGACAGTGACAAAGGGGCGGTCCTTAAGGAGAACGGCCTTACGCTGATTGGACAGTGACAAAGGGGCGGTCCTTATGGAGAACGGCCTTACGCTGATTGGACAGTGACAAAGGGGCGGTCCTTATGGAGAACGGCCTTACGCTGATTGGACAGTGACAAAGGGGCGGTCCTTAAGGAGAACGGCCTTACGCTGATTGGACAGTGACAAAGGGGCGGTCCTTATGGAGAACGGCCTTACGCTGATTGGACAGTGACAAAGGGGCGGTCCTTATGGAGAACGGCCTTACGCTGATTGGACAGTGACAAAGGGGCGGTCCTTATGGAGAACGGCCTTACGCTGATTGGACAGTGGCAAAGGGGCGGTCCTTATGGAGAACGGAGAACGGCCTTACGCTGATTGGACAGTGACAAAGGGGCGGTCCTTAAGGAGAACGGCCTTACGCTGATTGGACAGTGGCAAAGGGGCGGTCCTTATCGAGAACAGCCTTACGCTGATTGGACAGTGACAAAGGGGCGGTCCTTATGGAGAACGGAGAACGGCCTTACGCTGATTGGACAGTGACAAAGGGGCGGTCCTTAAGGAGAACGGCCTTACGCTGATTGGACAGTGATAAAGGGGCGGTCCTTATGGAGAACGGCCTTACGCTGATTGGATAGTGACAAAGGGGCGGTCCTTATGGAGAACGGCCTTACGCTGATTGGAGAGTGACAAAGGGGCGGTCCTTATGGAGAACGGCCTTACGCTGATTGGACAGTGACAAAGGGGCGGTCCTTATGGAGAACGGCCTTACGCTGATTGGACAGTGACAAAGGGGCGGTCCTTAAGGATAGCAGCCTTACGCTGATTGGACACTGACAAAGGGGCGGTCCTTATGGAGAACGGCCTTACGCTGATTGGACACTGACAAAGGGGCGGTCCTTATGGAGAACGGCCAAATGCTGATTGGACACTGACAAAGGGGCGGTCCTTATGGAGAACGGCCTTACGCTGATTGGACAGTGACAAAGGGGCGGTCCTTATGGAGAACAGCCTTACGCTGATTGGACACTGACAAAGGGGCGGTCCTTATGGAGAACGGCCAAATGCTGATTGGACACTGACAAAGGGGCGGTCCTTATGGAGAACGGCCTTCCGCTGATTGGACAGTGACAAAGGGGCGGTCCTTAAGGAGAACGGCCTTACGCTGATTGGACAGTGACAAAGGGGCGGTCCTTATGGAGAACGGCCTTACGCTGATTGGACAGTGACAAAGGGGCGGTCCTTAAGGAGAACGGCCTTACGCTGATTGGACAGTGACAAAGGGGCGGTCCTTATGGAGAACGGCCTTACGCTGATTGGACAGTGACAAAGGGGCGGTCCTTATGGAGAACGGCCTTACGCTGATTGGACAGTGACAAAGGGGCGGTCCTTATGGAGAACGGAGAACGGCCTTACGCTGATTGGACAGTGACAAAGGGGCGGTCCTTATGGAGAACGGAGAACGGCCTTACGCTGATTGGACAGTGACAAAGGGGCGGTCCTTAAGGAGAACGGCCTTACGCTGATTGGACAGTGATAAAGGGGCGGTCCTTATGGAGAACGGCCTTACGCTGATTGGATAGTGACAAAGGGGCGGTCCTTATGGAGAACGGCCTTACGCTGATTGGACAGTGACAAAGGGGCGGTCCTTATGGAGAACGGCCTTACGCTGATTGGACAGTGACAAAGGGGCGGTCCTTATGGAGAACGGCCTTACGCTGATTGGACAGTGACAAAGGGGCGGTCCTTAAGGATAGCAGCCTTACGCTGATTGGACACTGACAAAGGGGCGGTCCTTATGGAGAACGGCCTTACGCTGATTGGACAGTGACAAAGGGGCGGTCCTTATGGAGAACAGCCTTACGCTGATTGGACAGTGACAAAGGGGCGGTCCTTAAGTGAACGACCTTACGCTGATTGGACACTGACAAAGGGGCGGTCCTTATGGCGAACGGCCAAATGCTGATTGGACACTGACAAAGGGGCGGTCCTTATGGAGAACGGCCTTACGCTGATTGGACAGTGACAAAGGGGCGGTCCTTAAGGAGAACGGCCTTCCGCTGATTGGACATTGACAAAGGGGCGGTCCTTATGGAGAACGGCCTTACGCTGATTGGACAGTGACAAAGGGGCGGTCCTTATGGAGAACGGCCTTACGCTGATTGGACAGTGACAAAGGGGCGGTCCTTATGGAGAACGGCCTTACGCTGATTCGACAGTGACAAAGGGGCGGTCCTTAAGGAGAACGGCCTTCCGCTGATTGGACAGTGACAAAGGGGCGGTCCTTATGGAGAACGGCCTTACGCTGATTGGACAGTGACAAAGGGGCGGTCCTTATGGAGAACGGCCTTACGCTGATTCGACAGTGACAAAGGGGCGGTCCTTAAGGAGAACGGAGAACGGCCTTACGCTGATTGGACAGTGACAAAGGGGCGGTCCTTATGGAGAACGGCCTTACGCTGATTGGATAGTGACAAAGGGGCGGTCCTTAAGGAGAACGGCCTTACGCTGATTGGATAGTGACAAAGGGGCGGTCCTTAAGGAGAACGGCCTTACGCTGATTGGATAGTGACAAAGGGGCGGTCCTTATGGAGAACGGCTTTACGCTGATTGGACAGTGATAAAGGGGCGGTCCTTATGGAGAACGGCCTTACGCTGATTGGATACTGACAAAGGGGCGGTCCTTATGAGAAAACAACCACAGTAACCATAGTAACCATAGACTTTATACTTTATTATGTCTATATGAAATATGACAGAAAATAAATTCCTCTTTTTTGCCTTTGGTTCCTAATATACAAACTAGTTCTGACAGTTTACACCTGAGCAGGCTTTCTATCTGCAGAAGAAGAAGCTTAAAGGGACAAACTAAGTATTAAAGATGGCTGCTTTAATGGAGCCACCATCACCACACAGATAAAAAGGATAAAAAGACTTTAAATGAAAGTGTGAGCAGCAGACAGAGAAGTCTCAGCATTACGGAGGAAGCTATAATCTGTCTTTTTTAAAACTGTGTTTTATTGTTTTTATTTTGAAGCACCGTGATCCTCCTGAGCCTTTCTTCCTGATTCTGTTCTGAAGTTGAGTTTTCTGCAAAGCGATTTCCTGCTTCGGGTTTCCCTTTAAAAGGGGGCAAGGCTCATTGCTGGGAATTCACGTCATTTCGCCGTTTTACACACATCCAGATCAATGAGAGAGAGACACACCGCACAGAGAGAGAGGGGTGTCTCACTCTTCCAGGAAGGGATTATTAACCAGCGCGCTGCCGACATGTGAAGGAAAACACACGCAGACAAAAGAAGTTTCAGTCGGAGCTGCGCGCCGCGGCCCCGGCCAGCTCACAGGCAACAACCCGGAGCCAGCAACCCGGAGGAGCAACCAGCAACCCGGAGAGCAGGCGGCTGCATGAGCAGGGACAACTTCTCCCACAACAACACGCCGAGCCGTCGGGCTGCCGCTCCTGCAGCTGCGCGGCTTTCTGACGGGAAGCAGCGCACATAAAGAGCTCCCCGCCACGGGAAAGTTTTCCCGGGGATCATGTCCGAATCCTCCTCCGCTGCGAACAAGGTAAACCCCCCGGCTGGTTTTCACTTTCCCTTTATCCCCCACCCTGCCTTGCTCACAGGACACACTTTGAACGCGGCGCGGCGCGGCGCGGCGGCGCGGCGGAGCGCAGGAGCGCAGGAGCGCAGACTGTTGCGCCATGCCGCTGCATGTTTGTTGTGCTGCGGGTCATCTGTTGCTGGCGGCTTCCTGAAGGAAGAAGTCGTGACTGATTGATTTATCCGCGCAGAAAGTGGTCAGAGTCGCGTTTAGGGAAATAATTAAAGGTTCAGAGAGGAAACCTGAGCGGAACAATGATGGTTAGGGTTCAATTCATTTTTATTTATAAAGCGCCAAATACAACAAATGTCATCTCAAGACACTTGGATGATAAAGTCCAATTCAAGCCAATTGGAATTCAATTAATTGTAATCCTAATTATTCATAAAATAATCCAGGGTTAGGGTTAGAGTTAGCCTGTTATCCTAACCCTAACCCCACTGAATGATGAACCAGCGCTGCACTTTAGTCTGTCTGTGAGCACGTTACCACAAATGTTTAACTTGTATTGAACCAAATTGTGAAATTGGTGGAAAACCGGCTCCTCTGCTGCACTTGGGTCCATTTAATCTGTCCCAGTCTGACCCAATCTGTCCCAGTCTGACCCAGTCTACGGATGAACTGGAACTACGTCGTTGAAGGGACTACGGATGGAAACTAGCTTTGTAGCTATAATCCGGCATATTTACATTTGTTTTTATACTGATGTGCATTAATGTGCATAAATAAAATCTGACCCATACAGGGACGCAGGAACCTGAAGCCACTTTGTGAGCGTGTTTGACATGTTGTCATGTGAGTGCTGCATCTTTAATCAGGAAGAAATCCATAAACGTGGCCCAAAGAGAAGGAAAACAGCTGGAGATGCAGCCCAGTATTGACCGAGGCAGACTTCCTCTGAGGTCTGGCCTTTCAGATCTGACCTTTTTATTCATTTTATTCACCCAAAAAGAGTTTTTCTGCCACATTAAGCTGCAGCCGGGACTTTAAATGCAGATCTGTGTGTTTATGAGGGACTCAGTGCAGCATCACTGAGGAACATCAGCGCCTGGCTCAGAGGTTTCAGGTCACTTTCCCCTGGTCTTAATCAGAATCAGAATCAGACAAAACTTTATTTATCCCCGAAGGGCAATTAGAAGGGCGAAGAGCGGTAAATCAAATCAAATCAAATTAAATTTATTTATATAGCACATTTCATGTAGAAACAGTTCAAAGTGCTTTACATAAAATAAAAGCATTGCAGCAGGGAGTGGAAGAAGCATTAAAATACATAAAAGAATATAAAGAGAAACAAATAAAATGATTTAAATGAATTTAAAAACCAGCAACAGTCCAGATAAGTTCAAAGATATCGTGCAGATTTCATGCATAGACACATGAGAACAGAAATGTCTTTAACCTGGATTTAAAAATGTCTCCATTTGGTGAAAGTTTAATCTCCACAGGCAGACATTAAAAGAAGAGCAAGAAAATGGAATTACAAAGAAAAAGAAAATAAAAACACAAAAGGGGTGACAAAAAATAAATAAATAAAATATTTAGCAAATAAATAAAATAAAATAAATACAAATTTAAAAAATAGGGCTCCAGCTTCCACCACAGGGAGAGAGGGCCTTTCTCTTTTGGAGAGCGGGAGGAAATGGGGAGATTACCGCTCGGCTTCCACAGGAAATTCCTGGTACATGCTGCTGGTGCGCGGGTCTCGCAAACATAACGAGACAAAACACGCCGGGCTTCATTTCCTCATGAAGTGTAAGTGGCCTGGTGTTCAGCAGCAGGAAAGGAAGCCGGCGACACGGAGGGAAAAGCTCCCGTTTTCACCCGGCAATTCATGCTGAAAGTCCTCATAAAGATGGAATCGGGTCTGATTCCCTGTGGAAAAGCTACAAAGTTCCTTCTTACATCATTCTGAGGGTTTCAGGTTTCAATGATAATCTTAGAAATGAAATGAAATGATTTATTTATCTGCTTTAAGTGTGAGAGCTTCTGGCTGCAGCAGAGCGCTCAGTTTGGAGAACTTTGTTTAAAGTCGTCCTTCTTACTCTGACCGGTCACAAGGGTTAGCTGTTAGCTTCAGCTCACCTGTAGGGTTAGCTTTAGCTGTTAGCTTTAGCTGTTAGCTTCAGCTCACCTGTAGGGTTAGGGTTAGCTGTTAGCTTTAGCTGTTAGCTTCAGCTCACCTGTAGGGTTAGGGTTAGCTGTTAACTTTAGCTGTTAGCTTCAGCTCACCTGTAGGGTTAGGGTTAGCTGTTAACTTTAGCTGTTAGCTTCAGCTCACCTGTAGGGTTAGGGTTAGCTGTTACCTTTAGCTGTTAGCTTCAGCTCACCTGTAGGGTTAGGGTTAGCTGTTACCTTTAGCTGTTAGCTTCAGCTCACCTGTAGGGTTAGGGTTAGCTGTTAACTTTAGCTGTTAGCTTCAGCTCACCTGTAGGGTTAGGGTTAGCTGTTACCTTTAGCTGTTAGCTTCAGCTCACCTGTAGGGTTAGGGTTAGCTGTTAGCTTCAGCTCACCTGTAGGGTTAGGGTTAGCTGTTACCTTTCAGCCCTTCAGAGTCATTCGGTTCATTTAATTGGACGAATCCTCTCCTCCGGGTATACGTGTGCAGGAGGAACATTGATTTATTGATGGAAATATGTCCGACTCTCCCGCTTTCAGCTCGTTGGCATCAGATTTTTCTAGTTGGCCTTTTCTTTAAAGGACCATTTCGGTCGTTTACAACATCCAGCTGTATTGCCCAATCTGCCCATGATTTAGCCATGATAGCAAAGACGCAAAAAAATGTCCTCCGACCCTGACAGTGTTGCTTGCACGGAGATTTCGGACTGACAACATAGCCATGGGGGCATCAATTTATATTGTGTTTTAAACGCTATTTTTATACCTCTTCTACAGCTCCAAACAACATAACACTTACGTGGTAGTGAGTAGAGGGTCCCTAAAGCCAAACCGAAGTGTCCCGAGGTCTTCATGTGGTCGGATATAGAGTCCAGAATGAATTTAATCAAGCCAGTACCTGCTCTCAATCAGAGCCTCTTCCGTCAACAGGAGGCTAGCTCACGCGAGACATCACGTCACGTGAGTCCGTAGTTGATTGCCGAGTGTGGAGTAACTCGCTCTGGAAAGTCACAATTTCGTTGCCGTTCTTTTTACAAACATAGTCCAGTATTTCTTTCGAAAGTGAAATGAAGTATGCAACAGCAAAGCCTAGCTTACTAACATGTTGGAATTTTGAAATGTCACGTGACGTGATGTCTCCACAGAGACCGAAATGGTCCTTTAAGAGTTTAACTGAATTTCCAGCTTTGTGTTTGTTTCTGTGAGTTTGATCTTAGTTTCCCTGAAAGACGACGGCTAACATTAATATTTGGCCAAATCTGCAGATTATTTGCTTGAATAATTGTTTTCATTTAGTAAAAAAAACAAACTGAAGGAGCTGATGACTCAGCAGATTCTTCTGTTAGGAAACCCAAACCTTCCTGTTTTAGTTGTGCATCCATCACACTTCTGGATCTCTAAGATGACCCTTTAAACCATAGATATGTATAGAACCATAGATATGTATAGAATCATAGACATGTATAGAACCATAGATATGTATAGAATCATAGATCTGTATAGAACCATAGATATGTATAGAATCATAGACATGTATAGAACCATAGATATGTATAGAATCATAGATCTGTATAGAATCATAGATCTGTATAGAATCATAGACATGTATAGAACCATAGATATGTATAGAATCATAGATCTGTATAGAATCATAGATCTGTATAGAATCATAGACATGTATAGAACCATAGATATGTGTAGAACCATAGATATGTATAGAATCATAGATCTGTATAGAATCATAGATATGTATAGAACCATAGATATGTATAGAACCATAGATATGTATAGAATCATAGATATGTATAGAACCATAGATATGTGTAGAACCATAGATATGTATAGAATCATAGATATGTATAGAATGGCTAGATGTCTCGTCCGCGTTGCTGGTCAACAGTGGAACGTCCGCAGATGGCGGCCATCTTACCACAGGCAGCTCTCTCGCCGACAACATTGTGTTGATGGTGAAACATTCAAACATTCGAGACATAACTTGCTTAATTCTCGAACGTTTAGGTTATTATAAACATCAAAGTAGTAAGCTAATCATCACACTACAGACGAAGTCCATATTTATTTTTTAAATAAAAACGTAAATATTTCACGTTTATTTGCCCCATGACTCAACTTTATTTATCCCTTGGGATGACTCCCTCAGGGAAATTCAAGTCCCCAGTAGCTCCAAACACACACATAGGATCTCTATAAATCTAAAATACAGTATAATATAGAATAATTAATATAATATATCATTAAAATAGAATAATCTAAAACAAAGTGTAAAAAAAGAATATAGGCTATACAAGATATACAAAGTAAAGAGTTAAATAAAATAAGTTATAGCACTATGGTTGAGTTATTGCCCATATTGCACTACACTTGTGTTAATTACACATTGTATGCACACAGTCTGACCATAAATAGAAAAGATATTGCACAGTAGTGACGTGAATTATTGCACAGATGACCGAATAAATAAAATATCGCACAGGGTCTTTTAGTATGTAAAACAGTGTAAAATCAGAGTAATAGCGTCAGAGCAGATCACTTAGCGTAACCATGGTTACCTCAGGTTTGACTGTCTCCCGGACATCTCACCCTGTGGTAAGATGGCCGACTTGTGCGGACGTTCTAAACTCAGACGTAACGCATCGAGCCATTCTATACATATCTATGGTTCTATACACATCTATGGTTCTATACACATATCTATGATTCTATACATATCTATGATTCTATACATATCTATGATTCTATACATATCTATGATTCTATACATATCTATGGTTCTATACATATCTATGATTCTATACATATCTATGGTTCTATACATATCTATGATTCTATACATATCTATGGTTCTATACATATCTATGATTCTATACATATCTATGATTCTATACATATCTATGGTTCTATACACATATCTATGATTCTATACATATCTATGATTCTATACATATCTATGATTCTATACATATCTATGGTTCTATACATATCTATGATTCTATACATATCTATGGTTCTATACATATCTATGGTTCTATACATATCTATGGTTCTATACATATCTATGATTCTATACATATCTATGGTTCTATACATATCTATGATTCTATACGTATCTATGGTTCTATACATATCTATGATTCTATACATATCTATGGTTCTATACATATCTATGATTCTATACATATCTATGATTCTATACATATCTATGGTTCTATACATATCTATGATTCTATACATATCTATGGTTCTATACATATCTATGGTTCTATACATATCTATGGTTCTATACATATCTATGATTCTATACATATCTATGGTTCTATACACATCTATGATTCTATACGTATCTATGGTTCTATACATATCTATGATTCTATACATATCTATGGTTCTATACATATCTATGGTTCTATACACATCTATGATTCTATACATATCTATGGTTCTATACATATCTATGCTTTAAACCAGAGGTCTTTTACATTTTAACATTTCTTTTTTTTTTTCAAACAGTTTTTTCTCACACATTGTGTGCAAACGTGTACCATCCACAGATGGTTTGAGGATTCATTGTCCCATCTACATGCATGTTTAAAGTTAAAATCTGAGGATTATTTGAATAGCTCAGTGTTTATAAATGGCAGTGGCACGGCCACCCTGTACCTCGCACATGTTTAAAATAAAAACATGAATATATTAACCTGTGTATTGTTTGAATAGCTTAGTGTTGAATGTACAATAACAGAGTAGCTATGTTTATACATGGCACTAGGCCCCGTTTAATATCAGAATCAGAAAAAACTTTATTTATCCCTGAAGTGCGAAGAGCGGTACATTAAAAGAAAATGGAATCACAAAGAAAAAGAAAATAAAAACACAAAAGGGGGTGACAAAAAATAAATAAATAAAATATTTAGCAAATAAAGCAGTAAAGAAAATAAAAATAGGGCGTCGATAAAATTAAAATCACAATGTGATTAAAGAGTCATTGTAGTTAGTGTCATGGGTATACAAAACACAACTGTATGCCATATAAATAGTTTGGGGGTCCCTGGCCTGAAAAACGTTGAAGGTTGAAACCTGCTTTAAACAGTAACGGGTTAAAGTCGTCGGTTTATCACGTTCTCGTGTTGGGGGGGGCTGTTTGGGTTCAGGGCCGGTGCATCGTGCAGCTTTGTGAGCCATGCTTTGTGTCTCTGTGTCTATTCATAGCAGGAGAGGAGCTCTTTCAGTCCTTCCGCCAACCCGCTGCCAAACTCCACTTCCTCCCCCATCCATGCTCCCGCCGCCAGGCCGGCCAGCCGAATGGAGGACGAGCCGCCCGCCAGGCTGCCTGCGCACCTGCGTGAGTCACACACACTCTCACACTCTCAGACCACCGGCCACTCCTACGCTCATCCATCATTCGCTCGTTTCAACACATTTCATTTAGCAGCTTTTTCTGCCTCTGGGAATGTTTTAGTTTCGCCTTTAAATTAAGTTTTTCAGATTTAAAATCAATCAAATCACAACAAACGTCGTCTCAGGTACTTCAAAGATTCAGTCCAATTAAATCCAGTTAATTAAATTCCAAATGAGTTTTTAAAGAAGAACAAAACAGTTTCTCAGCTCAGGAAACCAACAGATTTAAACTTCTCTCTGATCCAAACTCCCGTCCTGAGCTGCACGAGGCGACTGGAGAGAAAAAACTCCATCAGAACCAGAACCAGGAAGGGCCAGGGCCATCTGCCTGGACCAGCTGGGGGCTGAGAGGACAGGAAAGAGGGAAACTGGGATGTTTCAGGATCACCTGAGCCATCCCTAACTCTATCAGAAAGGAAAGTTTTAAGCCTGGTCTTAAAGGTAGAGAGGGGCCTGATAACTGAAGGCTCTGCCTCCCAAACTGGCAGCTGGTCCCACAGAGAGGGGCCTGATAACTGAAGGCTCTGCCTCCCAAACTGGCAGCTGGTTCCACAGAGAGGGGCCTGATAACTGAAGGCTCTGCCTCCCAAACTGGCAGCTGGTTCCTCAGAGAGGGGCCTGATAACTGAAGGACTCTGCCTCCCAAACTGGCAGCTGGTTCAACAGAGAGGGGCCTGATAACTGAAGGCTCTGCCTCCCAAACTGGCAGCTGGTTCCACAGAGAGGGGCCTGATAACTGAAGGCTCTGCCTCCCAAACTGGCAGCTGGTCCCACAGAGAGGGGCCTGATAACTGAAGGCTCTGCCTCCCAAACTGGCAGCTGGTTCCACAGAGAGGGGCCTGATAACTGAAGGCTCCGCCTCCCAAACTGGCAGCTGGTTCCACAGAGAGGGGCCTGATAACTGAAGGCTCTGCCTCCCAAACTGGCAGCTGGTTCCACAGAGAGGGGCCTGATAACTGAAGGCTCTGCCTCCCAAACTGGCAGCTGGTTCCACAGAGAGGGGCCTGATAACTGAAGGCTCTGCCTCACAAACTGGCAGCTGGTTCCTCAGAGAGGGGCCTGATAACTGAAGGCTCTGCCTCCCAAACTGGCAGCTGGTTCCACAGAGAGGGGTCTGATAACTGAAGGCTCTGCCTCCCAAACTGGCAGCTGGTTCCACAGGGAGGGGCCTGATAACTGAAGGCTCTGCCTCCCAAACTGGCAGCTGGTCCCACAGAGAGGGGCCTGATAACTGAAGGCTCTGCCTCCCAAACTGGCAGCTGGTCCCACAGAGAGGGGCCTGATAACTGAAGGCTCTGCCTCCCAAACTGGCAGCTGGTTCCACAGAGAGGGGCCTGATAACTGAAGGCTCTGCCTCCCAAACTGGCAGCTGGTTCCACAGAGAGGGGCCTGATAACTGAAGGCTCTGCCTCCCAAACTGGCAGCTGGTTCCACAGAGAGGGGTCTGATAACTGAAGGCTCTGCCTCCCAAACTGGCAGCTGGTTCCACAGGGAGGGGCCTGATAACTGAAGGCTCTGCCTCCCAAACTGGCAGCTGGTCCCACAGAGAGGGGCCTGATAACTGAAGGCTCTGCCTCCCAAACTGGCAGCTGGTTCCACAGAGAGGGGCCTGATAACTGAAGGCTCTGCCTCACAAACTGGCAGCTGGTTCCTCAGAGAGGGGCCTGATAACTGAAGGCTCTGCCTCCCAAACTGGCAGCTGGTTCCACAGAGAGGGGCCTGATAACTGAAGGCTCTGCCTCCCAAACTGGCAGCTGGTTCCACAGAGAGGGGCCTGATAACTGAAGGCTCTGCCTCCCAAACTGGCAGCTGGTTCCTCAGAGAGGGACCTGATAACTGAAGGCTCTGCCTCCCAAACTGGCAGCTGGTTCCACAGAGAGGGGCCTGATAACTGAAGGCTCTGCCTCCCAAACTGGCAGCTGGTTCCACAGAGAGGGGCCTGATAACTGAAGGCTCTGCCTCCCAAACTGGCAGCTGGTTCCACAGAGAGGGGCCTGATAACTGAAGGCTCTGCCTCCCAAACTGGCAGCTGGTTCCACAGAGAGGGGCCTGATAACTGAAGGCTCTGCCTCCCAAACTGGCAGCTGGTTCCACAGAGAGGGGTCTGATAACTGAAGGCTCTGCCTCCCAAACTGGCAGCTGGTTCCACAGGGAGGGGCCTGATAACTGAAGGCTCTGCCTCCCAAACTGGCAGCTGGTCCCACAGAGAGGGGCCTGATAACTGAAGGCTCTGCCTCCCAAACTGGCAGCTGGTTCCACAGGGAGGGGCCTGATAACTGAAGGCTCTGCCTCCCAAACTGGCAGCTGGTCCCACAGAGAGGGGCCTGATAACTGAAGGCTCTGCCTCCCAAACTGGCAGCTGGTCCCACAGAGAGGGGCCTGATAACTGAAGGACTCGCTGGTGTGGATGCTGCAGCTCTGTGGAAATGAGCCGAGCCGTCACACTTTACTGGAACAGTTGCCTCACCGAGTGGAAAGTTTAATTTCTGAACAACGTCTGGCTGCCTGGAAGCAAAATATTGAGAAATGAGATGTTTAGTCATCAAGTATTTCCTGCATTGTTCATCTACGACTCAGAGTTTGTTCTAAGGTGCGTAAATGTGTCCCGTTCCACCTGTAAAGCTCTTGGCTTCTGACCCAATCAGGGAGGAGGCGGGGCTGGAGGCGGGGCAACAGACAGGCTGGCGGTTCAAAGAGTAACCCGGAGCTGCTTCAATGTTTAACGGCTTCTTTATTCGCTGCTTCCTGGCTCTCAGTGTTCGGGGCTGCCGGCGGGTTTCTGGGTTTCAGACATGGCCGTCCATTGGCTTTGGCAGCTGCCACACCTGGGCTCCAGGGGAAAGTGTAAATGTTCGTTTTTTCTGTTTTTCTTTAAAAGAAAAAAAAAATGAATGTATGGAATTACTTTCTGTCAATTTGTATTGATTATTCTATTATTTAATATATATAAATAAACTACAAATGAAATTCTGAACAACACAATCAATTGATCTAAGTATCATCTTCCCCTTTGAAATGTGGTATTCCCCCCCCCCTCCCACGAGATGACGGAGCCTGGAGGTCAAAGCTGATGTTATTAGCGGGATTTGTTGTTTGCTAATTAATGTAAAATATGAAAAGAAAGCAGAAAACTTTAAATTTATTTATCACCAATAAAGGGGTCCAATGTTGCCCCAGCGGCGGAGGAAGGAGGACCAGGGAGTGAAGGCGGGATTCAGGCCGCTAATGCTAATGCTAATGCTAACAGGGAGACAGAGACGAGTCCATAGTTATGTTAGCGGGGTGTGAGTGAGACTTCTGTGGTGATTATTGTATATTTATTGATTGATACTGTGGTCATGTGACTACAGTGACCTCGCCGTACCGTAGCTTTGGCTGAGTTGACGCCGCTGGTTTCTGGGTTTGTGGAGCAGCTCGAGGGGAACAGGAAACTCCCTCTGAGCGCTTCCTCTTTCACATTGTTGCAGAAGAAGGAAGAACGCGCCGAGCTTCCTGCCGACATGTGGAAGTCGTTTGTTTTGATTAGATACCGACTCAGTTCCTCATGCAGCAGCTGCAGGTGGGGCAGAAAATAACAGAAAGCGTGTTCTGCCCCACCTCTGCTCTGCCTTTCTGCCCCACCTCTGCTCTGCCTTTCTGCCCCACCTCCGCTCTGCCTTTCTGCCCCACCTCTGCTCTGCCTTTCTGCCCCTCCTCTGCCTCCGCTCTGCCTTTCTGTCCCACCTCTGCGCTGCCTTTCTGCCCCACCTCTGCGCTGCCTTTCTGCCCCACCTCCGCTCTGCCTTTCTGCCCCACCTCCGCTCTGCCTTTCTGCCCCTCCTCCGCTCTGCCTTTCTGCCCCACCTCTGCTCTGCCTTTCTACCCCACCTCTGCGCTGCCTTTCTGCCCCACCTCTGCTCTGCCTTTCTGCCCCACCTCTGCGCTGCCTTTCTGCCCCACCTCTGCGCTGCCTTTCTGCCCCTCCTCCGCTCTGCCTTTCTGCCCCACCTCTGCTCTGCCTTTCTGCCCCACCTCTGCGCTGCCTTTCTGCCCCACCTCTGCTCTGCCTTTCTACCCCACCTCCGCTCTGCCTTTCTGCCCCACCTCCGCTCTGCCTTTCTGCCCCACCTCCGCTCTGCCTTTCTGCCCCACCTCTGCGCTGCCTTTCTGCCCCACCTCTGCGCTGCCTTTCTGCCCCACCTCTGCTCTGCCTTTCTGCCCCACCTCCGCTCTGCCTTTCTGCCCCACCTCTGCTCTGCCTTTCTGCCCCACCTCCGCTCTGCCTTTCTGCCCCACCTCTGCGCTGCCTTTCTGCCCCTCCTCCGCTCTGCCTTTCTGCCCCACCTCTGCTCTGCCTTTCTGCCCCACCTCTGCTCTGCCTTTCTGCCCCACCTCTGCGCTGCCTTTCTGCCCCACCTCTGCGCTGCCTTTCTGCCCCACCTCTGCGCTGCCTTTCTGCCCCACCTCTGCGCTGCCTTTCTGCCCCACCTCTGCGCTGCCTTTCTGCCCCACCTCTGCGCTGCCTTTCTGCCCCACCTCCGCTCTGCCTTTCTGCCCCACCTCCGCTCTGCCTTTCTGCCCCACCTCTGCGCTGCCTTTCTGCCCCACCTCTGCTCTGCCTTTCTGCCCCACCTCTGCTCTGCCTTTCTGCCCCACCTCCGCTCTGCCTTTCTGCCCCACCTCCGCTCTGCCTTTCTGCCCCACCTCCGCTCTGCCTTTCTGCCCCACCTCCGCTCTGCCTTTCTGCCCCACCTCTGCTCTGCCTTTCTGCCCCACCTCCGCTCTGCCTTTCTGCCCCTCCTCCGCTCTGCCTTTCTGCCCCACCTCTGCGCTGCCTTTCTGCCCCACCTCTGCGCTGCCTTTCTGCCCCACCTCTGCTCTGCCTTTCTGCCCCACCTCTGCTCTGCCTTTCTGCCCCACCTCTGCTCTGCCTTTCTGCCCCACCTCTGCTCTGCCTTTCTGCCCCTCCTCTGCCTCCGCTCTGCCTTTCTGCCCCTCCTCCGCTCTGCCTTTCTGCCCCTCCTCCGCTCTGCCTTCCTGCCCCTCCTCCGCTCTGCCTTTCTGCCCCTCCTCCGCTCTGCCTTTCTGCCCCACCTCTGCTCTGCCTTTCTGCCCCTCCTCTGCCTCCGCTCTGCCTTTCTGCCCCTCCTCTGCCTCTGCTCTGCCTTTCTGCCCCACCTCCGCTCTGCCTTTCTGCCCCACCTCTGCCTCCGCTCTGCCTTTCTGCCCCACCTCTGCTCGGCCTTTCTGCCCCACCTCTGCCTCCGCTCTGCCTTTCTGCCCCACCTCTGCTCTGCCTTTCTGCCCCACCTCCGCTCTGCCTTTCTGCCCCACCTCCGCTCTGCCTTTCTGCCCCTCCTCCGCTCTGCCTTTCTGCCCCTCCTCCGCTCTGCCTTTCTGCCCCACCTCCGCTCTGCCTTTCTGCCCCTCCTCCGCTCTGCCTTTCTGCCCCTCCTCCGCTCTGCCTTTCTGCCCCTCCTCTGCTCTGCCTTTCTGCCCCACCTCTGCTCTGCCTTTCTGCCCCACCTCTGCTCTGCCTTTCTGCCTCTCCTCTGCCTCCGCTCTGCCTTTCTGCCCCTCCTCTGCCTCCGCTCTGCCTTTCTGCCCCACCTCCGCTCTGCCTTTCTGCCCCTCCTCTGCCTCCGCTCTGCCTTTCTGCCCCTCCTCCGCTCTGCCTTTCTGCCCCTCCTCCGCTCTGCCTTCCTGCCCCTCCTCCGCTCTGCCTTTCTGCCCCACCTCTGCTCTGCCTTTCTGCCCCTCCTCTGCCTCCGCTCTGCCTTTCTGCCCCTCCTCCGCTCGGCCTTTCTGCCCCACCTCCGCTCTGCCTTTCTGCCCCTCGCTGGAAGACAAACTGCCCCTCGGAGGGAGGGCTGTTGCCCTGGCAGGGGGAGGGGCAGAAAGGGGGAGCAGGGGGAGGGGCAGAAAGGGGGAGGGGCAGGTGGAAGGAAAGAGAAGAGGAGGACGGGGGCAGCGGGGGAGGAGATGGGTGAAGAAAAAAAAGACAGAAAGAAAAAGAATGAGGAGGAAATTGCAGTGTGGGCAGAAATCCGCCTTCTCTCCATTTCCTGAGGAGGAAGTGGATTAGATCTGAGGGGGGGGGGCAGCTCTGAAGAATGCTGCCAGAGTTTAACCCTCAGAGTCAGACTTCATCAGAACACCACCAGTAACACCACCCAAACACCCCAAACAACCCAAACACCCCAACAACCCAAACACCCCAACAACCCCAACAACCCCACCAACCCCACCAACCCCAACAACCCAAACACCCCACCAACCCCAACAACCCCAACAACCCCACCAACCCAAACACCCCAACAACCCCAACAACCCAAACACCCCAACAACCCCAACAACCCCACCAACCCCACCAACCCAAACAACCCCAACAACCCAAACACCCCACCAACCCCAACAACCCCACCAACCCAAACACCCCAACAACCCCAACAACCCAAACACCCCAACAACCCCAACAACCCCACCAACCCCACCAACCCCAACAACCCCAACAACCCCACCCCCCCAGGCAGCAGGCCCCAGGCAGCAGGCCCCAGGCAGCAGATCCCAGGCAGCAGACCCCAGGCAGCAGACCCCAGGCAGCAGGCCCCAGGCAGCAGACCCCAGGCAGCAGATCCCAGGCAGCAGATCCCAGGCAGCAGACCCCAGGCAGCAGATCCCAGGCAGCAGGCCCCAGGCAGCAGGCCCCAGGCAGCAGATCCCAGGCAGCAGGCCCCAGGCAGCAGGCCCCAGGCAGCAGACCCCAGGCAGCAGACCCCAGGCAGCAGATCCCAGGCAGCAGACCCCAGGCAGCAGACCCCAGGCAGCAGACCCCAGGCAGCAGGCAGCAGGCCCCAGGCAGCAGACCCCAGGCAGCAGATCCCAGGCAGCAGACCCCAGGCAGCAGATCCCAGGCAGCAGGCCCCAGGCAGCAGGCCCCAGGCAGCAGACCCCAGGCAGCAGGCAGCAGGCCCCAGGCAGCAGACCCCAGGCAGCAGATCCCAGGCAGCAGGCCCCAGGCAGCAGACCCCAGGCAGCAGACCCCAGGCAGCAGGCCCCAGGCAGCAGGCCCCAGGCAGCAGACCCCAGGCAGCAGGCCCCAGGCAGCAGGCCCCAGGCAGCAGACCCCTGGCAGCAGGCAGCAGACCCCAGGCAGCAGACCCCTGGCAGCAGGCAGCAGACCCCAGGCAGCAGACCCCAGGCAGCAGACCCCAGGCAGCAGGCCCCAGGCAGCAGGCCCCAGGCAGCAGATCCCAGGCAGCAGGCCCCAGGCAGCAGGCCCCAGGCAGCAGGCCCCAGGCAGCAGGCCCCAGGCAGCAGGCCCCAGGCAGCAGGCCCCAGGCAGCAGGCCCCAGGACTCCACCTCTATGACTCTGAATATTGAACATTTATCTCAGTTGGAGCTCATATCTCACCGGCTGCCAGGCGGTGTGAACACGTGATCCTGCTCTTTATCTGCGATGGGAGGGTCAGATAAAGAGCTTCTTTCTTTCTTAATTTCCTCCCTCACACCTGGTTTCCCTGGTCGGCTGGAGGTCTGCTGGAGGTCTGCTGGAGGTCTGCTGGAGGCCTGCTGGAGGCCTGCTGGAGGCCTGCTGGAGGCCTGCTGGAGGCCTGCTGGAGGCCTGCTGGAGGTCTGCTGGAGGCCTGCTGGAGGTCTGCTGGAGCCGGTGTTCTGGAGTCTGTTCGGCTTATAATGGGAAGGTGCTGCTTCGTGTTTCAGTTTGTGGTTCAGACTGAGATTCTGTTGTGTGAAGAAGCTGCAGCTTCATGTGTTTGAGATGCAACGTCCAGCAGAACCGGGTCGTACTCTGAGTCATGAAGACGTTGGTTTGTTGTGGCGCGGCCTTAGAGAAAAGATGTTCAGGTGCTGGCTGCCGAGCATCTGTTTCATTTATGGCGTGTTTCCACGAGCACGCCGTACCTGCAACGGGCACGCGTGTCCGTGCCACCTCAGCTGGTTCCAAGCGGGCCGAAGCGTTACTGAAACGTGACGTCGGCCGACCGCCTTCCACTGATTGGCCGATGAGTGTCGTCACTGGAAGCGTCATAACGCGGATAACAAAAGCTAGCGTTAGCAACCGTTAGCTTACCTCCAAACGTCGTCTTTTTGAAGCTCGTAACAAAACTCTGCGGTACTTTCAACACTGTTTTGTCTGGCGGCCAGGAGTCTTCTCTGGCCTTCTGTGCCACACAAAGCCGCAGGGTGAGCAGCAGCACCAGCGCCTCCATGTTGTTGTTGTTGTTGTTGTTGTTGTTGTTGTTGTTGTTGCCGAGCTAGTGGAAATGCGCCATTAGAGTCCTTCAGCCCAAGTTCTGGAGGTTCTGTAGCTGGACGTGTCGGGCTTTATTCAGCACCAGCGCCGCTGCAGCTGAGGCCCGATTGGTGGATAATTGGATTATTATGGAAACGCAAGGAAACAAAACACGCTGCCACGGCCGGAATCACTTCCTATGTGACGTCTGAAGAAAGCCATGGAAACCAGAACGGCTGGTTTTCCTGTGTGTGTGTGTGTGTGTGTGTGTGTGTGTGTGTTTGTTTGGTAGGGATGGGAATGGAAAACCGGTTCTTGTTGAGAACCGGTTCCCGGTGTTTCAGTTCCTTGGAATCGTTTTGGCGATTTTGCAAACGATTCCCTTATCGATTCCAGTGGGCGCGAATGACGTCACCACGCAGCGTTGCGTGGCGAGTCCAGCGCAGCCAGCAGCCAACAGTAAACATGGCGCCCAAGCGGTACAAACGCTGGAAAGTTTGGTTCCACATCCCTAAAAAAGACGACAACAGGGCAACTTGCAAAGTGAATATTTCACCAAAGGGAGGAAATACTACCAACATGCAATAACTATGAATGAATGTCGCGTTTTCCATCTGCTCCGGACTAACGTTGGTGAATCTGAACCCAGCAATGTTAGCAACGTTAGCATGTCCTCGGCTAACACTGCAGGTAACTAACTAACTAACACTGCCTATCATGTTAGCTCCATTTGCCTGATTGTAAAAGCTGCTGTTAGTAACGGTTAAGGTTAAATGAATGCCTTCTCAGGCATTACATTTAGATGAAATCATGAGAGACAGAGCCTGACTGGCTCAGAGCCAGAGGCTGGTGGTACTACCCCCAGTTCACCTCTACCTCCAGCTTCTCCTTTCACCAGAGCAGGAAGAGTTAAATTACCCAGGCCAGGATAGACCAATGTGGACCTCACCGTTGTTGGGTTTGTGAGGTCACGACTCGTGTTACTTCTAAACTAAACAAAGTTGATGCTAATCGACCGGTTTGTTGTCCTTTTTCTCCAAATGAGAATCGATAAGGGAACCGACAAAGAACCGAATCGTTAAGCAGAATCGGAAATGGAATTGGAATCGTAAACATCTTATTAATTCCCATCCCTAGTGTGTGCACGTGTGTGTGCGCGCTCACAGCTGCTCTGTGTGTGTGTGTGTGTGTGTGTGTGTGTGTGTGTGTGTGTGTGTGTGTGTGTGTGTGTGTGTGTGTGTGTGTGTGGGAGGATGAATCTCTCTGAAGCTTCGGTGAGTTTCAGGGGAAATTTCCTGCCCTGGAAGCAGCTCCTGTCCTCAGGAATTTCCTGAGTGGGCAGCCGGCGCTTCCTGAATAAATGTTGTTGTTGTTGTTGGTGTGCATGTGTGTGTGTGCACGTGTGTGTTTAACTCCTCTGAAAGGGAAACTGTTCTCACAGCCAGCAGAGCTCAGCCCCCCCTCTTCCTGTTCGCGACACACTCCACATGGGGCTGAGCTCAGCCATCACCGTGCACACACACACACGTGCACACACACGTGCACACTCTTCCTCTGGTTAAAACGTCGGCTTCATTCCTTCCGTAAACTCTGAGATCTGGAGGCTGCCTCACAGGAAGATATGCGTCTGTATTTATGTTTGGAACAGAAGAAGAAGAGTTGATGCTGCCTCTGGCTGCAGGGACCACCCACAGGGAGGGGGGGGGGGGGGGGGTCCACTTCCTTATCTGGCCGAGTTTCTCATCTCAACCGCCGTGCTTCACACGTCTCTGCCCAGAGTAGAGTCACAGCAAACCTCCAGGCTCCTCCAGGCTCCTCCAGGCCTTCTCCAGGCTCCTCCAGGCCTTCTCCAGGCTCCTCCAGGCCTTCTCCAGGCTCCTCCAGGCTCCTCCAGGCCTTCTCCAGGCTCCTCCAGGCTCCTCCAGGCTCATTCATGCTCATGAGTGCCGGGCATGTCTGTGCTGGTCGGAGCGGGAAACAGAGGCTCAGCTGCACAAATACAGAAAAGAAGGAGCCGAGATCGCTTTGTTTGATGTGGAACTTAAACCGGGAGAAACTCCACAAACATTAAAACTGTGTTCAAAACCGCATACCACATACTGCATAATGAATCAAATCAAATCAAATGTATTTATATAGCACATTTCATGTACAGAACAATTCAAAGTGCTTCACATAAAATAAAAGCATTGCAGCAGGGAGTGGAAGAAGCATTAAAATACATAAAAGAATATAAAGAGAAACAAATAAAATCATTTTAAATGAATTTAAAAACCAGCAACAGTCCAGATAAGTTCAAAGACAGCGTGCAGATTTCATGCATAGACACATGAGAACAGAAATGTTTTTAACCTGGATTTAAAAATGTCTCCATTTGGTGAAAGATACTACATACTGCATACTCATCGATCAGACAGTATGCAGAGCGTTTACCCACAATGCATTTCGCTCCTGCCCGAGCCGAAATCAGCCACACTTCCTGTTATTTTCACAAAATAAAATACCCATTGCCTTTTATCATAGGGAAAGCCATTACCATACAATCGGTGCTTTTGTTTTGAAAACAGGAAGTGAACCTACCCTCGTTGTAGCTAGCTTCAAACTGCCGTTTTGACAGGAAATGACGATCGGCGACGTCACGTTACGTTGCATCTTGGGTAGTTTGAGTATGAGTAGTAACCTCATGATGCATACCCAACATTTAGGACAATCTAGTACGCATCCGGGAACTTCTCCTTACTCAAACTGGCATACTAACTCAGAAAGTTAGTAGGAGTAGTAGGAGTAGTATGCGGTTTGGGACACAGCCACAGACTGATGGAAGGTGATCAGGAAGTTAAGCTGTTTCAGTTTCAGCCGATCCAAACACCTCCGACCGGTCGGGTTCGGCTGCAGACGCAACCTGGAGGATTTAGTTTTAGACTCGATGAGATCGGGCTTCACCGAGCCAATGAAACCATGAGGTTTCCTCACATTTACAAGAGATGCTAGAAAGTGATCCCAGTAAAGGTTCAACGGACTTTAAACTCTGTCTCTGAAACGCTTTGTGGGAATAGAGTGCACGCCCTTCCATTTGTTCAAAGGTCTTATATATCAGGATGTTAAATACTCTAAATAAGTCCTGGTCCTTCCCAGGAGTTCACTTTTTTGAACCAAACGCAGCACATCAGGGGTAAAAGGTCAAGAATCTTTATTGTCACTATGCAGGCAAAATGAAATTTAGTTCAGGAGCTCTTGGCTTTGAATACACAAAAAAGATATCTAAATAATCATTGAAAAAAATCCTTTTGGCTCTTCTTGCATCGTTTTGGGTGGGAATAAACCAATATTTTTGGAATTGGGCTATTTTTGATCATTTTATGGAATGTTGCATATTTGCAGCTGTGGGCTTTCCTGATTAATTTTGTAATCATACAATTTGGAGAGCTGAGCTCCCATTAGCGCTGTGAAAGGTGGACAAAGCAGAGCACACCAAAGGAGAGCAGAAGGAACTGGAACAGAGCACCGCAGAGCAGAGTGTAAAAAAAATATTACACATGAATGTAAATAATGTATGTAAATAAAAATATAAATCAAAATATAATGTAAATAAATAATGTATGTAAATAAAAAGCTTGTTGCATATCTGCAACTGTGGGTGCTACAAGGTTAAAGTAAAAAAGTAAAAAGTTCCATTGCAATCCGGTTCTTGTATGACTGTATTGTACATATCGCAGCATAAATAAGTCAAAGAATAAAAAGGTGTTGAACGATGGGCCGTTTGCCTCATTTAACCCGAGTCTGAAGCTGCTGCGTTAGAAAAGAATAAATGGAGGGGGAGAAAAAAAACTGGCTCCTGAACAAAAGGACGAGTGGCAGTTGAATTCAGGAACTAACCTGCATGAGCCGGCTCGCTCCTGAGCTGAACTAACTATCAGAAACAGGTCGCGCTGCTTCCTGGCCATAAAAGCCGAGTGTGACTGATGAGCTGTTTCATGTTTGCTTTGACTGGATGGAGTCCAGATGAGCCAGCACGTGCACGTGCACGCCGCTGGAGGAAGTGGAGGATGTGTGGGCGTGGGGGGGGGTTTCTTTGGACTGAAAAGTAAAAGTGTGCGGAGGTGGATTTCCCCTCGCCGCACCCACCTGACGGAGAATCGATGTGAGAGCCTCACGAAGGGAGATGAATGGTGTGAGGAAATGTGTTCATGCCCACATGTCCCTTAGTCAGGGTGTCAGAAGGTCAGCCCTCCTCCTCCTTCCTCCCGTCTGGAGGAAGAAAAAAGCCTTCACCCGATTCAGATAGCAAGACCAATACACTGGAAAAAATGCCCCTCCAAAAATAAGTAAGAAAAACAACAAATAAAAGACGTTTTTGCTTGAAATAAGCAAAAAATCTCCCAATGGAACTAGTGAAAATCGGCTTGTCAAGATTTCTTGAAATAAAATGTGATATTTAGGACTTTTGAGATAAAAGTGATCTTGAAATTAGCTTAAAAACCTTCAAATGTAAAACAAAAAGCTTGTTTCATGTGATATGTGACTCAAAACAATTTGTTTTCAAGACTTTTTCATTTAACGAGATATTCCAGATGTATTGTCTTCAAACAAGTCCCTATATCTGGCTGAAATGGTGCTTGTTAGGCAGTTGTGTCTTATATTAAGTGTAATGAGATATTTTGAATAGAAATGAGACAAATATAGTTGGTAAGACTTTGATTTTTTCCAGTGTGTCCGCCTACTTCTGCCGGGAGAGAAAAAGGCAAACATTTACCGAGGAGCTGAGTGACTCAGGAGCCCCGACTCCCAGCGTTGCTGATGCAGTCGGGCTTTTTTTGTTGTTGCCTTCGGGTTCATCCGGGTCGAGATGCATCGGTTATATTTAGGCTGCTGAAAGTCAGAAAACGGTGTCTAATCTGACTTTTACATAACGTTGCTAACATTGCTAACATTGCTGGGTTCAGATTCACCAACGTTAGTCCGGAACGGATCGAAAACGCGACATTCATTCATAGTTATTGCATGTTGGTAGTATTTCCTCCCTTTGGTGAAATATTCACTTTGCAAGTTGCCCTGTTGTCGTCTTTTTTAGGGATGTGTAACCAAACTTTCGAGCGTTTGTACCGCTTGGGCGCCATGTTTACTGTTGGCTGCTGGCTGCGCTGGACTCGCCACGCAACGCTGCGTGGTGACGTCATTCGCGCCCACTGGAATCGATAAGGGAATCGTTTGCAAAAATCGCCAAAACGATTCCAAGGAATTGAAACACTGGGAACAGGTTCTCAACAAGAACCGGTTTTCCATTCCCATTCCTACGGGCCGCAGGGTTCTGGGGGTTCTGGAGGTTCTTGAGGTTCTTGAGGTTCTGGAGGTTCTGGGGGTTCTGGAGGTTCTTGAGGTTCTGGAGGTTCTGGAGGTTCTTGAGATTCTGGGGGTTCTGGAGGTTCTGGGGGTTCTGGAGGTTCTTGAGGTTCTGGAGGTTCTTGAGATTCTGGGGGTTCTGGAGGTTCTGGGGGTTCTGGAGGTTCTTGAGATTCTGGGGGTTCTGGAGGTTCTGGGGGTTCTGGAGGTTCTGGGGGTTCTGGGGGTTCTGGAGGTTCTGGGGGTTCTGGGGGTTCTGGAGGTTCTGGAGGGGACGGACCTCATTAACTCGTCTGGCTGAGAGGGGAAGTCGTCGGCTTCTGTACCACAACAACGAAACAAGATACTAGTGATCTCATCCTCCTCTTCCCTCCATTCATCCCAAGCGCTCACGAGTTGCCGTGGCAACTTGTGTGTGTGTGTGTGTTGGCGAGCATTAGCGTGGGCCTGAGAAACCTCAGAGTGAAAATTATGTGTCATCAGAGAGGATTAGGAGCCCACGGTTTAGTCAAGGGTTTGGGATCCTCCTGCTGTCGTGCTCCAGGGTTTTATTCAGAGTAAACATGCACACGTGCACACACACGTGCACGGTCATTCAGCAGGCGAGCTGATGATGAGGAAGACTGAAATTGATTTTCTTGTAACCTACGACAAATCTTTTTGCTGAATTTGCTCCAGAAAACGAGCAGAAAGGTCCATTAATCACCTGAATGTGATGGAGGACGGTTGTAAGCAAAGGATGTTGGCGTCTGCGCTGCGGCGATACCAGAGATCCAATAAGAGATCCAATAAGAGATCCAATAAGAGATCCAATAAGATCCTGAAGCTGCCACTTGAATGTGAATCAGACCGGAGTCGGAGTTTGTCCACTCATCAGCTGAGTCCCTCCATCTGCGTTAAAACATTATTTCCATCTTATTTTACATTATTCCGACTTTTTTCCGTCTTATTTTATTTTATTCCGACTTATTTCCATCTTATTTTACATTATTCCGACTTTTTTCCGTCTTATTTTATTTTATTCCGACTTATTTCCATCTGATTTTACATTATTCCGTCTTATTTTACATTATTCCGACTTATTTCCGTCTTATTTTATATTATTCTGTCTTATTTCCATCTTATTTTACATTATTCCGACTTTTTTCCGACTGATTTTACATTATTCCGACTTATTCTGTCTTAAGCAACATTTAAATGAATGAATTTTTAAATCAAAGCAGAACATTTTATTTTATTTCACATTCTGTGCAGAATTGAATGTTTTATTACATTTAAGTAGCATTTCTGATCATATGAACACCCCGTATTCTCGGGTGTAGCAGCAGGTTTATGTCGGAGCAGACATGTGACCTCAGGTTACCGCCTGCACCGTCTCCTTGGCTTTGCTACAGACTACATCCTGAAGCGTATAAATGTGGTATCGGAGGAACTCGGAGCGCGATGTCTGGCTCTGGGAACTTGACTCTCTGACTCGGTATCTGTTTCCCTTCCTGTTTGCCTTTCCTTCCTCTTTCTGCGTCTTTGTTTTAGTCCTCTCGCCGTTCTCCAGCCCTCGTTTATTGTCTCGACACACCATCCACACTTTCCTTTCTGCTTCCACTCTTCCTTTCCTCCTCCGCTGTCTGTTAATAACCCCCCCGGCGGCGCTCTCTAACCTTACCGCAGGAAGCTTCCCGGGCTGAAACCGAGCCCACGCTGGATTGCTTCCTGCCAAAGTGCGTTATGGGACGCGTTTGTTTGGGCCCCTTCTTCCTCCTCCCGCCTCCCGCTCCCCTTGTTGCTTCTTCCTTTGGGCTCTGTGCAGATGGCCGAGGCCGGCAGACCGGATCTCGGAGGGCTTTTTGGCAGAGCAGCACATCTCTCTCCGGCCCTGGAGAGAGCATACCGCAGCCGTGACCTCTCGACCCGAGCTCGCTTCTGCCCGCCGCGGCCTCGCCGCTGTCGGCCACGAGAGACCAACGTGCAGCCGGTGCAGCTGAATTTACAGAAAGGAGACATATCTAAGCAACACCAAACATGTTGTAGCCTGGATATGATTTCTACTCTTTTAGCTGATTCTAGTTCAGATCTGCAGAAGCCTTTCGTATGACATCTGAAACATCTTCAAGAGCCACAAAGAAGTCGTCCAGCTGACCTCATTCAGCTCCGAGGATCAGCGTGACCTGGATATCTGAGAATCCACGCCGACAACGAGCCCATCCTGTGAAATCTGAAGGCATAAACCTCCACTTATTTTACATTATTCCAACTTATTTTAGATTATTCCGACTTATTTTACATTATTCCGACTTATTTCCGTCTTATTTTACATTATTCCGACTGACCTGGATGTCTGAGAATCTACGCCGACAACAAGCCCATCCTGTGAAATCTGAAGGAATAAACCTCCTTATCTGTTCCCTCTGGAGCTGTGAAACACCTGAATCCTGTTCTGACACTTTCCCCAGAGTGCGTGCTGACAGGCTGAAGCTCGAGCACGGCGGGCTGCGAGCCGATTGGCCGAAAACATCGGCCTTCCCAGACTTATCAGCGGCGCTCGCGCCGCTATCAGAACACAGAGGACTGGATGGGAAGAAATAGGAAGCTGACAATCTACACAGGGTTTCATTTTATATCGATCGCTCTGTGAAAACTTCCTTTGTTTGACTTGCCGGGGGAGCTAAAAGAAGGATGGCGGTGGTGGGGGGGGGGGGGGTGAAAGCGAGCTTCTTATTACTCGTGTGACAAGTGACATCGGCGGCCAAAGATAACAGCTGTCCGACTCCCAGAGGAAGTGTTTGAGGCCGGCCGATAAGTCGGATGTAAGAAGTGTCGTGATGCTCTGATCTGAGCGGTTAGAAGTCTGGTTTCATGTGAGAAAACAAGATGGAGGACAGGAAGTGGAGGCGAGCCCGAGTGTTACAGCTCACACTGACATGAGGCATCTGTCTGACTGCTGCTTTCTGGATAACTTCGCTCATAATCTGAGGTTTGCTGGTTTAGGGTAAAAAAGGTAAAAAAAAAGAAGAAGAACAAGAAGAAAAAAGTCTGATTTTGTGTATTTTTAAACGGAAAACATCTAAAACACTAAAATCATCGCCGTGTTCCTAAAGAACACATGTTGCACAGTTTTTACCGTAAATAAAGTTTTATGGCCTATGAAAGGAAAATAGACTTTAAATGTGGAATTTCTCCATCGCACATACAGAAAGTTTGATTGACACGACATACGGTAACTATGACAACACGAATTATCGTCTTTGCACTGTGATTGAGTTGGACCTATTCATCAGTTTCTGTTGCCATCACAGCCGATCGCAGCCGTGGCAGATAAATACCCATGACCATCGATGCCGATCGCAGCCGTAGCAGATAAATACCCATGACCATCGATGCCGATCGCAGCCATAGCAGATAAATACCCATGACCATCGATGCCGATCGCAGCCGTAGCAGATAAATACCCATGACCATCGATGCCGATCGCAGCCGTAGCAGATAAATACCCATGACCATTGATGCCGATCGCAGATAAATACCCATGACCATTGATGCCGATCGCAGATAAATACCCATGACCATCGATGCCGATCGCAGCCGTAGCAGATAAATACCCATGACCATTGATGCCGATTGCAGCCGTAGCAGATAAATACCCATGACCATTGATGCCGATCGCAGCAGATAAATACCCATGACCATCAACGCCGATCGCAGCCGTGGCAGATAAATACCCATGACCATCAACGCCGATCGCAGCCGTAGCAGATAAATACCCATGACCATCGATGCCGATTGCAGCCGTAGCAGATAAATACCGATGACCATTGATGCCGATCGCAGCAGATAAATACCCATGACCATCAACGCCGATCGCAGCCGTGGCAGATAAATACCCATGACCATCGCGTAGCCGTATCAGATAAATACCCATGACCATCGATGCCGATCGCAGCCGTAGCAGATAAGTACCCATGGCCATCGCAGATAAATACCCATGACCATCGATGCCGATCGCAGCCGTAGCAGATAAATACCCATGACCATCGATGCCGATCGCAGCCGCAGCAGATAAATACCCATGACCATCGATGCCGATCGCAGCCGCAGCAGATAAATACCCATAACCATCTATGCCGATCGCAGCCGCAGCAGATAAATACCCATGACCATCGATGCCGATCGCAGCCGTAGCAGATAAATACCCATGACCATTGATGCCGATCGCAGCCGTGGCAGATAAATACCCATGACCATCGATGCCGATCGCAGCCGTAGCAGATAAATACCCATGACCATTGATGCCGATCGCAGCAGATAAATACCCATGACCATCAACGCCGATCGCAGCCGTAGCAGATAAATACCCATGACCATCGATGCCGATTGCAGCCGTAGCAGATAAATACCCATGACCATTGATGCCGATCGCAGCATATAAATACCCATGACCATCAACGCCGATCGCAGCCGTGGCAGATAAATACCCATGACCATCGCGTAGCAGATAAATACCCATGACCATCGATGCCGATCGCAGCCGTAGCAGATAAGTACCCATGGCCATCGCAGATAAATACCCATGACCATCGATGCCGATCGCAGCCGTAGCAGATAAATACCCATGACCATCGATGCCGATCGCAGCCGCAGCAGATAAATACCCATAACCATCGACGCCGATCGCAGCCGTGGCAGATAAATACCCATGACCATCGATGCCGATCGCAGCCGCAGCAGATAAATACCCATAACCATCGACGCCGATCGCAGCCGTGGCAGATAAATACCCATGACCATCGATGCCGATCGCAGCCGCAGCAGATAAATACCCATGACCATCAACGCCGATCGCAGCCGTGGCAGATAAATACCCATGACCATCGCGTAGCCGTAGCAGATAAATACCCATGACCATCGATGCCGATCACAGTCGTAGCAGATAAATACCCATGACCATCAACGCCGATCGCAGCCGTGGCAGATAAATACCCATAACCATCGACGCCGATCGCAGCCGTGGCAGATAAATACCCATGACCATCGATGCCGATCGCAGCCGCAGCAGATAAATACCCATGACCATCAACGCCGATCGCAGCCGTGGCAGATAAATACCCATGACCATCGCGTAGCCGTAGCAGATAAATACCCATGACCATCGATGCCGATCACAGTCGTAGCAGATAAATACCCATGACCATCAACGCCGATCGCAGCCGTGGCAGATAAATACCCATGACCATCAACGCCGATCGCAGCCGTGGCAGATAAATACCCATGGCCATCGCGTAGCCGTGGCAGATAAATACCCATGACCATCGATGCCGATCGCAGCCGCAGCAGATAAATACCCATGACCATCGATGCCGATCGCAGCCGCAGCAGATAAATACCCATGACCATCGATGCCGGCCGCAGCAGATAAATACCCATGCCCGCTGTTTAGTCAGCGACGGCGGGATTCAACGCCGGTCAAACGCCACCCCACTGCAGTGGAGAGCCAGATGTTTACCCAGAACGGCTTATTATCGTCGGCATCATTCGGACTGAAATTTGATTCATTGGGTTTACATTTGAACTGATATTTGGATTCAGATTTTTGGCTCCCAGCTCTTAAACCCTCTGAGATCGGAGCTTCCTCCTCTGTGAAGGCGGTTTCTGCTGGTGTCAAGAGTTCCACAGCTTTTCTTTTCCCTTCCCTGTAAATGCTTCTTGGTCACCGTTGCAGATGTTTTCCTCTCTCGTTCCCACGGCCGTGAAAGAAACTGAGTGGGAGGAAGGGGGGAGAGGAGTCTCTTTCTTTTTCCTTCTGTACACAGACCAATAAACTGATGTTTCTGTCTGGAGTTCAGAGGGTGAAAGAGCAGCAGAAACCAGTCTGGACTTCCTTTTTCATGTCTCTGATTCACTCTGCATGCCTCCCCTCTAACCCATCATCTTCTAATCGTTTATTCTATCCTCCTCTCCCTCTCTGACTGTCTCCTCCTTCTTCTCTTTTTTTTTTAATCTCTGCTGCCGTTCCCGTAATCACTCCCTCCTTTTGGCTTTTATCTGCACTTCCTCAATATCCTTTTTACTGCCTCTACCTCCTTCCTTCCTCTCGCCCCTTCCCCCGCTTCCCCTCCTTCCTGACTGAATTCATCTTTTTTTGCCTCCATTTTGTTGCCTCCTCACCTAACCCTGCTCTCGGCCTCTTGTCCAGGTTTTCAGCCGGTGTTCTGGAGCCGGGAGGACGTGGCCCAGTGGCTGCGCTGGGCTGAGAAGGAGTTCGCCCTGCGGCCCATCACCAGCGGCACTTTCCAGATGAACGGCAAGGCCCTGCTGCTGCTCACCAAGGAGGACTTCCGCTACAGATCCCCTCACTCCGGTACCGTTTCAGACTCTGGCTCGGAAACATTGCTGAAATGTTTTTCCAAATGAGTCATTTCAGCTGATTGGATGACGTCTTCTTTCAGTTAAACTGGAGGAAGACGGAGGAAGGATGTGGAAACACTGGGTGGGAAATAAAGTGGAGGCTTAATTCTGAAGGAAAAACCAAAGATTTTTAACACAATCTTAAGTGTTGGACCCTCTGAGTCGATGTGTTTTACAGCAGAGCTTTAACAGGAGCAGCTGGTGCAGCGAGGCTGCCGGGGGAGGAAGTGGGAGACGGTTGATCAGGAAGTACAAAGAAAACCTCAACCGTCGCCCCGGCAACGCCAGGGGCAGATATGAAGCATTCAGGCAGGAAAAAGGCTCCTAACTCCTAACTTTATATCACCAAACAGGAATAAAATTCCCTCAGATTTGGAGTCAAATGAGCAACAAAAAAATTTTTATTTTTTATTTTTATTTTTTTTTTTGACATTCAATTATAATTTCTTGTATAACAATTCATTTCCAACTACATGTGTATGATTGTGACAGCCATATTAAGTATTTTATGTGGTTTTTGAAGCATTTTGGTCATGAGACTCCTCTTATTTCTTTATATTTTGCATCCAAGCAGCTTAAGTGATCTTCAGCAATAGTTTCAACACTTTCTGAAGGTTTTTCATTGTTTTTATTTGGACATTTTCTGCTTTTTTCCTCATTTTCAGTCCAGTTTTTCTTCATTAAGCCACTTAACTCTGAGCTATGAACCATTCAGACCATAGACCGCGGAACGTGTTTGAACAAGAGGGGGTCACCAAAATTTTAGGTCGAACATGATGCATAGCCGAGGCTATGCACAGTATACACGGACACGCACGTAATGCCATCAGTCATGTCAGCCAGCATAGAACAGCGCAGAATAAAGAAAGGTACCTCAGTGGTCGGTGGTAACGCAACTGAAGCTGCTTGCTTGTACCAGAACTAAAGCACTATGAGAAACACTGAACCCAGAGAAGTGCACGTTCTGTGGTGCTTGGTCAGGGGAATGTATGGGAATATGCTTGCTGTTTTATCAGAGCTGGGCGTGCGCCTCTGATCGGAGCTGCATCAACTTGTACAAGTTACTGTTCTCGGGCTGGTTGCCGTCTATTGGTATTCCCTGGCCCGCCAGAAACATAGCGAAGATAGCTGCTTCAGCAGCATTTCTCTCTTAAGCTGCGTGTTCACCAAGAGCGACCTCGCTGGAGAAGCTTCGCTTGAGAATTTGCTTTGGTAGCTCGTGACGTCACATTTAGAGTGTTCCATTTTTAAAGGCCCCGCGGCTGTGCAGCACCCCCGCGGAAAAAAACACGAGGAAAGAGAGGGCAGGGACACGAATAAACGTGTTGTTATTTACAATTTGTTATACAAGATATACATCACGTTACAAATTATGTAAAACTACATTAGGTACACCTGAGAAGAGCAGGAATAGCAGAGGCAGCTGTGAAAAATAAAATAAATTTGAAATAAAATCCGAAATAAATCCGAAATAAAACTTAATTGCAGTGAGAAAGGTATGCGTGGGGTTACTACACTATTGTATTGAAGCACTCGACACGGCAATTGCAACAGTCTCAGGATTAAACGACTATTGTTTGGATAGGAACCAAAGTTTACACGTCTGTTTCCGCGAACCCCGCGGATTGTCGGACCCCTACAATCTGTGGATTGTCATTGGTTTTCGCCGAACCGCGTCATAGCTCATTACCATAAAGTTAGCTTGAGTTTAATCGCTGGAATCCGCTCTGGTAGCTCAGTTAGCTCACCCTCCATAGAGAAATAATGACTTCCGGCGCTCAGGTAGCGTAGGTCGCTCTTGGTGTACACGCAGCATTAAGTTTCTGGTTTGACTGTAACTGTGTGTCCAACTGAGCTGCCACGCTGGGCTACTGGGACACCAGAATTTGAAATTGAGCAACACTGTCTTTGTGATGCCTGCTGTTTGTATGCTCCCTGAATGTATCTACAGCATTTTTCCAATTGTAGAAACCGTTCACGGCAAAAGCAGGCTCGTTCTTACTCACCGTAGGTTTTTCTTAGCACAGCAGCGACATTGCGTGCAGAACAGTTTCCCTCTGGTCTCACATAGAGTCAGCCGAGCAAAATGCTTGAACCACTGGTATTGCACGGATCGGGTTCGTTGTGAAGAACCTGTCCCTTGCACCCTCCTGGTTCTTTTTAGCACATCGGGGTTGCTTGGTTGATGAGGCTTTGTAAGATCCCTGCAGCACTCACTTGAACAGTGCCCATGGCTAGCCTCAGCGAGGTTTGGTTCGGTTAGCGTAGTAGTTGAAGAACATTCGTCTCTGTTGCTTGGTTGGTCCGCAGTTGAAGGTTGGGAGCACAGCTGTCCCATCAGATGATGCTGTGCTTTTTACTTGTTTTGCTTTGTAATTTTCAAAAATGGGTTTGTGCAAAGATAACACAGTCTGTCACCTTTGATTGAGCTGATGTCTAACTTGGCCACTAAATCAAATCAAATGTATTTGTAGCACATTTCATGTCCAAAACAATTCAAAGTGCTTTACATAAAATAAAAGCATTGAAGCAGGGAGTGGAAGAAGCATTAAAAATACACAAAAGAATATAAAGAGAAACAAATAACGATGTTTAATGCTCTTTTTGGGAAGTCCAGTTAAAAGAGCGTTACAGTGATGGAGTCTGCTGGAGATGAATGCATGGATGAGTTTCTCCTGGAAACCTTTAATTCTGTTGATGTTTCTGAGGTGGTAAAAAGCTGCCTTGGTGACAGCTTTGATGTGGCTGCTGAAAGTCAGATCTGAGTCTATCAACACTCCGAGGTTACCAACTCGCTCAGTGATTGTAAGGTCCCGAGTCTCAAGATATTTACCAACGCTGACCCTCTTCTCTTTGCTACCAAACAGAATGAGCTCAGTTTTTTTCTTCATTTAATTGTAGAAAATTCTCTCTCATCCAGGTGTTTACTTCCTCCAGACACTGACACAGTACGTCTGCTGGGCTGCAGTCGCCATGGTGACAGAGACACATAAAGTTGTGTATCGTCTGCATAACTGTTGATAATTGATGTTGAAGTTCTATAATATCTGACCCAAAGGGAGCATATACAAGTTAAACAGAAGAGGTCCAAGAATTGACCCCTGGGGGACTCCACAAGTCATGGCCACTCGCTCAGATTCATTGAGCTGCTGTCTGTAACTTGGGCACTAGAGGGCAGTAATTGTTTCACACTTTTTCTAAACGTAAAAAGAACATAGTAGAGAAATTGCGTGACTAAAGAATAATAAGACTTCCCAATGAAAAAGGACTTGAGGGATTTCCTTATCTTCAGATCCTAATATTTGCTCTTTCAGCAAGGCGATGCTTTATGGTCATTTTAGGAAATATTTATTCAGAATACTCGGTTTCATCACACAACACGTTGTCTTTGTTTTGATCTCAGCCTAAAACGGTGTGAATATAAAGGGTCACATCAGTTTAATGTGCTGTACAGCTGAGCAGCGGATTGTTGCAGTGGTTCAGAACATGCTGTATTTCAGCACGTCTTGGAGGAATAATCCTGTTCCTGAGTGAAGCGGCCCAGCTGACAGCTGCTGTCCAGCTCACGTCAGGATGTTTCAGCCGTTTGCATCCTGTCAAGAAAGTCATCTTCAGGTCAAAGACTGACCGTCCTCACATGTGAATCTGTGATGTAAAGTTGTTCCTCACTAGGGATTGGAATTGATAAGATTTTTACGATTCCAATTCCATTTTCGATTGTGCTTAACGATTCGGTTCTTTATCGGTTCCCTTATCGATTCTCATTTGGAGAAAAAGGACAACAAACCGGTCGATCAGCATCAACTTTGTTTAGTTTAGAAGTAACACGAGTCGTGACCTCACAAACCCAACAACGGTGAGGTCCACATTGGTCTATCCTGGCCTGGGTAATTTAACTCTTCCTGCTCTGGTGAAAGGAGAAGCTGGAGGTAGAGGTGAACTGGGGGTAGTACCACCAGCCTCTGGCTCTGAGCCAGTCAGGCTCTGTCTCTCATGATTTCATCTAAATGTAATGCCTGAGAAGGCATTCATTTAACCTTAACCGTTACTAACAGCAGCTTTTACAATGAGGCAAATGGAGCTAACATGATAGGCAGTGTTTGTTAGTTAGTTACCTGCAGTGTTAGCCGAGGACATGCTAACGTTGCTAACGTTGCTAACGTTGCTGGGTTCAGATTCACCAACGTTAGTCCGGAGCAGATCGGAAACGCGACATTCATTCATAGTTATTGCATGTTGGTAGTATTTCCTCCCTTTGGTGAAATATTCACTTTGCAAGTTGCCCTGTTGTCGTCTTTTTTAGGGATGTGTAACCAAGCTTTCGAGCGTTTGTACCGCTTGGGCGCCATGTTTACTGTTGGCTGCTGGCTGCGCTGGACTCGCCACGCAACGCTGCCTGGTGACGTCATTCGCGCCCGCTGGAATCGATAAGGGAATCGTTTGCAAAATCGCCAAACGATTCCAAGGAATTGAAACACTGGGAACCGGTTTTCCATTCCCATCCCTATTCCTCAGTGCAGCTAAAACGAGCCGTCGTGTGATAAATCCTGTAAATCTGAAGTTATTGCTCCTCAGTGTTGGTAGTTGGCATCCTAAACATCAGTTTGGGGAACAGAGCCGTCCTCTGGCTGCCTGTTTCCTCCTTCAGGGGTCCAGTTCCCATCAGCCCCTGCTGAGCGTCATATTTTCCTTTTTTTACTGTAAACATCATGTTCATCGACTTTGTTTCAGTTGAAAACACGAAAGCTAAAGGTGAGATGACGGGACGTTTTCTCCAGTTTCCCTCTGACTGTGAGATATGAACCATTCAGGCAGGAAAAAGGCAGATGAGCAAAACAAAAAAATATTAGATTTTTTTTTCTTCATTAATTTACTCAAATAGTGGCCTAAAATGAACAGAAACAGACATTTAATTATAATTTCTTGTATAACATTTAATTTCCAACTACATGTGTATGATTGTGACAGCCATAGTAAGTATTTTATGTGTTTTCTTTTAAGCATTTTGGTCATGAGACGCCTCTTTATTTCTTTATATTTTGCATCCAAGCAGCTTAAGTGATCTTCAGCAATAGTTTCAACACTTTCTGAAGGTTTTTCAGAGTTTTCATTTGGACAAAATGATCGTCATATTTTCCTTTTTTTACTGTAAACATCATTCAGACTCGACTTTGTTTCAGTGGAAAACACTAAAGCTAAAGGTGAGATGACGGGACACTTTCTCCAGTTTCCCTCTGACTGTGACTCAGAGCTGCATGATTATTAGTTCCTGCTCAGATTTTGTATTAAAGAATCAAAACAAACACCAGGAAGTGAGAACTGAAAGCGTGTTTACCATCACTTCCTTTATGAGAATCATTTCCTTGTTTTGGTAACGCAGCAGGTTAATGTGTCATGGCGGTCGGTGTGCTAAACGCCACTCCACCTGTCGGCGTTTCTAAGTGAGTAAATGTTCTTTGTGAGGACAGGAGCTGAAAGAAAAGATGTAAATCATTCAGGGAACTTCCTGCTCAGCCTTTGTTCCAGCTGCCCGTCATCACTGAATAACCTCTGAAAGCAGAAAGCAGCTTTCTGAGGTTTTAACGTAAGAAAAAGCAGAAGCAGGGAGTTAAAAACCTTCCAGGGTTATAAAGCCGTTTCCAAACTATCTGGAGTCCATCGTTCTACAGAGAGAAAGGACCTCAGTCAGCATGTTAAAGGTTAAAGGTCACCCCAAGGTCAGAAACCCAAGAGCTACATCTCAGACTCTGCAGGCCTCAGTTAGCATGTTAAAGGTTAAAGGTCACCCCAAGGTCAGAAACCCAAGAGCTACATCTCAGACTCTGCGGGCCTCAGTTAGCATGTTAAAGGTTAAAGGTCACCCCAAGGTCAGAAACCCAAGAGCTACATCTCAGACTCTGCGGGCCTCAGTTAGCATGTTAAAGGTTAAAGGTCACCCCAAGGTCAGAAACCCAAGAGCTACATCTCAGACTCTGCAGGCCTCAGTTAGCATGTTAAAGGTTAAAGCGACACTCCGGAATTTTCGACATTGGAACTCATTTCCGAGTCAACCAGAGTGTAAGAAATGTGTAGAGATGTTTTTTTTTTTTTTTTTTTTAATTCCATGCAGCCCTTGTAAAACCACTGGTCGCTGTTGCTAAGCTAGCGCAAGTGATCCACTTTTGGTAGCCTGCCACAAAAAAACAGTCTTGCCCAATTCAATAAACACTCAAAGCACATCAGTTGTCTTGCCAGGCTATCGATGCAAATATCTACGTTGATAGAGAGATTTAGGGAGTAAAACCAACTTTACAATTATATTTTATCACCCGCAGCCATTCGTGCTTCCTGGTTTGAAAGTTTGGCAGCCGCGGACTAATATCTAGCACCAATCTTACCGGCTCTCGCTGCCAATAGTTTGTTTTGTGAAGAATGATGCTACACTCTGCATCGGCTCTTGCATGAAGAATGATGCAGTTTGATTTAAAGTATTTTACTTAGTGTCAACGAATATACACATGCAAATAATATGATGGCTATGGGACATTAGGCTACGATAGATTAAATATAATAAATGATAATATTTACATCTGGTTAGATGAGAACAACTCTTCATTTTGCACGCAGCTGTCACAACTACTTGAGGATACAAAAACTTGATCAAAGAATGGCAATGTTCGGAGAACCCGGTGCTTTTGATGACGAGGACGAGCCATTTAATTTTTCCAATGAAGCATACCTGTACAAGCTGGAATATACTGAGCAAGAGTTGAGAGAGATCTCTCGAACGAGAGAGCGCGTCTGCACTGCACCAGTGCACCCTGACCTCGCAAACGTCACTCACACGATACGCCAATGCTTTCTGTCCAGATATAAACTGTCAAACTATCTGGGAAACATAGATGTCATGTCAATGTTTGGTTGTTTCTAGATGACTCATGAGTGTACAGTGCATTGTAGAGGTTTGTGAACAGTGTACGCATCTCTTCTAAAATCGCTTTCATTGCCCCATTCATCTCGTCTAAAAAATTCACAATGTCACACCAGAGCACTAGCGTTACTACTACATGGGCATTTACGGTTTAGCAAATACTTTCACATAACTTCTGATACCCATTCTTACAGCAATTACACAAACCAACAGTAAATCACTATAGCAGGTAAATACAAAAGCATAGCAAAGGTTATAGGTAACGTAAGCTAAGTCATCATCACTGAACCATGTGCTACCATCATGAAAGCAGAAAGCCTGTACCAACCTGTTCTTCAGAGACTGTTTGCACCACACTGGCTGTCCTTGGTATACCTGGGAAGGCGGATGGCACTGCAGACCGTTTCAGAATTTTCTTTGCGGACTTTCTGGACTTTATGAAATCATCGGAGCTGAAGTGATCACTGCAGATGACCCGGATACGCAGCGTCTCCATCGGAGTTTGTATGTCTAATCCTGCAGCTAGGAGCCAGAGTTTTGTTCTTTCCGGATCTTTTAATGGAAAATAATGAAAACTTTTCGGAACCCATCTCTGGGCTCTATTGTTGCAATTAGCAAAGGCACACTGATTTACCATGTTGCCACGTTGTTGGTTTATAATCCGCTCGCAGCAAACTCGCTCGATCCAAACGCAGCAGATGTAGAACTAGCTTGGAACTAGCAGCTCCCTATAGAAGTGACTTAGTTACATCACAACTGCCGAGAGTAAGGTAAAATTCCGCTGACCACTAGAAACTAGTCCCTCATATGATAAAAATCCATGTAATGCAAGGTCAGTTTTATTTCAAACATTACTCTATCACCACAAACCTTTACATCCACTGCCTGACATAATAACTGATGTGCTTTGAGTGTTTATTGAATTGGGCAAGACTGTTTTTTTGTGGCAGGCTACCAAAAGTGGATCACTTGCGCTAGCTTAGCAACAGCGACCAGTGGTTTTACAAGGGCTGCATGGAATTTAAAAAAAACAAAAAAAACATCTGTACACATTTCTTACACTCTGGTTGACTCGGAAATGAGGTCCAGTGTCGAAAATTCCGCTTTAAAGGTCACCCCAAGGTCAGAAACCCAAGAGCTACATCTCAGACTCTGCGGGCCTCAGTTAGCATGTTAAAGGTTAAAGGTCACCCCAAGGTCAGAAACCCAAGAGCTACATCTCAGACTCTGCAGGCCTCAGTTAGCATGTTAAAGGTTAAAGGTCACCCCAAGGTCAGAAACCCAAGAGCTACATCTCAGACTCTGCGGGCCTCAGTTATCATGTTAAAGGTTAAAGGTCACCCCAAGGTCAGAAACCCAAGAGTTACATCTCAGACTCTGCGGGCCTCAGTTAGCATGTTAAAGGTTAAAGGTCACCCCAAGGTCAGAAACCCAAGAGCTACATCTCAGACTCTGCAGGCCTCAGTTAGCATGTTAAAGGTCACCCCAAGGTCAGAAACCCATTGTTTCTGACCTTGGGGCTCGTTGAAATTAATACGTTAATGGGTCCAACCAATTAAGATGGCCATCGTGTTTGCTTCAGAACGGCACTAAAGTGCTCATTTATTCATTTATTCATGACTCACGTTGGATTTAAGATTAATGGGAGGAGGGAACATGGGAAATGGTTCATTTCATGGTCCATGCAGCTTAAAATATTACAAATGAAATCCAGTGTCACAGATTGTTCTGGGAACAGGTTTCCTCTCTTCTCACTGGGTCACCGGGCTGGGTTGTTGGACTTTAGGAAGTGTTTGTCTCACAATCAGCTGGTCAATGATTCTTCCATTGTTGCTCAATCCCTGAAGCTTGAGCAATAATGGCAGCTCTGAAGCAGCCGGATCCTGGAAAGCAAAGAGAAGAAGAGGAACCGGATACCACGGCTGACGCCAATGCTAATTTCCCATTTCGTGCAGGCGTGAAGTGTTTGCAAGAAGACGTGCGCTAACCTCTGACCTTTCCGCCTCTGCAGGGGACGTCCTGTACGAGCTGCTGCAGCACATCCTGAAGCAGAGGAAGTCCCACGGCTTTTTCCCGTCTTACTTCCCCGGGAACTCCTTCCCTTCGCTGCCTGAAAACGCTCTGCCGCACCTGAAGCTCGAAGGTCAGTCCAGGTTGTTGTGTCATTTATGTGGTCGGTGCATTTACAGCTCTGAATAAGAGACCTCTTTAAACATGACTTCCTCTTTGAATATTCTTTGTTTATCAAATCAAATCAAATTTATTTATGTAGCACATTTCATGTACAAACAATTCAAAGTGCTTCACATAAAATAAAAGCATTGCAGCAGGGAGTGGAAGAAGCATTAAAATACATAAAAGAATATAAAGAGAAACAAATAAAATCATTTAAATGAATTTAAAAACCAGCAACAGTCCACAACTTTAGAGCTAAAATTGTTGTTATTCATGTTAATAATTAAGTTTAACTCATCTCTTAGCGTAGTTAGCGTAGCATCACAACTACAAAGCTAGCAAGCTACGCTCACTTAACCGTTCGTGATGTCATTTTTACCATAAAACAAAAATCTTCTGGAAAATATTGATCATAATTGGATGCAAATACATTTACCTTTTTAAAACTAACTTTGACTTTGACATCTTCACAGTAACTTTGTAAAGAAATAACTTATAATGCACATTTCCTGGTTGTATTTCAGAGATTTTTCCTGTCACCAGTGCATCCACAACAATGAGATTTTATTGTGTTAGCGAGGTAGAAAATCATCTAATCTGATGTTTATCTTCTGCATGAAATGTGAAATATTCTTGCTGTTATCTGAGGGTCTGTTATTGATGCCGAACAGAAATCACTGGTCCTGACGGCTCTTGCACTGGGTCCAAGTCATTCCTCTCCTGGGGGAAAATGCCTTGTAGATGCAGATCAAACGTGTTGTGGTTGTACGAGCTGAAACCGTCTTTATCTCAGTTTGCATCTTTGTTTTCGGCAACTCAAGGAAGTTATGATAAGCTTCGGTAAAAATACCCGAGACTCTTTTCTGGCTCTGATCTGAGGAAACATTGAGTTAAAGTGTTCCAGTGTTGACATTAGAACCTGCTCAACGAGGAAGTGCTGCTTTATTAAACACCGAAACGGCCTTTCTTTGTCCCAGTGGCAATCCGAACATATTTTCCTCTTCTGAAAGCCGGTCTGCTTCCAACGCTGAGCAGCTTTTACCCGTAAACATTTCCAGCTCAGCCCAACTGTGGGATGTTAGTGACACCCGGTGGAGATGGCAGGTAAAGGACCGGGGGAGATGGCAGGTAAAGGACATGGGGAGATGGCAGGTCAAAAACCAGAGGAGATGGCAGGTAAAGGACCGGGGGAGATGGCAGGTAAAGGACCGGGGGAGATGGCAGGTAAAGGACCGGGGGAGATGGCAGGTAAAGGACCGGGGGAGATGGCAGGTAAAGGACCGGGGGAGATGGCAGGTAAAAAACCAGGGGAGATGGCAGGTAAAGGACCAGAGGAGATGGCAGGTAAAGGACCAGAGGAGATGGCAGGTAAAGGACCAGAGGAGATGGCAGGTAAAGGACCAGGGGAGATGGCAGGTAAAGGACCGGGGGAGATGGCAGGTAAAAAACCAGGGGAGATGGCAGGTAAAGGACCAGAGGAGATGGCAGGTAAAGGACCGGGGGAGATGGCAGGTAAAGGACCGGGGGAGATGGCAGGTAAAGGACCAGAGGAGATGGCAGGTAAAGGACCGGGGGAGATGGCAGGTAAAGGACCAGAGGAGATGGCAGGTAAAGGAGATGGGGAGATGGCAGGTAAAGGACCGGGGGAGATGGCAGGTAAAGGACCAGGGGAGATGGCAGGTAAAGGACATGGGGAGATGGCAGGTAAAGGACCAGAGGAGATGGCAGGTAAAGGACCGGGGGAGATGGCAGGTAAAGGACCGGGGGAGATGGCAGGTAAAAAACCAGGGGAGATGGCAGGTAAAGGACCAGAGGAGATGGCAGGTAAAGGACCAGAGGAGATGGCAGGTAAAGGACCAGAGGAGATGGCAGGTAAAGGACCAGGGGAGATGGCAGGTAAAGGACCGGGGGAGATGGCAGGTAAAAAACCAGGGGAGATGGCAGGTAAAGGACCAGAGGAGATGGCAGGTAAAGGACCGGGGGAGATGGCAGGTAAAGGACCGGGGGAGATGGCAGGTAAAGGACCAGAGGAGATGGCAGGTAAAGGACCGGGGGAGATGGCAGGTAAAGGACCAGAGGAGATGGCAGGTAAAGGAGATGGGGAGATGGCAGGTAAAGGACCGGGGGAGATGGCAGGTAAAGGACCAGGGGAGATGGCAGGTAAAGGACATGGGGAGATGGCAGGTAAAGGACATGGGGAGATGGCAGGTAAAGGACCAGAGGAGATGGCAGGTAAAGGACCGGGGGAGATGGCAGGTAAAGGACCAGAGGAGATGGCAGGTAAAGGACCAGAGGAGATGGCAGGTAAAGGACCAGGGGAGATGGCAGGTAAAGGACCAGAGGAGATGGCAGGTAAAGTACCGGGGGAGATGGCAGGTAAAGGACATGGGGAGATGGCAGGTCAAAAACCAGAGGAGATGGCAGGTAAAGCACATGGGGAAATGGCAGGTAAAGGACCAGAGGAGATGGCAGGTAAAGGACATGGGGAGATGGCAGGTCAAAAACCAGAGGAGATGGCAGGTAAAGGACCGGGGCAGATGGCAGGTAAAGGACCAGAGGAGATGGCAGGTAAAGTACCAGAGGAGATGGCAGGTAAAGTACCGGGGGAGATGGCAGGTAAAGGACCAGAGGAGATGGTAGGTAAAGTACCGGGGGAGATGGCAGGTAAAGGACATGGGGAGATGGCAGGTCAAAAACCAGAGGAGATGGCAGGTAAAGCACATGGGGAAATGGCAGGTAAAGGACCAGAGGAGATGGCAGGTAAAGGACATGGGGAGATGGCAGGTCAAAAACCAGAGGAGATGGCAGGTAAAGGACCGGGGCAGATGGCAGGTAAAGGACCAGGGGAGATGGCAGGTAAAGACATGGGGAGATGGCAGGTAAAGGACCAGAGGAGATGGCAGGTAAAGGACCGGGGGAGATGGCAGGTAAAGGACCGGGGGAGATGGCAGGTAAAGGACCAGAGGAGATGGCAGGTAAAGGACCAGGGGAGATGGCAGGTAAAGGACCGGGGGAGATGGCAGGTAAAGGACCGGGGGAGATGGCAGGTAAAGGACCAGAGGAGATGGCAGGTAAAGGACCGGGGGAGATGGCAGGTAAAGGACCAGAGGAGATGGCAGGTAAAGGAGATGGGGAGATGGCAGGTAAAGGACCGGGGGAGATGGCAGGTAAAGGACCAGGGGAGATGGCAGGTAAAGGACATGGGGAGATGGCAGGTAAAGGACCAGAGGAGATGGCAGGTAAAGGACCGGGGGAGATGGCAGGTAAAAAACCAGAGGAGATGGCAGGTAAAGGACCGGGGGAGATGTCAGGTAAAGGACCAGAGGAGATGGCAGGTAAAGGACCGGGGGAGATGGCAGGTAAAGGACCAGGGGAGATGGCAGGTAAAGGACCGGGGGAGTTGGCAGGTAAAGGACCGGGGGAGATGGCAGGTAAAGGACCGGGGGAGATGGCAGGTAAAGGACATGGGGAGATGGCAGGTTAAGGACATGGGGAGATGGCAGGTTAAGGACCAGGGGAGATGGCAGGTAAAGGACCAGGGGAGATGGCAGGTAAAGGACATGGGGAGATGGCAGGTCAAAAACCAGAGGAGATGGCAGGTAAAGGACATGGGGAGATGGCAGGTAAAGTACCGGGGGAGATGGCAGGTAAAGGACCAGGGGAGATGGCAGGTAAAGGACCAGAGGAGATGGCAGGTAAAGGACATGGGGAGATGGCAGGTAAAGGACCAGAGGAGATGGCAGGTAAAGGACCGGGGGAGATGGCAGGTAAAGGACCGGGGGAGATGGCAGGTAAAGGACATGGGGAGATGGCAGGTCAAAAACCAGAGGAGATGGCAGGTAAAGGACATGGGGAGATGGCAGGTAAAGGACCGGGGGAGATGGCAGGTAAAGGACCAGAGGAGATGGCAGGTAAAGGACATGGGGAGATGGCAGGTAAAGGACCAGAGGAGATGGCAGGTAAAGGACATGGGGAGATGGCAGGTAAAGGACATGGGGAGATGGCAGGTAAAAGACCAGAGGAGATGGCAGGTAAAGGACCGGGGGAGATGGCAGGTAAAGGACCAGAGGAGATGGCAGGTAAAGGAACGGGGGAGATTGCAGGTAAAGGACCAGAGGAGATGGCAGGTAAAGGACATGGGGAGATGGCAGGTAAAGGACCAGGGGAGATGGCAGGTAAAGGACCGGGGGAGATGGCAGGTAAAGGACCAGAGGAGATGGCAGGTCAAAAACCAGAGGAGATGGCAGGTAAAGGACTGGGGGAGATGGCAGGTAAAGGACCAGAGGAGATGGCAGGTAAAGGACATGGGGAGATGGCAGGTCAAAAACCAGGGGAGATGGCAGGTAAAGGACCGGGGGAGATGGCAGGTAAAGGACATGGGGAGATGGCAGGTCAAAAACCAGAGGAGATCGCAGGTAAAGGACATGGGGAGATGGCAGGTCAAAAACCAGAGGAGATGGCAGGTAAAGGACATGGGGAGATGGAAGGTAAAAAACCAGAGGAGATGGCAGGTAAAGGACCGGGGGAGATGGCAGGTAAAGGACCGGGGGAGATGGCAGGTAAAGGACCGGGGTAGATGGCAGGTAAAGGACCGGGGGAGATGGCAGGTAAAGGACCGGGGGAGATGGCAGGTAAAGGACCAGGGGAGATGGCAGGTAAAGGACCAGGGGAGATGGCAGGTAAAGGACATGGGGAGATGGCAGGTAAAGGACCAGGGGAGATGGCAGGTAAAGGACCAGGGGAGATGGCAGGTAAAGGACCGGGGGAGATGGCAGGTAAAGGACCGGGGGAGATGGCAGGTAAAGGACATGGGGAGATGGCAGGTTAAGGACATGGGGAGATGGCAGGTTAAGGACCAGGGCAGATGGCAGGTAAAGGACCAGAGGAGATGGCAGGTAAAGGACATGGGGAGATGGCAGGTAAAGGACCGGGGGAGTTGGCAGGTAAAGGACCGGGGGAGATGGCAGGTAAAGGACCGGGGGAGATGGCAGGTAAAGGACATGGGGAGATGGCAGGTAAAGGACCGGGGGAGTTGGCAGGTAAAGGACCGGGGGAGATGGCAGGTAAAGGACCGGGGGAGATGGCAGGTAAAGGACATGGGGAGATGGCAGGTTAAGGACATGGGGAGATGGCAGGTTAAGGACCAGGGGAGATGGCAGGTAAAGGACCAGGGGAGATGGCAGGTTAAGGACCAGGGGAGATGGCAGGTAAAGGACCGGGGGAGATGGCAGGTAAAGGACATGGGGAGATGGCAGGTAAAGGACCAGGGGAGATGGCAGGTAAAGGAAGGGTTGGCCTCACCCTAACCCGAGTCTGCAGATTATTTATTTATTTGATGTTTCACAGTCTGAATTATCAGCTGCTGAATGAGCAAATAGGCGATTGCATCAGAGGTTATAAAACAGATATGATCCACGGTGTCTCCTCATGGAGGGGTATCTGGGTTTTCCCTCCGGGGGCCGTTTCCTCAGCGGGCTCCTCCTTTATTTCATCACCACTGACGGTAAGAAGCCTGTCAATCTGTTCCTGTAAAGCCACCAGATTTGGTCGTAGAAGCTCTCCATACATCCCGCATTAGAAACACTTTCTGTGAATCAGGCAGCACAGATGTGACAGATGTGGCCGCCAACACACAACAGCTGAAGAATACTCTGTGTTCTCTGATTTATTGATGCACAAAGGATGAATTTAAGAGAAGTTTGTTTGGTGATTAGACTCAGGTGGACAAAAGAAGGGATAGAATAGACCCCCGGGGGTCCAGAGGTCCCGGTGGCCGAGACGAGGATAGAATAGACCCTCGGGGGTCCAGAGGTCCCGGTGGCCGAGACGAGGATAGAATAGACCCCCGGGGGTCCAGAGGTCCCGGTGGCCGAGACGAGGATAGAATAGACCCCCGGGGGTCCAGAGGTCCCGGTGGCCGAGACGAGGATAGAATAGACCCCCGGGGGTCCAGAGGTGCCGGTGGCCGAGACGAGGATAGAATAAACCCCCGGGGTCCAGAGGTGCCGGTGGCCGAGACGAGGATAGAATAGACCCCCGGGGGTCCAGAGGTGCCGGTGGCCGAGACGAGGATAGAATAGACCCCCGGGGTCCAGAGGTGCTGGTGGCCGAGACGAGGATAGAATAGACCCCCGGGGGTCCAGAGGTGCCGGTGGCCGAGACGAGGATAGAATAGACCCCCGGGGGTCCAGAGGTGCTGGTGGCCGAGACGAGGATAGAATAGACCCCCGGGGGTCCAGAGGTGCCGGTGGCCGAGACCTCGGGCATCATGATGAGGAGGAGACCGTCACACATTAAATCTAAGTAAGAAGGTTCTGGCTGATTGGGTCAAACCGAAGTGGGCAGTGGGATAAGTGGACCGGAGCCATCAGAAGTAGGAGTGTCTGGGTTTATTACCCCACCAGGTGCAAAGTATTCATCCGCCTAAGAATAAAAAGGAGGAGATTTGGATTTCAAACCAAGAACGTTTCTTCTGGAGAGCATTCTTTGTGGAGACCAAGTTCTGATGCTGGTCTATAAAGCTCTGAATGGTCCAGGACCAGAATGCATCAGTGACCTCCTGACCCAGGATGAACCTTCCAGACCCCTCAGGTCACCTGGATCCGGTCTTCTATCAGTTTCCGGAGTCAGAACCAGACATGGAGGAGCTGCATTCAGCTTCTATGCTCCACATGTCTGGAACAAACTCCCAGAAAGCCTCAGATCAGCTGAAACACTCAGGCTGTTTAAGTCCAGGCTAAAGACACGCCTACTTTCAGCTGCGTTTGAATAAAGCTCCAAATCTGAAGCTTGAGTTTCAAAACTTAATCACATTTTAACTCCTGATTTTATCTATTGTTCCTATTTCTTTCTTTTTGGTTGAAAATTTAACTCATGCTTTTTATTTCTGCTGTTTTAATGTCTCTGTAAAGCACTTTGAATCACCTTGTTGTTGAATTGTATATCTATACAAATAAACTGGCCTTGCCTTGGAGATGAAATGAAGATTAACCGACAATCATGGCTTCAGATGTTAGCCGTCTGTAGCTGGCAGAAAGACCCAAAAATTCCACCTGAACACGCCTCAGTAAAAGCAGCTCAAGCAGTGTACAAAATTCAGGTCTGATGAAGACAGTTATGTCATTTTTTATCAAGGTCCTGTACAGATGTGGCGCCGTATAGACCATCTGAATAAAAGTTGTAAATGTCTTTTGTCTCCTCAGAGACGGTCCGGCGGGCGCCACGCGGTACTGAACCCCTCCCCCAGCACCCCCCGACCATCGAACTGCGGCACCGCTCCCGCTCCCCCCACAACCCGACCCCCCGGCGGTCCCCTCCAGAACCGACCCACCCTCGTTCCGCCAGCGAGGACCCCCTGCAGGCCTTCTCCCAGCTGCCTGACAGCAACCACCACCTGCCGGAGGACATGTACCCCCTGTCGGTGTCCCCGGCCGCCACCAACGGGCGCTGCACCACCCCCCGGGAAGCCCCCTGCCCGGGCAGCCCCGGGGGCCAGGAGGCGGGCCCTCCGCGCGTCATCCAGCTCATGCCCAGCGCCATCATGAACCCTTTGCTTCACAGCCCGAGCAGGAGCGGCGGCGGGGGCGGCGCCGGCATGGACTACAGGCACAGCCGCGTGGGACCCCCCTCTCAGATGGAGAACGGGCGTGAGGGTAAAGTCCACCTGCACCACCACCAGCTGGCCCAGCAGCAGCTGCTGCAGGACGAGGCGCTCTACAGGAACCACGTCATCATGCCCGTGTCGCCTCCGGAGGAGCAGATGCCCATCGGGCGGATCGCAGGTAAGCTTCAGTAACGCTGGGGGGAGTACCTAAACACCGGAACTGAACGGAACGCACCCAGATTTAGCCAGATACACATTAAGAACTCTTGTACAAGTCATCTGTGTAATATCCAATGATTATAACACCAAATTATTCCATAAAATATGAAAAGTTGTTCAAAACGTTACCTTGGTTTAGGTAACTTTTACTAAAATAAAAGCTTACCTTTTCAACATTCATTACCAATTACTATTAATTACTGGAAAACATCCATACAAATATCAAAAACACATCAGCAATACCACAATAGTAAAAAACAGTTTGGTGTTATAATCATTGGATATTACATATACAGATGACTTCTACAAGAGTTCTTAATGTGTATCTGGCTAAATCTGGGGCCGTTCCGGTCCGTTCCGGTGTTTAGGTACTCCCACGCTGGGGGCAGGAGGCAGGATGTGGGGTCAGCTGACTGATTTTCCCCTGATGGTCCTCAGACTGCCGGCTGCTGTGGGACTACGTCTACCAGCTGCTGTCGGACAGCAGGTACGAGAACTACATCCGCTGGGAGGATCCGGAGAGCAAAGTGTTCCGCATCATGGACCCCAACGGCCTGGCCAGGCTGTGGGGGAACCACAAGGTAAATAAGGTGTCCAGGTGGGCGGAGCCTGAGGCTAAAGGTCGCCCAGGTCGTGTAGAAAAGGAGGCAAATATTTTAAGATTAATATGTGAATTATCAAGGCTGCTGTCAGCATCTCAGTTTAAAGCAGCCATACATCTGCCCCCTGGGGGTGTAATTCAGTTAAAAACCCTTTGAAGCTCAAGACTGGAAGCTTTTTAAAAACCTCCGTCACTCAGTGGGGTCACATGGCCCTGAAAGGATCGGATTATTGGCTAAATTCCAATCAGACTGAGTTATTAAGTGCATGTAGACACCTTAATCTGACTAAGAACTGGATCGGATCGGATTCAGACCCCGAGATAACTGGGCTGAAAGTCACTCTAAACCTGCTTGTAGACGCTGAAGCTCGTGGTGAATCAGACTTTGCGTTCTGCGCATGCTCCAGATGTTTTCCCGGGGTCGTGACCCGGAAGTCAAAGGAGACGATATTCCTGTTGTTGTCGCCGTCAGAAAGAAACAAACAACGCGATGGAGAATGCTCCGTTGGGCATCGAGTTTGTGCAACAAGCAGCTCATCACAGAGCAAATGTAGAGGGACGTAGCTTCATCTGGCTCTGCGTTCTCCATCTTTCTCCAACGCCTGAGTTTGTTGTTGTTGTTGGTGGTGAAGAGGTCAACAGGAAGTGGCTCTATTAGCAACAGCTGGAATGGGTACAGCGCCACCTATCATACCGGGGTATGACACGCTTTGTGCCTCTGATCCCATTCATTCACCGCCAGATATCCAAGGAGAATTACCCTTAATAACTCAGTCTGACTGTAATTTAGCCAATAATCTGATCCTTTTAGAGCCATGTGACCCCACTGAATGTAAAAGATGATCATGAAACCTGTTATCTGCTGCCCCCAAGTGTCTAAAACCTACTTTTGAACACTTAAATGCTGATAAAGGATCAAATGAACAGATAAACAGTGAAATGATTTATTTAGTTCTAACTGCAGGACAGTTTAAGTTGAGCAGATCCTGATGGTTGAAACTTCCTCCTCCTTTCTCTCCTTCTTGCTCCTGCCTGGCTTCCTTGGCGTCTCCTCTTCAGCTTTACATGTTCGGGGTCCTTTTCCCTTCATTACTTTGGAAAGCTGAGACTACTTTCCCATTTTTATTATTACTATTGTTATTGTTATTGTATTATTGTTCCTGCAGGATTCAACAATCTAAAATATTCAGTTTAGTCCGTTGAATGTGCTCCCATAAACTCCTTGGCTGTGTTCGAAACTACATACTGCATACTCCATACTACATACTACATACTATATACTACATACTACATACTCCATACTATATACTGCATACTCCATACTACATACCACATACTACATACTACATACTCCATACTATATACTACATACTCCATACTACATACTGCATACTGCATCCTACATACTCCATACTACATACTGCATACTGCATACTACATACTGCATACTACATACTGCATACTATATACTACATACTACATACTCCATACTATATACTGCATACTCCATACTACATACTACATACTACATACTGCATACTACATACTACATACTCCATACTATATACTGCATACTCCATACTGCATACTACATACTACATACTCCATACTATATACTACATACTACATACTATATACTACATACTACATACTACATACTACATACTGCATACTCCATACTGCATACTACATACTACATACTGCATACTCCATACTACATACTACATACTGCATACTACATACTCCATACTACATACTCCATACTACATACTGCATACTGCATACTACATACTGCATACTACATACTACATACTACATACTGTATACTGCATACTACATACTACATACTGCATACTCCATACTACATACTACATACTGCATACTCCATACTACATACTCCATACTACATACTGCATACTGCATACTACATACTGCATACTACATACTACATACTACATACTGTATACTGCATACTACATACTACATACTGCATACTCCATACTACATACTACATACTGCATACTATATACTCCATACTACATACTACATACTGCATACTCCATACTACATACTACATACTCCATACTATATACTACATACTACATACTATATACTACATACTACATACTACATACTGCATACTCCATACTGCATACTACATACTACATACTGCATACTCCATACTACATACTACATACTGCATACTATATACTACATACTACATACTCCATACTATATACTGCATACTCCATACTACATACTACATACTACATACTGCATACTACATACTACATACTCCATACTATATACTACATACTCCATACTACATACTGCATACTGCATACTGCATCCTACATACTACATACTGCATACTACATACTACATACTACATACTGTATACTGCATACTACATACTGCATACTACATACTACATACTACATACTGTATACTGCATACTACATACTACATACTGCATACTCCATACTACATACTACATACTATATACTCCATACTACATACTCCATACTATATACTGCATACTCCATACTACATACTACATACTATATACTACATACTACATACTCCATACTATATACTACATACTCCATACTGCATACTCCATACTACATACTGCATACTGCATACTGCATACTACATACTGTATACTGCATACTACATACTACATACTACATACTATATACTACATACTACATACTACATACTGCATACTACATACTGCATACTCTATACTACATACTCCATACTACATACTGCATACTACATACTACATACTACATACTGTATACTGCATACTACATACTACATACTACATACTACATACTATATACTACATACTACATACTCCATACTACATACTGCATACTCTATACTACATACTACATACTCCATACTATATACTACATACTCCATACTGCATACTGCATCCTACATACTATATACTACATACTACATACTGCAAACTACATACTACATACTACATACTGTATACTGCATACTACATACTGTATACTGCATACTACATACTACATACTTCAAACTACATACTACATACTACATACTGTATACTGCATACTACATACTACATACTGTATACTGCGTACTACATACTACATACTGTATACTGCGTACTACATACTGCATACTACATACTGCGTACTACATACTGCATACTGCATACTACGTACTACATACTGCATACTGCAAACTACATACTACGTACTACATACTGCATACTGCATACTACATACTGCGTACTACATACTGCATACTGCATACTACATACTGCATACTACATACTACATACTATATACTACATACTCCATACTACATACTGCATACTGCATACTGCATACTACACACTGCATACTGATCGATCAGACAGTATGCATTGTTTACCCACAATGCATTTCGCTCCTGCCCGAGCTGAAATCAGCCGGCCTGAAGCTGATTTCCCTTAAGCTCTAAACTCTGTAAACTTTAGCAACATTTGAAACATTTTCAGGAGAGAAAGTAGTCGTTTAGATCCCCAACGTGTTGAAAACCTGACAAAATACCGGCTGTTTACCATTTTGTTCCCACGAATTCGGCGCTACTAAAGCTAGCCGCAGTGAGCTAACGCACTTCCTGTTATTTTCACAAAATAAAATACCCGTTGCCTTTTATCATAGGGAAAGCCATTACCATACAATTGGTGCTTTTGTTTTGAAAACAGGAAGTGAACCTACCCTCGTTGTAGCTAGCTTGAAACTGCCGTTTTGACAGGAAATGACGATCGGCGACGTCACGTTACGTTGCATCTTGGGTAGTTTGAGTATGAGTAGTAACCTCATGATGCATACCCAACATTTAGGAGAATCTAGTATGCATCCGGGAACTTCTGCTTACTGAAACTCGCATACTAACTCAGAAAGTTAGTAGGAGAAGTAGGAGAAGTATGCGGTTTGGAACGCAGCTCCTGTTTCAGTTTTACTGATGACGCTTGTGCTCCTGAACCCCTGCAGAACAGAACCAACATGACGTACGAGAAGATGTCCCGAGCACTGAGACACTACTACAAGCTGAACATCATCAGGAAGGAGCCGGGCCAGAGGCTGCTGTTCAGGTAGATCTGCTGTGATCTGTGGAGCTCTCTGTGTGTGAGCTGCATGCTTCTGACCCAAAGTAAAACCTGCCGTCTCCTCCTCAGGTTCATGAAAACGCCCGACGAGATCATGAACGGGCAGACGGAGCGGCTGGAGCACCTGGAGTCGGACGTGGACGAACAGATTTACATCAAAGAGGAGTGCTGAGGGAACCCGCAAACTTCTTACAGCCGCCGATGCCTTTCAGAAGCAGCGTGAAAAATCAGCGAATTCAGAGCGCACGGACGTTCACTCTTTGCCTTTCGGATCATCTCCTCCTGACGGACCGTAGAGAGTCGGGACGCCATCTTTGATTCGGTCCCTTTATATTCCTGCTGCAGAACCAATCACTTTGTGCTTCTATGATTCTGTTTCTGTCTCCTGCATCAGATCCTGGAACCTTAGCTGTTTGTAAAAAAGAAAATCGAATGTGTGTGTGTGTGTGTGTTTCCACTTACTGTTGAGTGAGGACCGGGTCAAGTTTTTAACCAACATAGTGAGGACATTTTGGCCGGTCCTCACTTTGTTTCCCTCTAGATGACCTCCTCAGGTTAGATAGATGCTATCCTCTAGTTTTCTCAGTAGGACCTCAGAATGTCCTAAATGTCAATTTTTCTCCCCTAAAGTTTAACACAGATTAAAATCTTTTGTGCTTCTTAATATCTGAAGCTGTATATTGGATCACTACGCCGAGTGTCTGGAATGAGACTTTGTTTGTTTCTAAGGGAACTAGAAATACTGGTCCTCACTTTGTGAGTGGTTTAGTTCGGTCCTCACTCAGCTATGAGTGCGAGTGTGTGTGTGTGTGTGTGTGTGTGTGTGTGTGAGAACTGTTTTCACCATGAAATAAACATTTTTGATCGAGCCGTTTCTCTTCTTTCGTGAAAAATTATAATAAAATAAATTTACAGATTAGGGAAAAAAGCTAAAAATTAGCAACAAATCAATTATTTTTACAAGAAAAAAAGGTTCAATTAAAAATTATAATAAAATAAGTGTCCTGATCAGCAGTTCTGCAGCTTCCTGAAGCTCTCAGAGTTTCTCTTTGGACATTTCCTGCTTCTTCCCTCATCTTCAGGCCAGCCCTTGTACCTGAGCATCTTCAGAGGAATGTGTTTTTTCTTTGTTAAGCCACTTAACTCTGAGCTGTGAAGCATTCAGGCAGGAAAAAGGCTCCTAACTCAAGGGATGAACCAGTGTTGTGTCCACATTTTAAACTGGATCTTTAGGCACTTTGTTCCCAGCAGCCTGTCACAGAGACGCATCATTTGTTCCCATTTCTTTAGCTGCATCTGTGGAAAAAAAAGCCAAAAATTAGCAACAAATAAATTATTTTTACAAGGAAAAATGGTTAAATTTGTACATTTGGAAGGAAAAAAGAACAAATTTATGTGAATTTCTTTGGTAAATTCACATAAAAGAACATTTTTACATTATTACAGGAAAAACGAGGATATTGATTGAGATTACAAAGTCAAAAGAAAGATTTTCACATTAAGACTGATGGTGAAAGTTGTTTTTCTCCAGTTCTTCCTCATTTGCTCACGACTCTGTTATGAACACCTGAACGAGGCTTTGTGCTGATTCTCTGTGAGATGACGTGATGACGTGTCGCTGAGGTCACCGTCTCAGTCACTTACTGCAGGAAGATGTGCTCTTTACTAACCGAGCTCAGTAACTTTTACATTTACAAGCTTTTCGTCGGGTGATAGAAAGTTAAAGGGAAAAGGACGAGGGCCCAGAATGGAGAACGGAACAAAAGGCAGCCCACATCCAGAGAAGAGCTTTGGGATGTCCTTCAAGAAGCCTGGAGAACTATTCCTGGAGACTCCTTAAAGAAAGGACAGAAAGCTCGTCTGAGAGGGTTCAGGCTGTGCTGGAGGAGAAAGGAGCTCAGAGCAGATATTCACTTTAAAGCTGCTCAGAACTGAACTAACCAGGCCTGGAATTTCGTCATTTTAGGGGCAAGGCCACTTGGCCTTTTGTGTTGTCAATTTTTTAAGGGCACAAAGGCCAAAAGCCGGGGCACCAAGGCCATAAATTAAAACAATGATTTAACTTATGATATGAAGTGACTACGATTGTATATGCATTTACAATACTTTTATATATACACTTATTAAGCATTCAATGGACCAATTTGCAATTAAACTTATGTGCATACAAAACTTATTCAAACATTTCATTACTCCTCAACCCTCGCATACTATTCAGGGTCACATTCTTTGAACATAAAAAAATATTTTTAAAACTGATTTATATTCATGTGAACCCTGAATCTACAAAAATGGAAATATTTAACAACTTTCTAACCATGTTTTAGTGCAGATAATGCACACAATTAAACACAAAACTATGTGCAGAGACTAATTATGGAATTATGGATACTGTGAAATGCTTAAACATCGTCCGAGCTCTCTGAACTGTCTTCGGATCCATCTAAATCAGTTCCATTTTTCCCTTTTCTCACAAAGTGTGGCCAGCGTGTGCGCAAGCTGTCACCATGCCAGATTCAATATATTCAAAATATCATCCTCCTCCCCTCCTTTGGCAGGCATATCTTTTCTCTTCACGGCCGGCTGTCCCAACCATCGCCACATTTTGTTAGTGTTTGCGTCTGTATTTGTACCAATAACACGCTGTCAAATAATGCTCCCCCTTCTCAATGCAATCATTCACAATGATGGAGCAGAGTCACCTAAATAAAGACAGAAGTGTCCCAAATACAAAAATCAAATGGTGACACCCCATTTGTGCATAAGCTAACTGCTTGTTAATACGATAGGCCTAAGTGTTTTATTACTTTGCATGTCTTCCAAAAGAGAAAATAATCAGACGCAGGGTCGCAACACATTATGGGCGTGAAAACGAAACTTAGAAAATCGGCTCGGCGCATGCACAAAGTAGTAATTCTCGACAAGTAGGAGAAATCTATCGTCTATCGTATCAGAGAGTCTCTATTATGAGTATCTGTAAAAGGGCTGTGATCGTATTTCCAAACCAGAGTGACCCACTCCCCTAGTACGGCAGCCTCGGCGGTTTCTATGCGTTCCCATAGAAACTGCGCTCGCGCGTCCCGCGAAATAGATGGTAAAGTTCCTAATTTATCATCGGCCAAGCCGGCTAGTGAGTTTTTTTTAATACACGCCAAAAATAACTTTCACCCGCATTTGATGAGTGTTAATTTAGAGCCCTGGATAAACGAGAAGCAAACAAACCTAGTCTGCACAGAGGTCTTTGACAGCTAACAACACAGCGCTAACTGCCTAGTTGTTAGCTAACTGCAACGTAACTTATCCAAGTAGTAACAAAAACACTTCAAAATATTATAATTATGTATTACCATACGAGCAAGAAATAGTAATGTTATCCATAAAATTACACTTAAAGCTGGACAAATGAAAAACTTAACGGCAAACAGGATCATCACAAAACCTTACCTCACCTCAGCCTTTTCTTGAGCGGAGAATCAGCTGGCTACGCATGAGGCGTGAGGGGGTGGGCGGAGATAGACTGATGTCAACTGTCATCATAGACCGTCCGAGCGGTGTATTCCAGGCTCGAATTAAGCGCACCCCTGATTTTTTTTTTTCTCCAACAGATGCTAATTGATCATTGAAGCCGTGTTAGAAAAGAGGCAGACTGCTAAACCGCAAAACTTAGTCAGAGGGCATCAAGGCCACTGTGGCCTTATGGCAGATATAATTTTCAAGGGCACAAGGCCAAAGTGGGAGGGCACGAGGGCTGCTCAGAACTGAACTAACTCTGGTTCTGCCTCAGATTCTGGGTTTATGTTCATGTTGGAACATGTTTCAGTGAATCTCTGCAGCTGTTACCATGGAAACATCTGCAGATATTCACTTTAAAGCTGCTCAGAACTGAACTAACTCTGGTTCTGACTCAGATTCTGGGTTTATGTTCATGTTGGAACATGTTTCAGTGAATCTCTGCAGCTGTTACCATGGAAACATCTGCAGATATTCACCTTAAAGCTGCTCAGAACTGAACTAACTCTGGTTCTGCCTCAGATTCTGGGTTTATGTTCATGTTGGAACATGTTTCAGTGAATCTCTGCAGCTGTTACCATGGAAACATCTGCAGATATTCACTGTAAAGCTTAAACACTTTTAAATTAATCTTTTCAATCAGCCGGAACATATAAACAGAAATGAGGAACATGCTCAAAGTACTTTAAGTTGATGGTTCGTCTCTGCCTGACACGTGACTTTTAATTTTCTGAGTGTAACGCACCAAATATCCGCATGGTGGCAGCAGAGCGCAACTTTTGCCACGCGGATGTGTTCACAGCGCATATAAGATTTAATGATGGATTTCTGTTCTTTATGGGCATATTTTGTGTTTTAATGTTGATCTTTTGCATTGATCTGTATTGATAAATCTAACGTGTCACTGTTTGCTCATCAGATTTATGTCCAACTTCATCCAAATGCGCCTTAAAGGTGACTTATTACCATCTCAGCTGTGGTCCAACCGCGGAGCCTGAGTACAGGAATCCCGGCAGTAATCTGATTACTCCGCGGTAACGCGCCGTGCGCTCCGGAGTCTCCATAAAAGTTGGCGCGCGCAGAGCGGAGCAGCCAGACTGGAAGAGGCGCGCGGAGCGGCCACAGCTGCGGGCTGAAGTGATCGATCAGGATCAGGATCAATCTGAAGATTTTACCCGTTTTTACCTCTGAAGCTGCAGAGCGGGACGCGGCTGAAGCTGTGAGTCAGCCCGGGAAGGAGAGGCTTCCGCCGGCTGTTGGACTACCGAGGACCCGCGGAGCCGCGCAGCGCGGAGGATGCGCTCTCTCTGAGGGCGCAGAATATTCCGCGGTAAGCCTGCCAGCTCCCAGCAGGTGAAGGAGACCCGGAGGCTCCGCCGCGCTCCTGTGAACCCGCCCGTCCTGGACCCGGATCCGGACCCAGATGTGTCCCCATCACAGCCGCGCAGCTGGATTGTAGCGGCGGCCCCAGCGATGCTTTAAGGGCGCTCAGGTGGGCAGGGAGCGGGACGCAAACAGGTGAGGAGCCGCTGTTTCTGCCGTCTTTAAGCCGCTGTGTGTGTGTGTGTGTGTGTGTGTGTGTGTGTGGGGGGGGGGTCCTCTGCTGTGGTTAGGGCTGGAACCAGGGGCAGAAACCTCCAGGGGCAGAAACCTCCAGGGGCAGAAACCTCCAGGTGGGGCTGGAACCAGGGGCAGAAACCTCCAGGTGGGGCAGGAACCAGGGGCAGAAACCTCCAGGTGGGGCTGGAACCAGGGGCAGAAACCTCCAGGGGCAGAAACCTCCAGGTGGGGCAGGAACCAGGGGCAGAAACCTCCAGGTGGGGCAGGAACCAGGGGCAGAAACCTCCAGGTGGGGCCGGAACCAGGGGCAGAAACCTCCAGGTGGGGCAGGAACCAGGGGCAGAAACCTCCAGGTGGGGCAGGAACCAGGGGCAGAAACCTCCAGGGACAGAAACCTCCAGGTGGGGCAGGAACCAGGGGCAGAAACCTCCAGGTGGGGCAGGAACCAGGGGCAGAAACCTCCAGGTGGGGCCGGAACAGTTCCCCCAATCACGGCTGAATCAGGCCGAGTTTCGGCAGCCTTCATGAATAATTTTATGAATAATTATGATTACAATGAATTGAATTCCAATTGGCTTGAATTGGACTTTATTATCTAAGCGCCTTGAGATGACATTTGTTGTATTTGGGGGCTCCAGCACCGACAACCAGATTGAGGAACAGTTTCTGCTTAACGCACATCCATCCATCTCCCCCACATAACTTTATTGACATGGAGAATACTCGCACATCTGTACTCTGCACACTTCTGTTTGTGCCATTTCCCTTCGGCTGAGTGCATTTTATTTATTCTTTATTCCGAGTGCTGGCACACAGCACTTCCACACAGATTTATTTTGTACAGTCTGTACAGGATATTTAGAGCTGTTGACCGGAAGTCAAGGAACGACATTTCGTTGTCAAAACTCACCTGAGTTTTTTGTGCAATGACAATAAAAGAAAGTGTAAGTCTAAGTGGGAGTCCTCAGGGTTTATGTGAGCAGGGGGGGGGGGGCAGCCATGGTGGCGGGCAGCTTGACCTGTGATGATGAAACTCAGAGACACAGCCCCCCCACCCCCACCTGCTGCTGGAGTAGAAGCAGGTTAATAAAAGGAGGAGGAAGATGGTGAAACTCCGGCCCTCAGATTTTAGGTTCCCCTCCTGGAACCTTTAAAGGTTCCTGATCAGCAGTTCTGCAGCCTCCTGAAGCTCTCAGAGTTTTTATTTGGACATTTTCTGCTTCTTACCTCATTTTCAGTCCAGTTTTTCTTCGTTAAGCCACTTAAATCTGAGCTGTGAAGCATTCAGGCAGGAAAAAGGCTCCTAACTCCTAACTCTATATCAGGAAACTCAGATTTGGAGTCAGAGGAGCAACAACATTTTTTTAAATTTTTTTTTTTTACATTAATTTATCAAATCAAATCAAATTTATTTATATAGCACATTTCATGTACAAACAATTCAAAGTGCTTTACATAAAATAAAAGCATGGCAGCAGGGAGTGGAAGAAGCATTAAAATACATAAAAGAATATAAAGAGAAACAAATAAAATCATTTAAATGAATTTAAAAACCAGCAACAGTCCAGATAAGTTCAAATATAGGGTGCAGATTTCATGCATAGTGGCCTAAAATGAACAGAAACAGACATATAATTATAATTAAATTAATTTCCAACTACATGTGTATGATTGTGACAGCCATATTAAGTATTTTATGTGGTTTTTGAAGCATTTTGGTCATGAGACGCCTCTTATTTCTTTATATTTTGCATCCAAGCAGCTTAAGTGATCTTCAGCAATAGTTTCAACACTTTCTGAAGGTTTTTCAGAGTTTTTATTTGGACATTTTCTGCTTTTTTCTTCATTTTCAGTCCAGTTTTTTCTTTGTTCAGCCACTTAACTCTGAATCTCAGTAATCTCAGAATCTGTTTCTGCCTTTGTTTGTCCTTCTCCTGATCATAAAGGAATGATGGGGGGCTCCAGACTTTACATTAAAGCACGTTAAACGTGCACGTCCTCCCGCTGCCATCACACCACTGTGAGCCTTTCTGCCTTCATAAAACAAATATTTTTACAGCTAATGGAAGCTGTAATCACTGCTAACAGCTGGTTTCCAGCATTAAATCCAGCCGCCTGCTGACTTCTTATTTAAAGTTGCACAATTTGTTCGACTCTCTTGAGATGTTTGGACTCTCCATCTTTAAACGCTAACATTCGTAAACATTCGGCTCTTTGGTGAAACTAAAGGTGATGCTGCTGTTATATAACTCTGGGTTTATAGATTATCCACGGCTGGTTCCCTTCAGGAATCCATATGATTAACAGATTTAACACTTATTAAATATGCTTTATAATAAAAAATAATAGATATCACCACGAAACTTCCTCAGTTGATTACTTATACAAGTATGAAAAAAAATGTATTACAAGTTTTAGAAATTTGTATGTTTAATTATGCAAATGATGCATTATCTCATTAAATATGCACACATTTGCATATATTTCCAGAAGATAGATCTGAACATATAATAAAGCCAGGTGCAAAATTCTTTTTTCATTTTGTTTACACACAAAATGAAAAGAAAATTATGGAGGGATTTCAGGATATCTGCTTTCATTTCCTAGGAAATCAAAATATACTGTCAATAGCCTAAAAAACATCGATTTTCACCATATTTTTTTATTATAATGTCACATAAATCAGGCCAGGAATGATTTATCAACAAATCCTTCTATAAATATCTTCAGAATACTGCTAAGTGTATAACTGGAAAGTTTGGTGTTAGTAGGTGCTCCATAGGCTGAGATATTGATACTGGAAAAATACCAAAAACTGATTTTTAGAAAACGGCATTTAAAGATTTAAACAGTGGAATTCATTTTGGTAAATTTGGGCGAAACGTGCTGCCGCGATTAAACAAAATGTGATGAAATAAACATTTTAATTTATGTTTTTAAATACCACATATTGAAGGAGTAGACTGGCCCAAAATCTAAAAATTGACCCCTGCATGAAAAATCCCTGTTTTTGCCGGCCGTGTCTCGCCTTAAAACGCTTTAAATCTGGGGACTGATCGGTGGGCAAACTGGTGCCTCCGGCAGCCAATGTCACCTTTTTATTTGGCGGGTCATGTGACCTCCTCCTGGCGCTGCCATTGATCCGAAGCTTTGACTCAGATGCTTCGTGGTCCCCATGATTTCCCTGATTAATCACGATTAATCTCATTTGTACGCAGAATCCCAAAATGAATCCAAAAGTAGCGTATAGCTTTTAGCATTTAGCTTTATTTTAAATGTGCTGCCATATGAATGAAAGTGCCATAACATTTGTTGTGCAAACACACTTTTAACATCAGCATCTTTCTGTAGTTTTTATGTAGAAGCCTCGCTCCACTGTCTGTTTCCTTGAATGACTTGCTGCTATCAGTTGTGTGTTTTGCCTTTAAGTGATATTTTAGACTGGAACTACTACGCTGAGAAGACAATTCAACTTGGCAGTGTTTACAGATGACTTTGGTTCTGTCGACTCCGCCGTCTGGAAGAACTTTAAAATGAAAATGGCCGAGTAAAAGTTCCGTACCCTTCTCCATGTTTGGTGGATCCGCCGATTACTTTCTTTTCCTGTTCCACAGCAGACAGCAGCAGACTTTTACAAAATAAAAGCCTGTGAGCAACAGACTTTTACAGAATAAAAGCCTGTGAGCAGCAGACTTTTACAAAATAAAAGCCTGTGAGCAACAGACTTTTACAAAATAAAAGCCTGTGAGCAGCAGACTTTTACAAAATAAAAGCCTGTGAGCAGCAGACTTTTACAAAATAAAAGCCTGTGAGCAGCAGACTTTTACAAAATAAAAGCCTGTGAGCAACAGACTTTTACAAAATAAAAGCCTGTGAGCAGCAGACTTTTACAAAATAAAAGCCTGTGAGCAACAAACATACTTTTACAAAATAAAAGCCTGTGAGCAACAGACTTTTACAAAATAAAAGCCTGTGAGCAACAAACAGACTTTTACAAAATAAAAGCCTTTGAGCAACAGACTTTTACAAAATAAAAGCCTGTGAGCGACAGACTTTTACAAAATAAAAGCCTGTGAGTGACAGACTTTTACAAAATAAAAGCCTGTGAGCGACAGACTTTTACAAAATAAAAGCCTGTGAGCAACAAACAGACTTTTACAAAATAAAAGCCTTTGAGCAACAGACTTTTACAAAATAAAAGCCTGTGAGTGACAGACTTTTACAAAATAAAAGCCTGTGAGCGACAGACTTTTACAAAATAAAAGCCTGTGAGCAACAGACTTTTACAATAATAAAATAAATAATAAAACAGGTTTGACTCCAATCCATGGCCCTGTGCTGCGTGTTGTTCCCCCTCTCTCTGCCCCCTGCTTCCTGTCTCTCTGAGCTTTCCATTGAAGGCACAAAAGCCCCAAATTTTAATTTTTTTAAAAAAATAAATAAGTAAATAAAACCATGCTTTAATGCGCGATAAAAAATATTTATCGACGTTAAATAATTAAATAGTTAACGCGACAATAACCAGTTAACTCGCCCAGCCCTCCTTTCCTTTCTGGATGGAAGTTTAAAGGGACAGTTCGCCTCCTTAAAGGGACAGTTCTCCTCTTTAAAGGGACAGTTCGCCTCTTTAAAGGGACAGTTCTCCTCTTTAAAGGGACAGTTCGCCTCTTCTGACATGAAGCTGTATGACATCCCATATCAGCAACATCATTTCTGAACATCTTCTTACCCCCTGCTGCGTCCTGTGAGCAGAGTTCCAGCTGAGTTTTGGTGTTGATGAAGGTAGTCCGGCTAGTTGGCTGGGGTTTAAAAAATAAAGCGTCTTGCTTCTCAGAACAATATGCGTTCAACAGAGTAATACATTTGCATCACAAAATGGTTCTCCAGGAAAAAGTCAGAGCTCACAATCTCTTGGCCCTATTTTCTCTCCCATTGTATCACTGCCTGCTGCCTTCAGACAAACCCGCCGACCCTCAGACACCTTCCTGCTTCGTTCTCCACAGCTGAGCCCTCAGCTCCGAGGCCTCAGAGCTGAGGGCTCAGAGCTGTGGGCTCAGAGCTGAGGGCTCCATGAGCCAGAACTCACCTGGGACCCCGGATCCTGTTTACCAGCCCTCAGCACTCTGTGAGCCACAACAAAGCAGAGCTGAGTCAGAAGTTCTGAACTCATTACAGCTCGTCCAGGTCGCCGCCAAGGTCGCCGCTTTCTCTGTGGCCGTCGCAGAATCTGAACGTGTTGTCATGTCAACGCTCGCAGCGCCCTGATGGCGCCCCAGATAACCGCCACAGCCCAGCAAAGAGGCATTTACAGGGTTACTGTACTGTAAAACCGAATAAATCTGGTGTGAGAGGCTAACAGTGACCCGTCTTTCAGGCTTTTAAACATGAAGAAAAATAGATTTCAGCCTCCGAACGAACAGATAAATCCTGTTTTTATGCTTTGGAAGTTTCTGACGGTTAGTTTTTATGTGGCTGATTGTTTGTTTAAGGCTTTATTTTCTCAGTATGTGTAACGGGAGCTTTAAAACAGTCCTAGGAATTAGATTTATATATATGAATATATATTATAATGTATATTCTGTTGTATGTTTTTACGTTTATGTACAAATTAAAATCTGATGGAAACAGTCGGATCTTATTGTGCTGATGCTCAAACGTACAGAATATAATAAAGACTGAAAACACAGTTTTTCAATTTTTACCAGAACAGGATATATTTCACTGTTTAATAAGAGGAAATGTGCTGAGAAATAAGGGAACTTTGGTATCCATGCAAATATGCATTTCTTTTTTTTTTTTACATATATATCTTTATTAGGTTGTCAATATACAATCCAAGATCAATCTGAAAGGATACATTTCACCTATTTTTCCCCTTTTAGAACTCCCACAACCACCTCCCCAACGTAGAGTCACATTTACTTGACTTGGTCACATAACAATGTGTAATAATGCTCATAAGCAAACACAACTTTATCCCCACCCCAAAGAAAAAGAAAAGAAGAAGGGGAGGAAGGGGTGAACCGAAAAAAATAATAACAATAATAATAATAATAATAATAATAATAATAATAATAATAATAATCATTTAAAAATAAAATAATAATAATAGTAATAATAACAACAATAATAATAGTAATAATAATAATAATAATAATAATAATAAAAAAATAAAATAATAATAGTAGTAATAATAATAACAATAATAATAGTAATAATAATAATAAAAATAATAATAATAATAATAATAATAATAATAATAATTAAAAAATAAAATAATAATAATAGTAATAATAATAATAATAATAATAATAATAATAATAATAATAGTAGTAATAATAATAACAATAATAATAGTAGTAATACTACTACTACTACTACTTTTGCATTCAGAGGAGTCCAAACAGCACACATACGCTATGACCACCACTACATTGAATCATAGACACACTGGCTTCTTACAGAACTCTGACAGGATATATACACACCAATATCTTAATTAGCACCAACCATCCTAATCATTCATCATCCAGAGATGGAGTGGAATCGATCAAAGAAAGAATGGGATTCCAAGTTTTATAGAAATACCGTACTTGATTTATAGGAATGACATTAAGTCCTTTAGCCAAGAGTTAGGGGAGGGAGGATTCTCATCCTTCCAATGAAGTAAAATACGTCCACGAGCTCCCAAAGATGCCATTATTTTCCCTGTTGGTGAAGAGTGTGAAACCTGCAGGCTCACCAAAGATGGAGGTTAAAGGGCTGGAAGGCACCGGCTTGTTTAAAGCTTCTGAACGAGTTCTGTAAGAAGAGGACCAATAAGAGCTCAATGCAAATATTCATTTCCACATATGAATCTTTTTATTGTTTTTCTTTAGAACATTATTTAAGGGGAAGGGGAGGGGGGGGGGGGCAAATAAAAAACTAAAAAGTGAAAAAGAACATGTTGGATCACCATGTTTCTACAGTTTGATCAGTTTTCGACGTCAATGTGATGCTCCTTGTCCTGTCGTCTTTATGTATTCACTCCATTTCTCCCACATCCGGCAGTGTTGATCTTCTTGAGTCCTTATTTTAGAAGTTAGTTGTTCCATAATATGTATTTCGTCCATAACTTTCAACCAATCTTCCTGGGACAGTAGGTCTGTCTGGTTCCTGTGCTGGTTCCTGTGCTGGTCTCTGTGCTGGTTTCTGTGCTGGTTTCTGTGCTGGTTCCTGTGCTGGTTTCTGTGCTGGTTTCTGTGCTGGTTTCTGTGCTGGTTTTTGTGCTGGTTTTTGCCCTTTTTGAATTAAAAACCGATCCATTGTGCCTGCATCTCGCGCTGGCTAAAGGAGCTAGCGTGCTCTGTGGTTTAAGCGGGCTGCGTTGCCAGGTTTAACAGTGTACCCCCTTTAGGAAACACCATTAAGCCTTAATTAATACTTAATAAAAATACTTAATACTACAAAAATGCAAACTTAGAAAAGAAATAGAAAAATACTTTATTCATCCCCCAATGGGGGAAATTCAAATTAGTCAAGTAGCTCAATTTTAAAAAAAATATTTACAATGATTGTATTAAAAATAATACTACTAACTAATAATAATAATAACTGACTAAATAAACAAATAAATAATAGCCACAGGACCTGGGCACCTTGCAGTCATTGAGTCCACCATGAACTCCTCTGGATACCAACACTGGAAAAAATGCCCCTCCAAAAATAAGTAAAAAAACAACAAATAAAAGACGTTTCTGCTTGAAATGAGCAAAAAAATCTGCCAATGGAACTAGTGAAAATCGGCTTGTCCAGATTTCTTGAAATAAAATGTGATATTTAGGACTTTTGAGATAAAAGTGATCTTGAAATTAGCTTAAAAAAATCTTCAAATGAAAAAAAAGCTTATTTCATGTGAAATATGACTCAAAACAATTTGTTTTCAAGACTTTTTCACTTAACAAGATATTCCAGATGTATTGTCTTCAAACAAGTCCCTATATCTGGCTGAAATGGTGCTTGTTAGGCAGTTGTGTCTGATATTAAGTGTAATGAGATATTTTAATTAGAAATGAGACAGATATACTTGGTAAGACTTTGATGCATTCAGCAGCAGCGCATTGATCAAATCTGCTTTGTTGCTTTTATCATCAACATTTTGCAGTTTTCTGTTCAGAACTGGAGCCAAAAAGCTTCCAGAATGCAGAGAAACGAACCGTTTCACAGACAGTTTGTTTCATCCAACATTCACACATAATAAGAATAAACTTAAAATCCTCTTTGTGTCGGTGAAATGATCAGAATGATTTATCTTCAGTGATTTTAAATGTGGGGGTGTTACAGAGCGCCACATCAAGCACATAGACACGACGCTGAAGTTGGCATCTGATTCGCAAATTAAATGGATGGGCATAAAGGGCCATTTCACTGCATTTTTGCATTTTGATCGCCCTAAACTGGGTCCTGTATGGAAACTACAATAGTTACACTGCTCAAATCTGGATGGAATTATTCTAAAGAGGCTGTAGATTCATTAAAACCTTGTTTGGGATTTGTGAAACCTTTTGCTGATTTGTGAAAATGCAGAACAGGGCCATTTTACTGCTTTTTGTTGTATTCTCATCACCCTAAACTAGATCCTGTATGGAAACTACAATAGTTACACTGCTCAAATCTGGATGGAATTATTCTAAAGAGGCTTTAAAACACATTTTATGATTTGTTAAAACTGTATTTGGTCATTGAAAATTCAAAAAGGTGAAATCATCTTGCTGTAAAAGCCCATGCTTCAGAGTATAAAGTGTGTTTGGTCCCCTTCAGTCTGCACCCGGGGCCGTTTAACCCGGGGCTGTAACCCGAGGACCAAACTGTGGCTTTCCATCTGACCGCGGCCCCCCACTTATCTGTTCTAATGGCGTGCACACAGAGCCCTATCAGCCGTGTGGTGAGCAGGGAGATAAGGGTTACACCGAGTCGGGCATCGGTAACAGGATGAGGGGACCGCAGAAGGGCCGAGCTGCCGGGTCCCTGAGGACCAGAGGCAGGAAATATCTGCTGTGCCTTCCTCCGGCTGCTCCCCCAGATCAGAGGTGATGGCGTGCTGACATCATCACAGAGAAACAGACTTCCTGTTTTAGACAGAGCGAGGTGTGCGGCGTCCTCAGACCAACACCTGAGAGCAAAGCTTCACTCTGAATCAGAGCTTTCAGAAGACAGCATTGATTTCTGTCCGAGTCCCGTCCTGCCTCAGGCTCCGCCTCCTTTCTGAAGGGATTTGGGCCGCTGGAGGAACGCCGTGCATCGTCCTGACCCCCGCGCTCCACACCAAGAGCTCGCCGGCGCCGCAGCCGGGTAAACGTGAGCTGCACTCGGCTGCTAAAGAGAGGCCTATATTCTATATATATATCTGATTTAAAACTCGGAGACTTTGTGTTTGGATGTGAGAGGAAGTCAGGAGGTCGTCTGCTGAAGGTGCAGCAAAGACGTAGTTTTAATATTCATGTTACGCAGGAACAAGTGAAACGAGGCTCGCCGTCAGACGTGCTAATGCTAATGCTAACGCTAACCTGGCTGCTTCCTTAAGTTATTGGCTGTGTTCCAAACCGCATACTTCTCCTACTACTCATACTAACTTTCTGAGTTAGTATGTGAGTTTGAGTAAGCAGAAGTTCCCGGCTGCATACTAGATTCTCCTAAATGTTGGGTATGCATCATGAGGTTACTACTCATACTCAAACTACCCAAGATGCAACATAACGTGACGTCGCCGATCGTCATTTCCTGTCAAACGGCAGTTTCAAGCTAGCTACAACGAGGGTAGGTTCACTTCCTGTTTTCAAAACAAAAGCACCAATTGTATGGTAATGGCTTTCCCTATGATAAAAGGCAACGGGTATTTTATTTTGTGAAAATAACAGGAAGTGCGTTGCTCACTGCGGCTAGCTTTAGTAGCGCAGAATTCGTGGGAACAAAATGGTAAACAGCCGGTATTTTGTCAGGTTTTCAACACGTTGGGGATCTAAACGACTACTTTCTCACCTGAAAATGTTTCAAATGTTGCTAAAGTTTACAGAGTTTAGAGCTTAAGAGAAATCAGCTTCAGGCCGGCTGATTTCGGCTCGGGCAGGAGCGAGATGCATTGTGGGTAAACGCTCTGCATACTGTCTGATCGATGAGTATGCAGTATGTAGTATGTAGTATCCAGTATGCAGTATGTGGTATGTGGTATGTAGTATACAGTATGCAGTATGCAGTATGCAGTATGTAGTATGCAGTATGCAGTATGTGGTATGTACTATGCAGTATTTAGTATGCAGTATGTAGTATGTGGTATGTAGTATACAGTATGTGGTATGTGGTATGTAGTATACAGTATGCAGTATGCAGTATGCAGTATGTAGTATGCAGTATGCAGTATGTGGTATGTACTATGCAGTATTTAGTATGCAGTATGCAGTATGTAGTATGTAGTATGTGGTATGTAGTATACAGTATGTGGTATGTGGTATGTAGTATACAGTATGCAGTATGCAGTATGCAGTATGTAGTATGCAGTATGCAGTATGTGGTATGTACTATGCAGTATTTAGTATGCAGTATGCAGTATGCAGTATGTAGTATGTAGTATGCAGTATGCAGTATGCAGTATGTAGTATGCGGTATGCAGTATGTAGTATGCAGTATGCAGTATGCAGTATGCAGTATGTAGTATACAGTATGCAGTCTGCAGTATGCAGTATGTAGTATGTGGTATGCAGTATGCAGTATGCAGTATGCAGTATGCGGTTTCACTGGTGTTAACAGCACATCTGTAGGAGCGTAACGTTAATCTAGCGTCTGTGATGGAGCCGTCTTACATCAGCCTGAAAGGAATCGGCTGGATTCCTGATGAAGAAGGAGCTGCAGCGGAGGCGGTGCTGGATAAACACCACATCACGTCTCTGCCTCTGTAGCTCCCCGTCCTCTCCGGCTGCCGAACGCTGGTGGGAGAGAAAGAAAAAGCAGAGAACTGGAGTCGCTTTGGCTTCCAAGTACAGCAACGTGCCAGAGATGAGTGACGGCGAGCCTCCAGACTGCAGAACCCACGGAGCTCCCGGCTCTGGGATCTGCTGATCCATAAAGTTATAAAGTGGAGGTTCCAGGGGCCTACGTTGCATCTTGGGTAGTTTGAGTAAGAGTAGTAACCTCATGATGCATACCCAACATTTAGGAGAATCTAGTATGCATCCGGGAACTTCTCGCTTACTCAAACTCGCATACTAACTCAGAAAGTTAGTAGTAGGAGGAGAAGTTTGGAACACAGCCTTTGTGAAATCGTCTCTAAGGACATCGTCTTTCGATGCGAGAGGAGTTCGTCTGTTAAAGATCTTTATCAAAGTTATCAGACTCGTTTCCAACAGCTGGTTTTGATTAAATCAAAGCTGCGAAAAACTTGTCAACAAGTGGAAGTATTTGGGACACCGTTTAGCTAACAAATTAAACAAAAACTCAGGGTGTTGAAGGTAAAGATGGAGGAATGTTTCCCAGTTCTGCAATTTTTCAATCCCCAAAAAGAAGAAAAAAACGAAGGAAACATCAGTTTTGGAGAGCAAACCGAGCTGCTCAGCGTTTACTGTACTATAACATATTAATAGATGTTCATTATAAACTGAAATACAACAGAAATAACCTCATGGAACGGCGTCTGGGACGACCTGCAACAGATTTCTATAGAAGGTTTACAAATGAATCTGGAACAGCTTTGTAAAAAGTCTAAAATATAATTTCTTCATCACGGATGCTGCTGTGAACTGAGCGTTTCCCTTTTTCAGTCACTCAGGACGAGGTGCAAATCAAGATCTCAAACCGTCGGCTCTAATGCTTCCAGAGCAGCGGAGCAACCAATTATATCGTCAAGCTGCAGGTGCTGACAGCTAATTACAAAACTGGGAGTGAGGAGACACTTGCAATGAGCATTTTATTATCCTCAGACAGCACAGCTCACTGTAAAGAGTCATCATACTTAGGCAGAGCTGTGTGGGAAAATACACCTTTTATCAGTCTGCGCTGCAACGGTACATGATTTTATCTATAAACTCTGTCTGTAAGCTTCTTTACGGACACAAAACATATTTAACTTTAGCTCCGAAAGCTGAAAGAGAACAAATAAACAGGAATTAAAATAACTTGCACCACAAAAAAGCACCTAAATGGAAAGCAGCTCCTCATAAATGTTCAGTAATTGCTAACTGCTGTGCTAACAGCTGTGCTAACTGCTAGGCTAAATTTAAACAAAACATACGTTCGCATGTTAATATCTAATTCAGTTTGAAGAGTTCAAATTTACTACGACCAAAATGATGTTTGTTAAAATACTAACGGATATATAAATTTATTTAAACTTCAGTAGAATTCAAACGTGACAAACTGTTAAGCTAATGGTGTTAGCCTATAATGCTATCTAATGCTAGTTAGGTTAGCATAAACAAATATTTCAGATTCAGTCTGAATTGCTTAAATGCCATTTATTAAAACATGCCTCATGTGTAGCAAATAGTTTTGGCAGCTAATTTAATGTAGTAAATCAATAAAAGATTGAAGTACGACGACAGTCGGTTAAAATTTGAAATGTTTTTGGTTACAGGACGGGAAGAAGGTTTAAGGGATACAGGGCTAACAGCTCATTAGCTAAGTGCTGTTGTCCCTCTTCACCAAACTTTATTTAAAAATCTTAGAAACTTAACTTTATCTGTTTCTATGCTGATGAATTTAGAACACAGAATAACAGAATAGTGCGATTGATTTATGATAAATCATGAATTAACTACCGACTACCACCTGATTAAAGATCACTTTACCTTAACCAACTGGTAAAACAGCGACTGAAAGTGCGGTTTTCACTGAAAGATGGAGACTGAAAGGACATTTCCAAGTAAATCTGAGGAAATACAAGTCAAGAGCAAAAAAAAAGGATCAACAACAAAGTAAAACGACGATCAGGGCGGCTGAGCAGCTACAAGGCAAGGCAATTTTATCTATAGAGCACAATTCGTACAATAAGGTAATTCAGAGTGCTTTACAGCTACATAAAATCACAAGAAGGCAATAAAATCATTTAAAAAAAGAATAAAAAATAAAAACCCATTAAAAATAATCATTAATTCATTCATTTAAAAGTGAAGAGTGCAGATAAAATACTGTCAGGTGTCATATGCACAGCTGAACAGAACTGTTTTCAGCCTGCATTTAAACATGGTCAGAGCTGAGGCCTGTCTCACATCTGCTGGAAGACTGTTCCAGATGTTAGGAGCATAACACTGAAAGGAAGGAAAATGGTGGATTAACCCTTTAGTACAGTATTGTGTGTCATTGTTGGCCATTCTTTGTCGACAGAGAAAGATAAAAACTGATGCAATGCTTTGACATTTAGCAGCAGACAACATGAACTGCAGAAATCAGCAGATTTATGGAGGATTTTCTCCATCTGAAGAAACTTTTACAGACAAACATGCGTGTTTAGTGCTCATATTTGTGTTAAAGTCCCGCTTTGATCCCGTGAGTAAACAGTTTTCCTGTTTCCGTGCGCGTCTCCGTGCATTTGGCTCGCATTCGTTAACCCGTCCAAACAGCACGACGGCGGCTCAGAGAGTGACGGACGGGCCCTTTAACGGCAGCATCTGAGGAGGTTTCAGTCGCCGTTTTGCCAAAGTTACGTGGCTGCGGAGGCTTTTCAGGGAACGTCTGAGTGATCCTAATGAGCTGGAGGAGACAGCAGGGCCGCACGGCGCCCAATTATCCGCCGGCACCTGTCGAAGTGTGGCGCTTTCAAACGGCGTGCGTGTCGTCCCGCCCCTGCGCTCCATGCTCGTGTAATGAGGAGGGTGTAACTGTGGCACAAATGCATTTTAAAGAAGGTCTTTGGGGGACGTAAGCCTACATGTGAACGGTCCATTTCTGTCCTGGAGCTGCAGGATTCTGTGAATCCAGAAATAAGTAAAAAAACAACAAATAAAAGACGTTTTTGCTTGAAATAAGCAAAAAAATCTGCCAATGGAACTAGTGAAAATCGGCTTGTCAAGATTTCTTGAAATAAAATGTGATATTTAGGACTTTTGAGATAAAAGTGATCTTGAAATTAGCTTAAAAACCTCTTCAAATGTAAAAAAAAAAGCTTGTTTCATATGAAATCCGACTCAAAACAATTTGTTTTCAAGACTTTTTCACTTTACAAGACATTCCAGATGTATTGTATTAAAACAAGTCCCTATATCTGGCTGAAACTTGTTAGGCAGTTGTGTCTTATATTAAGTGTAATGAGATACTCAATGAGACAGATATACTTGGTAAGATTTAGATTTTTTCCAGTGCAGTTCTGTCTCATCTGAACTGGAAGAGTCTTTGTTTCCTGGCGTTTACACTCCTGGTTGATCAGGTGGTTTAACTCTGAAGGTTACAGAATCTTTTCCGTCCCACCATGTCTACAAACGGACAGGAGTTGGTTAACTTGCTGGAAAACAGCTTAAAGCAGCTCCTTAGATATTTCAAACTGAGCCACAGTGTGAAAAAAGCAGAAAATGTACATTATTCACGTGTGAAAAAGTGCTGCGATACGTCTGTAGGAACACGAACACGAAGCCTCCAAACGGATATTTTCTCATTCAAAAGGTGCCAAAAGTATTTGATTTCCGATTGGATCAAATTGGCCCAGAAAGTCAGACACTCGACACCTCGGGAATGAGAATAGATTTGTTCTGGAGTTCTGAGTCGTTCCTTCTGAGGGCAACGCTTTGTCTTCTGCAGACGCAGAATCCTCCCAGAAATCTCAAAGGATCGATTGAACATTTGGTTTATTTTGCAAAATGAAAGATAATTCAAAGAGCCGAGCAAATAAAGATGGTGGATCCCTGGTAGAGCTGCACGACTGTGGCCAAAAGAAGATCCAAGATTATTCTCTGATTTTAGTTCAAATCAGAGAGTTTCTGCCTCCATCCTCAGAACCAGGCTGCTGATCCAGATAAACTCAGAGCATCTCTGAGAATAAAAAGCTTCTGACAGGATAAACCAGCAGGGCCTCCTCTCCTGATCTGTTCCTGGTTAGCATCTGGTTAGCATCACAGATGATCTGTTCCTGGTTAGCATCTGGTTAGCATCACTGATGATCTGTTCCTGGTTAGCATCTGGTTAGCATCACTGATGATCTGTTCCTGGTTAGCATCTGGTTAGCATCACTGATGATCTGTTCCTGGTTAGCATCTGGTTAGCATCACTGATGATCTGTTCCTGGTTAGCATCTGGTTAGCATCACAGATGATCTGTTCCTGGTTAGCATCTGGTTAGCATCACAGATGGTCTGTTCCTGGTTAGCATCTGGTTAGCATCACTGATGATCTGTTCCTGGTTAGCATCTGGTTAGCATCACAGATGGTCTGTTCCTGGTTAGCATCTGGTTAGCATCACTGATGATCTGTTCCTGGTTAGCATCTGGTTAGCATCACAGATGATCTGTTCCTGGTTAGCATCACAGATGGTCTGTTCCTGGTTAGCATCTGGTTAGCATCACTGATGATCTGTTCCTGGTTAGCATCTGGTTAGCATCACTGATGATCTGTTCCTGGTTAGCATCTGGTTAGCATCACTGATGATCTGTTCCTGGTTAGCATCCGGTTAGCATCACAGATGATCTGTTCCTGGTTAGCATCTGGTTAGCATCACTGATGATCTGTTCCTGGTTAGCATCCGGTTAGCATCACAGATGATCTGTTCCTGGTTAGCATCTGGTTAGCATCACTGATGATCTGTTCCTGGTTAGCATCTGGTTAGCATCACAGATGATCTGTTCCTGGTTAGCATCACAGATGATCTGTTCCTGGTTAGCATCTGGTTAGCATCACAGATGATCTGTTCCTGGTTAGCATCTGGTTAGCATCACAGATGATCTGTTCCTGGTTAGCATCTGGTTAGCATCACTGATGATCTGTTCCCGGTTAGCATCTGGTTAGCATCACAAATGGTCTGTTCCTGGTTAGCATCACTGATGATCTGTTCCTGGTTAGCATCTGGTTAGCATCACAGATGGTCTGTTCCTGGTTAGCATTTGGTTAGCATCACAGATGATCTGTTCCTGGTTAGCATCTGGTTAGCATCACAGATGGTCTGTTCCTGGTTAGCATCACTGATGGTCTGTTCCTGGTTAGCATCTAGTTAGCATCACTGATGATCTGTTCCTGGTTAGCATTTGGTTAGCATCACAGATGATCTGTTCCTGGTTAGCATCTGGTTAGCATCACAGATGGTCTGTTCCTGGTTAGCATTTGGTTAGCATCACAGATGATCTGTTCCTGGTTAGCATCTGGTTAGCATCACTGATGATCTGTTCCTGGTTAGCATTTGGTTAGCATCACAGATGATCTGTTCCTGGTTAGCATCTGGTTAGCATCACAGATGGTCTGTTCCTGGTTAGCATCACTGATGGTCTGTTCCTGGTTAGCATCTAGTTAGCATCACTGATGATCTGTTCCTGGTTAGCATTTGGTTAGCATCACAGATGATCTGTTCCTGGTTAGCATCTGGTTAGCATCACAGATGGTCTGTTCCTGGTTAGCATTTGGTTAGCATCACAGATGATCTGTTCCTGGTTAGCATCTGGTTAGCATCACAGATGGTCTGTTCCTGGTTAGCATCACTGATGGTCTGTTCCTGGTTAGCATCTAGTTAGCATCACTGATGATCTGTTCCTGGTTAGCATTTGGTTAGCATCACAGATGATCTGTTCCTGGTTAGCATTTGGTTTGCATCACAGATGATCTGTTCTAGGATTCAAAACCTTTCAGAAACGGGCAGAAAAACAAAGATAAACATAAACAAACATAAACAAACATAAACAAACATACAGTTAATGTTAAAGTTATTAGAAGTGACCGTAACTTCAACCCGTTACGGTTTGAACTCTGATACTGCGTGGAATCATGCAAGTTGTGTAACTGTGTAATATATACACTCAAATGTATTTCTCTAATCTGACTGATGTGCACACACACGTGCACACACACGTGAACACACGTGCACACACACGTGCACACACGTGCACACTCAGCCCTCTGGTGTTCTCTTTGTTGATTGATTATGTAATAACTGAGCCTGATGTCATAAATCGTGTCTTTTACATGGCTTGAAAATGCAATAAAGTCCAGCCAGGCAATCAATTCTCAGATAACGTAACATCAGAGGATCGCGTCTCCGTGTGAGCCGCAGCATAATGTTAAATGATGATCCAATAATATTAAAAGCAGCGATAAGGCCGGCGCGGCTGGTGCCACGGAGCTCCCTCTTCTCTTAAAGCCGTCACATCTCATGTCAGCAGGCTTTTACGGTCAGTCGAGTCGTGGCTTAATTAGCTGCATTAATCATTCATCAGTTTATAGAAGATCAACTCATTTAAATTACTGACATTAATCACGTCAGCCTTTATGCCACAAAGTGACTGGTGACAACTATTAATTTCACCCAATTAATGTGCTGTTGGCTTAACAAGCTGAGCGGCTCGGCTCGGGATGCGTTTTTAACTTTTCTACGGACAGTGAAAGAATCAGACCAGGAGGTGGAGGCAGCATCTGCTTTAAGGTCAAAATGCTAAATGCAGTTTGAGCAAATGTAGAATCCCGCAGCAGAGAGTTCAGAGCAAACAGGAGCCTGCGGTCGTTGGAGGTGGAGGGTCGTGGGGAAGGGTTGTTGTGTGGAAAAAGGCAAAGATGGAGAACAAGCAGGAATATAGCTGTGTTTCCTTTGCATGAAACGTGTAATAATCATCAGACAGATGATTAAATGCTATGATGTAATACGTTCAGGGGATAGTTATCAGAGTTATTATTCGGGGAAAGAACCTTTTAAACAACACGTATGAAATGAAGCTGTGTTCAGAAGGGTTCATTTTTTGGTATTTGAGTGATGAGAAGAGAGTCTGACAGGAAGAAGAACACTTTCTCCTTCCAGTCAGCGGGTTAGGGTTAACCTTTAGGGTTAGAGTTAGGGTTAACCTTTAGGGTTAGGGTTAACCTTTAGGGTTAGGGTTAACCTTTAGGGTTAGAGGGTTAGGGTTAGAGTTAGGGTTAACTTTTAGGGTTAGGGTTAGGGTTAACCTTTAGGGTTAGAGTTAGGGTTAACCTTTAGGGTTAGAGGGTTAGGGTTAGAGTTAGGGTTAACTTTTAGGGTTAGGGTTAGGGTTAACCTTTAGGGTTAGGGTTAACCTTTAGGGTTAGAGTTAGGGTTAACCTTTAGGGTTAGAGTTAGGGTTAACCTTTAGGATTAGAGTTAGGGTTAACCTTTAGGATTAGAGTTAGGGTTAACCTTCAGGGTTAGGGTTAACCTTTAGGGTTAGAGTTAGGGTTAACCTTTAGGGTTAGAGTTAGGGTTAACCTTTAGGGTTAGGGTTAGGGTTAACCTTTAGGGTTAGGGTTAACCTTTAGGGTTAGGGTTAACCTTTAGGGTTAGAGTTAGGGTTAACCTTTAGGGTTAGGGTTAACCTTTAGGGTTAGAGTTAACCTTCAGGGTTAGGGTTAGAGTTAGGGTTAACCTTTAGGGTTAGAGGGTTAGTGTTAGAGTTAGGGTTAACCTTTAGGGTTAGAGTTAACCTTTAGGGTTAGGGTTAGAGTTAGGGTTAACCTTTTGGGTTAGGGTTAACCTTTAGGGTTAGAGTTAGGGTTAACCTTTAGGGTTAGGGTTAGGGTTAACCTTTAGGGTTAGGGTTAGGGTTAGAGTTAGGGTTAACCTTTAGGGTTAGGGTTAACAGAGGTGGCCGGTGCCGGCAGGGCCCAGCGTTCAGGCCTGGAGTGGCTAATCAGGAGGACCGGGACAATTCCCGGTGGGCGGTCTGATGTTGGGCCGGTGTTCAGTCGTGTCAGTGGGTTGTTACGCTGCTTCCTCTGTCCCGCCTCCACCGGCAGCTCCTCGTCTTTGTTTTCAACTTTTTCACTAAAACTCGCGCTTTGTAACGTCCAATGAGGATGATGAAACAGGAAATATGTTCAAGTTAAATAATTATCAACTCAACAAACTGCGTGACTTTATATAATTTAAATAATAGCATGAAGCGACGCCACATCGCTGGGAAACGTTGTGTTGTAGCCCCTCAGAGTCAGAAGCACCGAGCAGCAGCCATCAGCCCACAATGAGCCCACAGCTCCAGAGTGGGCAGGAAGGATTGAGTGAACATTATCAGGATTAATATAATGAAAAGGTGCAGACCTGCTCAATGAAAAGGGCCCTGAGATGCTCGATGATTCAACATTAATGAAACTGTAAAAAAAGGGAGATTTGTGCTGAGAATTATGACCATTTTTTTAATAATTTAGAAAAATACACTGAATCACACGGCTTTACAGAAGATGTAAGGTTATAATTACATGATTTTAATAACAGGTGGTGATCTGAAGTGGGTCTGAGGCATGAAACTCCGGCTGAATGAGTCCCACTCCGGCCCGGCTGCAGGTTCGGAGATCTAAAGACATAATTACAGAAAGCATCTGAGAGCACCAGCTTGAACTTTTCTCTTTTTTCTCCGTTTTACACGACGGAACAACACGGCTGGAGTTATCGTAGCCGCGGCCCCGGTGAGCTTTATAATCCCGCTAAGTGACAGGCTAATTTGTGGCATTAGATTGCGTTCATCGGCTCGTTTGCGTCGAGCAGAATGAGAACGCTGCTCTGCCTCAGCGGGCACATCGACTTGTTTCGGCTGCCGGGGGGGCGGCAGTCGACAGTCGTGTTCAACAGAGGTGTGAGCAGAATGGCATGCGTGGGGGGGGGCAGTTAGCTCATCTGGGGGGGCAGAAAACAATACCTGAAATAAAATCGGTGGAAAACCACTAACGTCAAGCATAATAATAATAATAATAATAATAATAATAATAATGCTAATGATAATAATAATAATAATAATAATAATAATAATAATAATAATAATAACAATAATAGTTATAATTCAATTCGGAAATGAAAATATGGCCACACTAGCATAAATCATTAGTCAATTTTGTTAACAGTGTGGATTTTTTTTCACACTGTTTTTTTTTTTACCAGGACTTTAGGATGCCATAGCTTTTGTTTAACATGCTCCACATTCTCCATCGAGGGTTTAAACTCAAGTAGATACTTTGGGCAAGACATCCAGCCAACTCCAGCTTTTTATTACCTTCATTAAGTCTACATTTCAGATCATTATATACAACAAAAACTCTCCACCGGCCGGGATCAGCGGAGCGTTCCGTCTAATCACAGCGTGAGTTAAGCCCGTTTATAATGAGTGTCGAGAGTTAGATTGAACCAAAGGTCCATGGAATGAGAAAATAGGTTTTCTGCTGAGTGCAAATTCATCAAAACGAGACAAGAGGCGACTCTGGTGGCGTTAACGTGGCTCAATAACCAGAAAAGAACTGATTGAGTAGCAAGAAATTAAAGAGCCTTGAGTAAATGTGTGTTTTAGTGGAAGTTAGAGGGTAAGATACACATACATAAAGTCGTAAAAATCTAAGTCTTACCAAGCATATTTGTCTCATTGAGTATCTCATTACACTTAATATCAGACACAGCTGCCTAACAAGCACCATTACAGCCAGATATAGGGACTTGTTTGAAGACAATACATCTGGAATATCTTGTTAAATGAAAAAGTCTTGAAAACAAATTGTTTTGAGTCACATATCATATGAAACAAGCTTTTTTTTTTTACATTTGAAGAGGTTTTTAAGCTAATTTCAAGATCACTTTTATCTCAAAAGTCCTAAATATCACATTTTATTTCAAGAAATCTTGACAAGCTGATTTTCACTAGTTCCATTGGCAGATTTCTTTTGCTTATTTCAGGCAAAAACGTCTTTTATTTGTTGTTTTTTTACTTATTTTTGGAGGGGCATTTTTTCCAGTGTAACCATGTTATAGACTGTTTTCTATCATAAAACGGGTGCCGTGCAAAGTCAACTCAATGCTGAGGACCATTTGGGGCGTGAAAGGCCAGAACAAGTAATTAGAGGCGATAGAAAATGGAAGATTAGTCTGAATTAATCTGCAACTTTTCCCATTTTTCTTGCAGGAAACACTGAAACGGCAGGTTATGGAAATCTAGCCGAGCTGAGCAGAGTTTACGGGCCGGCAGTTTCCCCCCCGAGGCCCGTGTGGATTTAAGTGATTAGGAACACGGTGGCCTCGGTTCTCCCTTTGTCAGATAAAATGTAAAATATGAGAATGAATGCAAAAATATGCTTCGATATTCTTCATTCAAAGAACTCGGGGTACAGTTCAGATCTGAGATCAGGAAGATGTGAGCTGTTCATGAGAAGGATCCAGAGGGTTTGGTGTGGAGAAAAGAAGCATTTCTGTGTGTTTTCAACAGAATAACACGTCTAAAGATTAAGTCAGATTCAGCAAAGACTCCAGATCTTACAGGCTCACCATCTGCAGGACCACAACTGGGCTGTGTTCGAAACCGCCTACTACATATTGCATACTGCATACTGCATACTGCATACTGCATACCGCATACTACATACTGCATACTACATACTGCATACCGCATACTACATACTGCATACTACATACTGCATACTGCATACTACATACTGCATACTGCATACTGCATACTACATACTGCATACTGCATACTGCATACTGCATACTACATACTGCATACTGCATACTACATACTGCATACTGCATACTGCATACTACATACTGCATACTACATACTGCATACTGCATACTACATACTGCATACTACATACTGCATACTGCATACTGCATACTACATACTGCATACTGCATACTGCATACTGCATACTACATACTGCATACTACATACTGCATACTGCATACTACATACTGCATACTGCATACTGCATACTACATACTGCATACTACATACTGCATACTACATACTACATACTGCATACTACATACTGCATACTGCATACTACATACTACATACTGCATACTACATACTGCATGCTACATACTACATACTGCATACTACATACTGCATACTACATACTGCATACTGCATACTACATACTGCATACTGCATACTGCATACTACATACTCCATACTGCATACTGCATACTGCATACTGCACACTGCACACTGCACACTGCACACTGCACACTGCGTACTGCATACTACATACTCCATACTGCATACTGCATACTCCATACTCCATACTGCATACTGCATACTGCATACTGCATACTGCACTCTGCACACTGCACACTGCACACTACATACTCCATACTGCATACTGCATACTGCATACTGCATACTCCATACTGCATACTGCATACTCCATACTGCATACTGCATACTCCATACTCCATACTGCATACTGCATACTGCATACTGCACTCTGCACACTGCACACTGCACACTGCACACTACATACTCCATACTGCATACTGCATACTGCATACTGCATACTCCATACTGCATACTGCATACTACATACTGCATACTACATACTCCATACTGCATACTGCATACTGCATACTACATACTCCATACTGCATACTCCATACTGCATACTGCATACTGCATACTACATACTGCATACTACATACTCCATACTGCATACTACATACTGCATACTACATACTCCATACTGCATACTGCATACTGCATACTGCATACTCCATACTGCATACTGCATACTGCCTACTGCCTACTGCCTACTGCCTACTACATACTCCATACTGCATACTGCATACTGCATACTCCATACTCCATACTGCATACTGCATACTGCATACTCCATACTGCATACTGCATACTGCATACTCCATACTCCATACTGCACACTGCACACTCCATACTGCATACTGCATACTCCATACTGCATACTGCATACTGCATACTGCATACTACATACTCCATACTGCATACTGCATACTGCATACTGCATACTGCCTACTGCCTACTGCCTACTACATACTCCATACTGCATACTGCATACTGCATACTCCATACTGCATACTGCATACTGCATACTGCATACTCCATAATCCATACTGCATACTGCATACTGCATACTGCATACTCCATACTGCATACTGCATACTGCATACTGCATACTGCATACTCCATACTGCATACTGCATACTGCATACTCCATACTCCATACTGCATACTGCATACTGCATACTGCATACTCCATACTGCATACTGCATACTGCATACTGCATACTCCATACTGCATACTACATACTACATACTGCATACTGCATACTGCATACTCCATACTGCATACTCCATACTGCATACTGCATACTACATACTCCATACTGCATACTCCATACTGCATACTGCATACTACATACTGCATACTACATACTCCATACTGCATACTACATACTACATACTGCATACTGCATACTGCATACTCCATACTGCATACTCCATACTGCATACTGCATACTCCATACTGCATACTGCATACTGCATACTCCATACTGCATACTGCATACTCCATACTGCATACTGCATACTGCATACTCCATACTGCATACTGCATACTGCATACTGTATACTGTATACTACATACTACATACTACATGCTACATGCCACATGCCACATGCCACATACCACATACCACATACTACATACTGCATACTACATACTGCATACTGCATACTACATACTACATACTACATACTGCATACTCCATACTGCATACTGCATACTGCATACTGTATACTGTATACTACATACTACATACTACATGCTACATGCCACATGCCACATGCCACATGCCACATACCACATACCACATACTACATACCGCATACTACATACTCATCGATCAGACAGTATGCAGAGCGTTTCCCCACAATGCATTTCGCTCCTGCCCGAGCCGAAATCAGCCGGCCTGAAGCTGATTTCTCTTAAGCTCTAAACTCTGTAAACTTTAGCAACATTTGAAACATTTTCAGGTGAGAAAGTAGTCGTTTAGATCCCCAACGTGTTGAAAACCTGACAAAATACCGGCTGTTTACCATTTAGTTCCCACGAATTCGGCGCTACTAAAGCTAGCCGCAGTGAGCTAACGCACTTCCGGTTATTTTCACAAAATAAAATACCCGTTGCCTTTTATCATAGGGAAAGCCATTACCATACAATTGGTGCTTTTGTTTTGAAAACAGGAAGTGAACCTACCCTCGTTGTAGCTAGCTTGAAACTGCCGTTTTGACAGGAAATGATGCTCGGCGACGTCACGTTACGTTGCATCTTGGGTAGTTTGAGTATGAGTAGTAACCTCATGATGCATACCCAACATTTAGGAGAATCTAGTATGCATCCGGGAACTTAAAAAAGTTAAAGTTAGTAGGAGTAGTAGGAGAAGTATGCGGTTTGGAACACAGTCCTAGAGTTTTCTGAGATTATTTCCCATCATGCAGCTGGTGGAAACTCCCCAAAGCAGCTTTTAGCCACAGCTGCAACATTCGTGCTGTTTCCATCATGCAGGTAGCTGCTCCTCCTTTTGCCTGGTCACCATGGTTACCGTCAGTTGCTGTTTGGAAGTGACAACAGCGTGTTGGTGGGAAACAGAACGAGTCATTAAACGTGTGATTTTGATGAATTCAAACTGATTTGTTGGTTAGAAAACAGTTACGGTTGGAGGTGAAATACATTCTTATTACGATGCGATTTTCACCGTCATGTGAGCAAAATAAAAGCAAAATAAAAGCCAATGAACAACAGACTTTTACAAAATAAAATAAATAATAAAACAGGTTCGACCTGTGCTGCATGTTGTTCCCCCTCTCTCTGCCCCCTGCTTCCTGTCTCTCTGAACTTTCCATTAAAGGCACAAAAACCCCAAAAGAAACAAAATAAAACCTGCGTTAATGCGCTATAAAATATTTATCGGCGTTAAATAATTAACGAGTAAACGCTGATAATAACGAGTTAACTCGCCCAGCCCTCGTTTAATATGATTGTAAAATGAAAACCTGTGAACCTCAGACGGTGGAACCCTGTTTCATTCCACACATCAAACAGTTATCTAAATCATTTCATATTCATCATTTCATTTCCCTCAGCCGAAGTGTTTCTTCATATTTCCCAGAATGCAGTTTGAGACGTGTGAAATCCCTCACATGGAAAGTCCTGCACACATAACCTGTCAGAAAGTGTTTTTTTTTCTCAGCTGTGTGGGTAAAAGCTGCCGAGGAGGGACCAAAGTGTTCTGTTGGGTAACAATCCAGACAAAGTCGAGCAGGGGAGCTAATTAAAGAGCATCATAATCACCCGTCAGCTCCGCTTCTGTTGTCGGAGCGGTGCTGAGAACTTTCATTAGACTCCTAAAAATAGATTCCCCCCGTGCTCAGACACCTCGCTCCTCACCTTTTCCTCTCATCACGCCGCTCGCCTTCTCCTGCGCTCTCATTGGCTGCAGTCTTCGGGTTTCCGATGGCGCAGACTTAAGGAAGCGTAACCGAGGCCGCTGGCGTCTGTCTGTCACCACAGAGAAGGATTTGTGCTGCTAAACAGCAAACTCTTTCTCTGGTTTCACCTCTCATCCTCACACATCTGCAGACGCACTTTCTGTCCTTGTTTATCGCTCCGCCGTCTGTTTGCACGAAGACTGAAGCAGCTGCAGCTTTGACAGCTCCGTGTTGCAGGTGTCGGTGCTTTGATTGGCACTCTCAGCGGCTTTACAGACTCTACAGACGTACAACTCAAAGCACACTCTCAGAAAATAGAGTACAGAATTGTTTCTTTAAATCAGTGATACTCACTATTTTTTTCACAAGAGCCACATTGGCAGAGCAAAATCAAGGGAAGAGCCACTTTTACCACAACATACTGTAAGAGGAGATTTATTTTGGTGAGAATACATATTAAGCAGATTGCCTTATTTTGCATTCGTCATTATTTTGGGTCCACATAATTTAACTAATTGTTTCTACATTTATAAATATTATATTCTGCTGTTTAAGTGTCATCTGGAACTATATAATATGGCGCACTTTACGTGCAGGTAATGCGAGTGATGATTAATGATGATTGGCGGAGTGATATGTGAGATGTGAGAGTTTACGTTTTGTGTTTTGGTCGGAGATTAAAGTGGATCGAGTTATACGGCCGAAGTTGTTCTAACTTTACCCGCAGCCCTCCGATAGTTTATGTAAGACAATAATTCAAACAACCAAAACCCGGTCTTACAATACTAAAGTCCCCTTTTGCAAATATGCATTTCTACATATAAAACATCCCACAAAAAAACAAACAACACAGCCAATACATGTTCATTTCAGACCACATTTACCTTAATACTGGGATGAGAGGAAGCTGGCGTGCATGTGCTCGACTTTCTTCATTGTATTTGTATTTGTTGTATTTGTAGTTTGTTGTTGTAATCATAATCATTCAGGATGAGCATGGTTTTTGTGCTGGTTTTTGCCCTTTTTTAATTAAAAACCGATCCATTGTGCCTGCATCTCGCATTGGCTAAAGGAGCTAGCGTGCTCTGGCTAAAGGAGCTAGCATGCGCTGACTAAAGGAGCTAGCGTGCTCTGGCTAAAGGGGCTAGCGTGCTCTGGCTAAAGGAGCTAGCGTGCACTGGCTAAAGGAGCTACCGTGCGCTGACTAAAGGAGCTAGCGTGCACTGACTAAAGGAGCTAGCGTGCACTGGCTAAAGGAGCTAGCGTGCACTGGCTAAAGGAGCTAGCGTGCACTGACTAAAGGAGCTAGCGTGCTCTGGCTAAAGGAGCTAGCGTGCACTGACTAAAGGAGCTAGCGTGCGCTGGCTAAAGGAGCTAGCGTGCTCTGCGGTTTACGCGGGCTGCGTTGCCAGGTTTAACAGTGTGCCCCCTTTAGGAAACACCTTTAAGCCTTAATTAATACCTAATAAAAATACTTGATACTACAAAAATGCAAACTTAATAAAAATACTTAATACTGTGCAGTATTCGCTGTGTGTTATTTGAAAAAATGTATTGTTATTGTTACCATATTGTTATAAGCTACTATGCGAGTGCGAGCCGTGTAATGAGTATCTCTGCTTTAGAGGTACGATGGCTTGTCGCTGGGGCAGTACCCTCAGAAGGTAGAGTTTTGTACCCTTGTGGTTTGTACTTTATAGAGACCAATCTTGTACCTCTGGTGGCAATTTTGTACCCTTATACTGAAGTAGCCTAACTCAGACTGTCTATTGTACCCCAGCATTTAGAAAAAAGGTACATATATACTCAAGTGTACCTTTTACCACTTGAGTACATATATGTACCTTTTGGACCCTCAAAAAAGGTACATATAGGTACCTTTAGGTCCAATAATTAACCCTAGGGGGTACATTAGTATAGATTGTACCGCAGGGGACTAAAAAAGGACTCGTACTGTAGCCCTGTTTCTGAGAGTGCAGGCTTTAAAGTCGACTGTTGATTAGGAAGCGTGTTGTTATTCAAACGGGAAACTCGCCTCACCAACAGCTCCTCTGGGAGCTTTGACCCGTCATGGATGGAGGCAGCGGGCATCCAGACAGGCGGCTTCCTTAGTAATGATGATAAATCCTGTGTGAGATGCAGCAGATACAGCAGACCTACTGAAGAAAACTCATCCTGTCACATTTAAACGAGCATCAAGGCCTTCAGGACACACTGAAACCTTTCAGGAGTTGGTTTTATTTAACACAGAGGCGCAAACACCTGATATGAAGCTTTTTATTCCCAGAGCTGAATGAGTTATTGGCACATGTGGTTCAGTCGTGTCCTTTAAACCAGCAGGTGCAGAAACACCTTGCATGCTGATGAATGATCCCCATCATCGACATGGTTTATCAGCAGCTGCCTTATGGTCCATTAAAGAGTTTCACACGGTGTAAAACACGAGCTGTGGGCCCGATCTGAGGGAGAAATGTTCCTTAAACGGCACCAGAACTGCTTTCCGAGCATCCTTTTTAATCTGGGGACGTAGAAGCTACCGGATATTTTGGAAAGTTAAAGCTCTTGTTTCAGCTCTAGCTGACGGACAGAAATATATATATATATATATATATATATATATATATACACAGACACCGTACAGAACCCACAGGGACACCATACAGAACCCTGAGGTGCCCAATACAGAACCCTGAGGGGCCCAATACAGAACCCTGAGTGACACCATACAGAACCCAGAGGGGCCCAATACAGAACCCTGAGGGGCACCATACAGAACCCAGAGGGGCCCAATACAGAACCCTGAGGGGCCCAATACAGAACCCTGAGGGACACCATACAGAACCCAGAGGGGCCCAATACAGAACCCTGAGGGGCACCATACAGAACCCACAGGGACACCATACAGAACCCAGAGGGGCCCAATACAGAACCCTGAGGGGCACCATACAGAACCCAGAGGGACACCGTACAGAACCCTGAGGGACATCGTACAGCTTAGCTTAGCTTAGCTTAGCTTAGCTCACACTATGAATCTTTAAGTTTAAAATGCAGAAAAAGTGCTCGGTTACATTTCATTAGTGCAGGTTAGAAAACATTTAATATCAACTTTCTTTTTCACACAAATGTTCTTATTTGACTACAACGTTCAGTCTGTGCTCATTGATACTTCATAAAGCTTCAATTACAATTACAGGAAGGCCAACAATAACCTCTGAGATCAGAGCTGGGAGAAAGAAAAGGTTTCAGGGGTCCGCTCTGGTCTGAGTCTCGCCTTAAAGGTGGTCCACCTTAAGGCGAGACACGGCCGGCAAAAACAGCGATTTTTCATGCAGTGGTCAATTTTTATATTTTGGGCCAGTCTACTCCTTCAATATGTGGTATTTAAAAACATAAATAATAAAATGTTTATTTCATCACATTTTGTTTAATCGCGGCAGTACGTTTCGCCCAAATTTACCAAAATGAATTCCACTGTTTAAATCTTTAAATGCCGTTTTCTCAAAATCAGTTTTTTGTATTTTTCCAGTATCAATATCTCAGCCTATGGAGCACCTACTAACACCAAACTTTCCAGTTATACGCTTAGCAGTATTCTGAAGATATTTACAGAAGGATTTGTTGATAAATCATTCCTGGCCTGATTTATGGGACATTATAATAAAAAATATGGCGAAAATCTATGTTTTTTAGGCCATGGACAGTATATTTTGATTTCCTAGGAAATGAAAGCAGATATCCTGAAATCCCTCCATAATTTTCTTTTCATTTTGTGTGTAAACAAAATGAAAAAAGAATTTTGCACCTTGCTTTATCATATGTTCAGATCTAGCTTCAGGAAATATATGCAAATGTGCGCATATTTAATGACATAATGCCTCATTTGTATAATTAAACATACAAATTTCTAAAACTTGTAATATGTTTTTTTTTCGTACTTGTATAAGTAATTAACTGATGAAGTTTCATGGTGATATCTATTCTTTTAAAATATTACACTATTCACCTGTAGTGTCTGGCCTTAACAGCTCTCAGTGATGCATGGACACTTTGATCAAATGAAAACTCCGGTTGAGCCCGTTTGGCTGCTGCGGTTTGGATCAGCGCTGCCTCTCGGGTGGCATCTCGACCCGTCGTTGGGAAGGTCGTGCCGGTGGTTAACGCTCTGAAAGGGCACTCAGCGGCGGTGTCGGGTATCGGCCTGATATTCGCTCTGCTCAGGCTTCTGCTTTGGTGAAATTTGAAATCAAGGCGTCCGGTCACCTGGAAGCGTCCCCGTCGGTTTTCCGCCTTTTCTGTGACTCTGAGATTACGTTCTGTCATCAGAACGGTGGAATCATCCGATTTGGGTTTGCTTAACCCTCCTGTTGTCTTGCGGGTCAAAAGTGAACCAACTGCCATGTTTAGCTGTTGAAAAAATACCTTAAACCAGTGGTTCTCAAACTTTTTTAGTCGATTTCCAAGCCCCACCTGCCCCCGTCGCCCCAACAAAAATATTTACAAATTACATTTCAACTTTATTGAACTAACACCAAGTAACATCATATTTTATAATGAATCAAAATCAATAACATCAAATAACACAAAGTTCAAAAAGAGAAAATAAAAGCGTTTCATTTGCAATCTGTGCAAAAAACAAAAACAACTCAAATGTATCCTGCATTAGTGGCTGCAATGAGCCTGTTTTGCACAACTTCTCAAAACGTGGCTGCAGGCTTGAAACTGCCACACAAGTCATGCTCAATGTTGAGCTGAGATCTGTGTTTTGTTTTCAGAGTCGCCACAGCTGAGCAGCATGTGGCTGCACTGCGGGATTCTGTATGTAACTTTGTGTGAGGCCGTTTGTACTCGACTGTTAACCGACGCAGCCTTTACCAGGCGCTGCTCCTGCTGTCCATTTTCTTTTAAAGAAATCCAGCGGCTTGTTAACGTGACAGGGTGTGTTATAGTGATGGGATACTCGAGTTTGTACGAGTCACTCACTAAAATGAATCGGGTTTTCGAGTCACTTGAATCAATCACCCAGAGAACGCGCCACGGAATGTACAAACACGTCCCAAATGATTGTGAGAAAAAAATCAAGAAGTCTCCAAGGCCAAACATTTAGTTTTCTTTCTTCCTCTCTAAATAAATTAACTCAATAAAATAACCCAAACAGCCAATAAATTAACATTCAGTGCGAAACAGTGCAAAATTATAATAAAATGTATGAAACTGTGCACAAATAGAACATTTAAATAACCTGAACAATAGTGCAAAAATAATAATATTTTAACATTCAACACTGCACTGGTGCTGGCTCCTTTTTGGTCCGAGCCACAGATGTATCCATGTTGCTCACAGTTACGCTACCTGCTACCTGCTACCTGCTACCTGCTACCCGCTACCCGCTACCTGCTACCTGCTACCTGCTACCCGTTACCCGCTACCCGCTACCTGCTACCCGCTACCTGCTACCCGCTACCTGCTACCTGCTACCCGTTACCCGCTACCTGCTACCTGCTACCTGCTACCCGCTACCCGCTACCTGCTACCCGCTACCCGCTACCTGCTCCCTGCTACCCGTTACCCGCTACCTGCTACCTGCTACCTGCTACCTGCTACCCGTTACCCGCTACCCGCTACCTGCTACCTGCTACCCGTTACCCGCTACCTGCTACCTGCTACCCGCTACCCGCTACCTGCTACCTGCTACCCGCTACCTGCTACCTGCTACCTTGACCGATTCCACACCTTGCATAAGATCGAACTTGTCCTACAGATTTAATGCTACAGACTTCAAACTTGGCCAGGTTACTCTTAAGACATGGGGGGAAAGAATCATAGAGAAACTTTTTCAAAACTTAAAGGGCGTGGCCGTGGCAACGGCTCAAAGTTCGATGAGTCGCCATCACTCGCCACAAAAAATTAAGTCGCTTATAACTCCCACATACATTATCCAATCTGTCCCAAACTTCATACGGTGATTGCTGGACCCAGCCTGAACGCGTACATATTATTATAGTGACATCCACCAATAGCGCCACCTGCTGGTGGTTGGAAACGTCTTTTTTTTCCACACCTCGCATTTGATCGAACTCCTCCTCCAGATTTAATGCTACAAACTTCAAACTTGGCCAGGTTACTCTTAAGCTAGGGGGGGGAAATAATGGGGAAACTTTTCCAAACTCTGAACGGTGTGGGCGTGGCCACGCGTTGAAAATGTGATTTGAAAGCCTTATCATCATCGCAAAGTCATGAAACTTGGCACACACGTCCACCCTGACGGCCTTGTACGTATTTAAAGGGTATCTATGTGGGCGGAGCAAAATGGCTCAGTGGCCCCCCCTAGAAATTTTCATTATTCTTATTCTTATTATTATTCTTATTATTGGGACTAAAGCAGGGCTGCTCTTACAGTCTTAAGTTGGAACATCAGCTCCAGCACGGCCCTGTCGGCCTGTCTCGTCTCCGATGTGAGCAGGATTGGTGGCAGATTCTTCGGAGCGCGTGACAAAGAGTGGGAACGCTTCCTTGTTCAGCCTGACAGGGTTGAGAGCTTCCCTTCCTCGGCTGTCAGACGGGAACATCTGTGTTCTGGCGAATGAGCGATGTTTGTTCTGCGGTGGAAGCAATCGACTCCCTGCAGCCGTCCGAGGTGACAGTCTCTGTCACGGTCCATGGAGCGAGTGGGATGGAGATGGAGGGAAGAAGGGAGGCGGAGGGAGGGGGTGTAATCCCTGTATCGAATCCAGCTGCAGAAGCCTCGCTTTTCATCATCCTGCATACATTCCCTCTGCCTGCCCTGCAACCTCTCCGATGCTGTGGATTACACACTTGGCTCACGAGTCTTTACCAAAGCAAAAATTGAATCCTACGCTTGAAATTTCACCATTAAAGCTGCTTACAGTTAAGATATTTGTGCAAAAAGACAGCGGACTCAATGAGCCTGTGTTTGAGAGAGGAAAGAGTTTCACTCTGAGCGGATGTTTGACCCTCGGCTTGTGGAAAAAACGCCTCCGTATGCTGCTGAAAGTTTGAGACGTGCATGTATAATGGATGGGTTTATAGATGCTGATACTCTCCTGCTGCAGGCGTCTTTAACTCTTCTTTAAATACACAGAAGTGACCGAGTTGGTGTTCCCACTGATTAATGTTGTCTGAATGAGGAGCAGAAAGGTCCTGAGATGACAGAAATAAGTTCACACGTCCGTTATTCTGCAGTCAGACTCACCTGCAGGGATACTTCATCAGCTCAGCTCAGCTGCCTCCATGTCTCAGAAGCCCCTTTCTCACTGAGGAAGAACCCGCGTTTAATTCGCAAATTTAGCGTGTCTGCTGTTCCTTTCAGACTGACGACCCGGGCTGGCGTGTCAACTCGACTCGCCATTCGACCCGCGTCGGACCCTAGTCTTTTTGCCGAGCCGAGTTTGGTGTGAAAGCAATTGACGCGGGTCGGACGTGGGCGTGGCGTGACGTGAGGAGTTTAAAAGACAGAATGGACAGCTGATTCAGAACAACAGCGACAGGTGAGGACAAGTTTGGATATACCAACTCCAAAAATGCAGCTCACCGATCTGTATTCACGTGGGGTGGCATACCACCACAAAGCAATTGCAAGTTTGAGACGTGGTTCCAGTGGTCGGCGAAAGTTTGTTACCTTGCGCCTCACATGTGGCTCAACAAGTTCCACAACAAAGTCGAAGGTTTGCCGCGACATCCGAAAATGCTTTCTCCACTCATCGTCGTCAAAACTGATGAGAGCATTGGACCAAAACACCAACCCTGGTGGTCTTGCCATCTTCTACGCTCTTCTTGCAGACACACGTGTGTTCAGAGCCATGACAGCTAAACGTCTTCGTTGATTGCGTCAACGCTGTTCGCGTTCTTCTGCTTCAAATTGTCGATGGATTTCCTCAACTTGGACACTATAGTGCTCTTGTATTCTCCGCATATGTTCTTCGGCGGCATCCCACGTTGTAACCATCCACACCCCGTAACATAACATCTCCATGAACTGCATATACAATTGCAAAAACGAGTCCTCAAGGTGTATTTAACCCTACCTCCGACGCATGGCTTGTGCCTACGTCATTGTACACGCCCAGCATTTTATGTGTTTCGTGTGACGCTCTGCCACTAGGCCACGCCCCCTGAACTCGGCTTCAGGCGACACGGGTCACCAACACGCCAAGCGTTCACATTGCTCGACGCGGGTCGAAGGTGCAATTTGGACCCGCTAAGGTAGCGGATCTCAGTGTGAAAACAGCTACTCTTTCATGGAAAGTCCCACTTTGTCTTAGTCCATTTTAAATAAGCTTTGGTCCAGATGTTTGTTGGGTCCATGCCCCCCCTGGCCACTCCTGGGCTCCCCCCCTGGGCTCCCCCCCTGGGCTCAGGTGTTCCAGGTGAGATGCCTCTGAAGTTTAGCTGCTACATGTGAACAGATCTCCCTCCCAGGAACAGACAGAAAGCAGAGATGAATCATCTCCTGGCAGCAGGTCTTCAGCGTTATGCAGAACGATGACTCATTACATTTTGGCTGCTTTATTTTAATGTATTTTCTGTCAGCCAGAAAAACCTTTAGTTTAACTTTAGATGAGCTGTTTTAGTTTTTTAATAAGATGGTGGAAATGTGCCGAGCTGGAAGCAGAAGAATTCCTTCAATTCAACACAACGTGTTCCTGCCAACGATTACAATGAATTGAATTCCAATTGGCTTGAATTGGACTTTATTATTTAGATGGATGGATGGATGGATGGATGGATGGATGGATGGATGGATGGATGGAAGGATGGATGGATGGATGGATGGAAGGATGGATGGATGGAAGGGAGGATGGATGGATGGATGGAAGGATGGATGGATGGATGGATGGAAGGAAGGATGGATGGATGGATGGATGGATGGATGGATGGATGGATGGATGGATGGATGGATGGAAGGATGGATGGATGGATGGATGGAAGGATGGATGGATGGAAGGATGGATGGATGGATGGATGGAAGGAAGGATGGATGGATGGATGGATGGATGATGGATGGATGGATGGAAGGGAGGATGGATGGATGGATGGATGGATGGATGGAAGGATGGATGGATGGAAGGATGGATGGATGGATGGATGGATGGATGATGGATGGATGGATGGAAGGGAGGATGGATGGATGGATGGATGGATGGATGGAAGGATGGATGGATGGAAGGATGGATGGATGGATGGATGGAAGGAAGGATGGATGGATGGATGGATGGAAGGAAGGATGGATGGATGGATGGATGGATGGATGATGGATGGATGGATGGAAGGGAGGATGGATGGATGGATGGATGGATGGATGGATGGATGGATGGATGATGGATGGATGGATGGATGGATGGATGGATGGATGGATGGATGGATGGATGATGGAAGGATGGATGGATTCTACAAGATTTTCCCATCTTTGTTGTTTCTAATAATTGTGACAGATTCATAACTTTATCATTTAGTAAAGCCCCTGGTTAGGTTTTGTCACATCCATGGGGGGTTTCCCCATGTTTTTAGTTTCATGGCTTTGAGGTTTCTGAGTTTGTTAGTCAGGTCTTGCCATTGTTTCCCCTCACCTCCCATGTTCTGCTCATTAGTTTAACTCCCCTCAGCTGGCCATCGTTCCCCAGCTGCTCTCACTCACCATCACTCTCAGATCACCATTTAGTTTCCAGGCTCCCCTCTCAGTTTGGGATTTCTTTCCCCGATCTCACCGTTCCCTTCACGCCACGCCTTACAGATAAGTGGGTTTTCATGTCCCAGTTATATTCATGTCTTTGTCCCACAGTTTATCTTGTTATCCGGCTCAGTCGCGCTTTTTGTTTCGTCTTAAGTTGTAAATAAACCAAGTTTGCTTTCTCACCTCTGAGTCCATGTCCTGCCGACTCACCAACATATGAGAGCTTTCAGTGGTTATTGTAAAGAAAATGACTGAGGTGGTCTCCTGGTGAGGTGGTCTCCTGGTGAGGAGGTCTCCTGGTGAGGAGGTCTCCTGGTGGGGTGGTCTCTTGGTGAGGTGGTCTCCTGGTGAGGAGGTCTCCTGGTGGGGTGGTCTCCTGGTGAGGAGGTCTCCTGGTGGGGTGGTCTCCTGGTGGGGTGGTCTCCTGGTGAGGAGGTCTCCTGGTGAGGAGGTCTCCTGGTGGGGTGGTCTCTTGGTGAGGTGGTCTCCTGGTGAGGTGGTCTCCTGGTGAGGTGGTCTCCTGGTGAGGAGGTCTCCTGGTGGGGTGGTCTCCTGGTGAGGTGGTCTCTTGGTGAGGTGGTCTCTTTGTGGGGAGGTCTCTTGGTGAGGAGGTCTCTTGGTGGGGAGGTCTCTTGGTCTCCTGGTGGGGAGGTCTCTTGGTGGGGTGGTCTCCTGGTGAGGAGGTCTCTTGGTGGGGAGGTCTCTTGGTCTCCTGGTGAGGAGGTCTCTTGGTGGGGAGGTCTCTTGGTCTCCTGGTGAGATGGTCTCCTGGTGAGGTGGTCGCTTTGTGGGGAGGTCTCTTGGAACACACCTATAAACTCCTCCATTCGCTACCTAAACAGCTGCAGATGTTTCCTCAGGTTTTCCGGGGCTGATTAGAAAATAAAGTTCAGGGTTCAAACAAACTTTAGCTCACTTTCGGCTGTAAAACAACACTTATGATACATTATTTCTTCATTAAAACCTTTTTACCAGCTGGTGACTTCCAGAGAAACACATTTAACTCGGCGTTGGGTTAGTTTCTTTGCTGATCAGCAGGATTTAACGTTGTTTCAGCAGTTAGTCTGGACCTGGCTTCTCTTCTATTCTTCCTTTTTTGGGGTGAATAAAAGTAAAATAATAGAGCGTTAGACCCTCCACGACTAAAGAACTATTTAATTTCATCTTGTGTATTTGTTCGTTTTCACCTCTCGGACCCTTCCGCTCACACTTCGATAACACATAAAAGCGTTTTAATGCAGTTTTCTCCAGCCCTGCTCGGGGAAAGTGAGATAAATTACCTCCAGTTACTCCTTTGCAAATATCTGCTAATAATAGGCCAAGGTCGGCGGAGTCCTTCACTCGCTAATGAGAAGCACGGCGGCTGTGAGCGAGCCATCAAAGCAGGAAAATAAGTGACATAAATGGGACAACAATGACAACAGAGGTCAGAATCTGCCTCCGTCTGACAGACCAAAGATGCCTTTCACTCCGTTCGCCTTTCACACGTTAACACGAGTCTTCATCAGGACTTTATAGGATTATACCAGCTTCTCTTTTCATGTTAAATTTATTGTGATATTCTGACTGGAACACCAGAACTGAGCAGGAACATTCAGCCATTTAAAGAAAAGTTCACCAAACGATATCCAGCAGTAAAAGCTCATTAATCTTTGTAGCAACTGATGTGTGGTTCCCTGCTTAATGCCATCAGAGGTTATGGATTTACCACCTTCTTCACCTTTCAGTGGATCTTTAACCGCTAACATGTTAGCCATCATGCTAATGGCGCAGTAGCAAGTTCAGTGGATCTTTAACAGGCCGATAACCGCTAACATGTTAGCCATCATGCTAATGGCGCAGTAGCTAGGAGAAAGGAACACAGCCGTAGACATTTTGATATGTTGTTCAGTCTCACTGTCGGTGCAGGAGGGAAAATAATGGGCAAAGCATCAGGTTTGGGGGTCATTCTGTGTCTCCGGGCGGCTTTGTACCAAATGTTGTTATTTCTCTACCGACGGCAGTAAAGTGGAAGGAGACTCCGGGCGGTGCTGCGCTCACTCTGCCTGTTAAATCTTTTCCAAAATCAATATTTTTTTTTTTTATTTCCAGCAGTCAGAAAAACATCAGAAACAAACAGGAACTGCCAATGATTTAAATTCAGGCTCAATTTACATGCATTTTAACCATAAAAACAGGGAAGAAATGTCTCTGTATTTCATGTGCATCATATTCAGATGAGTGGGAAACGTGCTGCCTGGTCCCATTAGAGGCAAAGCAGGCATCATACTGCTAACCCTAACTTCAGTGATTCAGTCTGAGCTCGTTCCAGTTTAAACATCCCAACAAAGCTTTAAAATGAAGAATAAAACCCGCGTTGGGCTGCAGGATTAATGCAGTTCTACGGGTCATACCATCCCGTGCCGTGCTCATGGCGCCCTGGTGTTAATTACATTCATGCACGGGGAATATTAATGTCCTTTTAAGGAAACTTCTGCATCAAAGCAGCTTATTTATGTTCCACATCTGTACTAAAAGTGTTTAAATCTTCTCCGGGGAAAAAAAAAAACCTACAAATCGACTTATAAACGGCACAGTTCTACTGAATGTGACACTCGGAGAATTAAATCGGATTTATTCCAGTTGTGAAGTCATGAAGGAGATAAAAAACAAAAAAGAAGTTGAATAAACAAAAGTAAACAGAGATCAGCTGTAATTATGTTGTGTAGTGACAATAAAGTCTGTTTTATTCTAAGTTCAGAGCTGCTGAACCTGCAGGATTACACACCAAAGGCCGGATCTGCTCATAAATACCAGCTTTACTGCAGAAATGTTGGAATTTAAACAGAATATTTCTGTTAATGGGGGAAACTCCAGCGTTGTAGCTGTTTTTTTTTTTAAATTTTTTTTTATTGTGTTAAAGAATATCACCAAAAAGGTGAACTTTTATACATTTTAGGCTCTTTTTTTAGAGGCTGGAGGAGCTGTTTCATGGATAAAACTTGTTTTTTTTAATATTTCAGTTCTTTTCTTGGTATTTAAACCAAAAAGTCCCAAATGACTGTAAGAGAAACAGAAGTTAAATGTTGAGTCAGAGCCGTTGTTATTCATTAAAGATGCGTGATCATTTCAGTTGTATGACACGCGGCTGTTACTGTTCAGCCATCATTCATTTATAATTCCTGTCCGAGAGGGACGACCAAACCTCCAGAAAGGTCATGTTTGCCCGGCGAAAATAAACCTAATTACACAAATAATCTGAGATCCCCGATGAGGTTTATAAATCTATATGTGGATGTGGCGTAAACGCAGCTGTAACACGGTCCGATCGCCATATGATATCAGAACTCTGCCAGTAATTACTGCAGCTCCGGCTGCCTGTTAGAAATGTGATCGCTGCCCAGGGGGGGCAACACCAGCGGAGAGGGGGGGGCAACACCAGCAGAGAGAGGGGGGGGGGGCAACACCAGCAGAGAGAGAGGGGGGGCAACACCAGCAGAGAGAGGGGGGGGGGGCAACACCAGCAGAGAGAGGGGGGGCAACACCAGCGGAGAGGGGGGGGCAACAAAAGGGACAGATGTGAGAGGAGACAGATGTGGTTTGTCTTTAAAAGGCAGCAGGAAGAGTATCTGTGCTGAAACCAGATGTGTTTGACGCCGCTTCCTGTTCTGATTCGTTCTTTTCTTCTGTCCTGTTCTGATGCCTTCTTCTTCTTCTGTCCTGTTTCTGATGCCTTCTTCTTCTTCTGTCCTGTTTCTGATGCCTTCTTCTTCTTCTGTCCTGTTTCTGATGCCTTCTTCTTCTTCTGTCCTGTTTCTGATGCCTTCTTCTTCTTCTGTCCTGTTTCTGATGCCTTCTTCTTCTTCTGTCCTGTTTCTGATGCCTTCTTCTTCTTCTGTCCTGTTTCTGATGCCTTCTTCTTCTTCTGTCCTGTTCTGATGCCTTCTTCTTCTTCTGTCCTGTTTCTGATGCGTTCTTCGTCTTCTGTCCTGTTTCTGATGCGTTCTTCTTCTTCTGTCCTGTTTCTGATGCCTTCTTCTTCTTCTGTCCTGTTTCTGATGCGTTCTTCTTCTTCTGTCCTGTTTCTGATGCCTTCTTCTTCTTCTGTCCTGTTTCTGATGCGTTCTTCTTCTTCTGTCCTGTTTCTGATGCCTTCTTCTTCTTCTGTCCTGTTTCTGATGCGTTCTTCTTCTTCTGTCCTGTTTCTGATGCCTTCTTCTTCTTCTGTCCTGTTTCTGATGCCTTCTTCTTCTTCTGTCCTGTTTCTGATGCGTTCTTCTTCTTCTGTCCTGTTTCTGATGCCTTCTTTTCTTCTGTCCTTTCTCAGGATGAGTGAGCGATACATGCAGATCGGAAACCAAAGGGCTCTGCTTCTCATGGTGCTGGTGGTCAGTGTTTGGGAGATGTCTGTGCCGACGGAAGCAGCGACAGGTGAGTTTCAGTCTGTGATAAAACATGTCAGCCGGGTCAGAACTCTGACAGAGAGAACCGGGAAGGGTTCTGTGTTCAAAGCAAAGAGCCTTTTCTAAAGAAGTTCAGTCATTAAACTGGTTTAGTTCACAAGTGAAGCAATTGTTCAAAAAGAAAAGTGAAGGAGACGTGTTTCCAGTCACTGGAGGGAACAAACCGGGGTCCCAGAGGTGGAAGCCTACAAGTTTAGGTTAAGTTTAGGTTTAGGAGCAACAACCTGAAAAGCAGCATCTCCTTTGGTTCTGATCCTGGATGGCGGAACCACCAACAAACCCAGATCAGAGGAGCTCAGAGTCCTTTGGATCTGATCGGGTTCAGCAGTTTTATCGGCGTTAAATAATTAACGAGTTAACGCGATAATAACGAGTTAACTCGCCTAGCCCTACTTTAAGATGAATGAATGAATGAACGCGTACTGTTAGCTCAGAGCTGCTGTGTTGTTGTTATCCGGGGTTATCGGGGGGCTTATGGGGGGCTTTCTACACACGGGTCCACTGGGATGACGTCGTCATGGCGCCGCTGCAGCACAGCTCGTTCACTCAAGGTGCTCATCATTTCAGAACAAAGTGGATCTGAATAATTTCTGTCTGATGGCCACCGCCCGCACAGCCTAATTTCCCTGGAGAGTTATTTCTGTTGCTGTAAACCTGTTATAATTCAGGAGATGAAATTAACCCAGACCACATCCAAAACTAAACAAACGCTTTTCTTCTGAGAGGAAAACGGAGTCTGGTCTCTGAGAAGCGAGGCAGATTTAGGACGTTTCATCTGGGAACACAGGCTGAAATACAGCAGAAGCCTTCAGTGAGGGGTCAGCAACGATGTTTACGGCGCTGGATGTGCTTTCCCGCTTCCTGATTAATCCAAACTATCTGTGCTCACTCTGCTCTTTATTCATTAGAAAGGAACATGTGTAGTTCTCTAGCACACGAATTAGAGGTTTATCACGTCCAACCTGGATGAATAGTTGAACAAACGGAGCCTCTGTCGGAGTCTTTATGGAGACAAAACGAGTTGTAGTGCTTCAGAAACGTTGTTTAAGCTCCACGTGTGTCAGGAACAGAGTAGAAGCATCATAACTTTACAGTTTCTGAGTCTTCACTGTTCAGATGTCTTTTGCTCTTTAGTGTCACATCCATGGGGTTTTCCCCATGTTTTTAGTTTGATCTTTTAGGTTGTTTATGTCTTGGTTTTTGAGTTCATGTTTAGTTTTAGCCTTGCCATTGTTTCCCCCTCACTTCCCTGGTTATTTGTCACGTCACGTCACGTCACGACAAGTTACGACAGTTCAAGTCACGACGCGTCACGACAAGTTACGACAGTTCACGTCACGACACGCCACGTCACGACAAGTTACGACAGTTCAAGTCACGACACGTCACGACAAGTTACGACAGTCCAAGTCACGACGCGTCACGACAAGTTACGACAGTTCACGTCACGACACGCCACGTCACGACAAGTTACGACAGTTCAAGTCACGACACGTCACGACAAGTTACGACAGTTCAAGTCACGACACGTCACGACAAGTTACGACAGTTCACGTCACGTCAAGACAAGTTACGACAGTTCAAGTCACGACACGTCACGACAAGTTACGACAGTTCACGTCACGACGCGTCACGACAAGTTACGACAGTTCACGTCACGACACGCCACGTCACGACAAGTTACGACAGTTCAAGTCACGACGCGTCACGACAAGTTACGACAGTTCACGTCACGACACGCCACGTCACGACAAGTTACGACAGTTCAAGTCACGACGCGTCACGACAAGTTACGACAGTTCACGTCACGACACGCCACGTCACGACAAGTTACGACAGTTCAAGTCACGACACGTCACGACAAGTTACGACAGTCCAAGTCACGACGCGTCACGACAAGTTACGACAGTTCACGTCACGACACGCCACGTCACGACAAGTTACGACAGTTCAAGTCACGACACGTCACGACAAGTTACGACAGTTCACGTCACGTCAAGACAAGTTACGACAGTTCAAGTCACGACACGTCAAGACAAGTTACGACAGTTCAAGTCACGACACGTCACGACAAGTTACGACAGTTCACGTCACGACACGTCACGACAAGTTACGACAGTTCACGTCACGACAAGTTACGACAAGTTATGACAGTTCACGTCACGACAAGTTACGACAAGTTACAACAGTTCACGACACGTCACGACAAGTTACGACAGTTCACGTCACGACACGTCACGACAAGTTACGACAGTTCAAGTCACGACACGTCACGACAAGTTACGACAGTTCAATTCACGACAAGTTACGACAGTTCAATTCACGACAAGTTACGACAGTTCAAGTCACGTCACTTCATGTCAGTTCACGTCAGTTCACGTCACGACAAGTTACGACAGTTCAAGTCACGACAGTTCAAGTCACGACACTTCATGTCAGTTCACGTCAGTTCACGTCGCGACAAGTTACGACAGTTCAAGTCACGACAGTTCAAGTCACGACACGTCGCGACAAGTTACGACAGTTCAAGTCATGACACGTCACGACAAGTTACGACAGTTCACGTCACGTCACGACAGTTCACGACACGTCACGACAAGTTACGTCAGTTCAAGTCACGTCACGTCACGACAAGTTACGACAGTTCACGTCACGTCAGTTCAAGTCACGACACGTCACGACACGTCATGACAAGTTACGTCAGTTCAAGTCACGACACGTCACGACACGTCATGACAAGTTACGTCAGTTCAAGTCATGACACGTCACGACACGTCATGACAAGTTACGTCAGTTCAAGTCAGGACACGTTACGACAGTTCACGTCACGACACGTCACGACAAGTTATGACAGTTCACGTCACGACAAGTTACGTCAGTTCACGTCACGGCAAGTTACAACAGTTCACGTCACGACACGTCACGACAAGTTACGACAGTTCACGTCACGACAAGTTACGACAGGTCACGACACGTCACGACAAGTTACGACAGTTCAAGTCACGACACGTCACGACAAGTTACGACAGTTCACGTCACGTCACGACAAGTTACAACAGTTCAAGTCACGACACGTCACGACAAGTTACGACAGTTCACGACACGTCACGACAAGTTACGACAGTTCACGTCACGACACCTCACGACAAGTTACGACAGTTCAAGTCACGACACGTCACGTCACGACAAGTTACGTCAGTTCACGACACGTCACGACAAGTTACGACAGTTCAAGTCACGACACGTCACGACAAGTTACGACAGTTCACGTCACGACACGTCACGACAAGTTACGACAGTTCAAGTCACGTCACTTCATGTCAGTTCACGTCAGTTCACGTCACGACAAGTTACGACAGTTCAAGTCACGACACGTCACGACAAGTTACGACAGTTCAAGTCATGACACGACACGTCACGACAGTTCACGACACGTCACGACAAGTTACGACAGTTCAAGTCACGACACGTCACGACAAGTTACGACAGTTCAAGTCACGACACGTCACGACAAGTTACGACAGTTCAAGTCATGACACGACACGTCATGACAGTTCACGACACGTCACGACACGTCACGACAAGCTACGTCAGTTCAAGTCACGACACGTCACGACAAGTTACGACAGTTCAAGTCATGACACGACACGTCACGACAGTTCACGACACGTCACGACAACTTACGTCAGTTCAAGTCACGACACGTCACGACAAGTTACGACAGTTCAAGTCACGACACGTCACGACAAGTTACGACAGTTCAAGTCATGACACAACACGTCATGACAGTTCACGACACGTCACGACACGTCAAGACAAGCTACGTCAGTTCAAGTCACGACACGTCACGACAAGTTACGACAGTTCAAGTCACGACACGTCACGACAAGTTACGACAGTTCAAGTCATGACACGTCATGACAGTTCACGACACGTCACGACACGTCACGACACGTCACGACAAGCTACGTCAGTTCAAGTCACGACACGTCACGACAAGTTACGACAGTTCAAGTCATGACACGACACGTCACGACAGTTCACGTCACGACACGTCACGACAAGTTACGTCAGTTCAAGTCACGACAAGTTACGACAGTTCAAGTCACGACACGTCACGACAAGTTACGACAGTTCAAGTCATGACACGACACGTCATGACAGTTCACGACACGTCACGACACGTCAAGACAAGCTACGTCAGTTCAAGTCACGACATGTCACGACAAGTTACGACAGTTCAAGTCATGACACGACACGTCACGACAGTTCACGTCACGACACGTCACGACAAGTTACGTCAGTTCAAGTCACGACACGTCACGACAAGTTACGACAGTTCAAGTCACGACAAGTTACGACAGTTCAAGTCACGTCACTTCATGTCAGTTCACGTCAGTTCACGTCACGACAAGTTACGACAGTTCAAGTCATGACACGACACGTCACGACAGTTCACGACACGTCACGACAAGTTACGACAGTTCAAGTCACGACACGTCACGACAAGTTACGTCAGTTCAAGTCACGACACGTCACGACAAGTTACGACAGTTCAAGTCATGACACGACACGTCATGACAGTTCACGACACGTCACGACACGTCACGACAAGCTACGTCAGTTCAAGTCACGACACGTCACGACAAGTTACGAAAGTTCAAGTCACGACACGACAAGTTACGACAGTTCACGTCACGACACGTCACGACAAGTTACGTCAGTTCAAGTCACGACACGTCACGACAAGTTACGTCAGTTCAAGTCACGACACGTCACGACAAGTTACGACAGTTCAAGTCACGACACGACACGACAAGTTACGACAGTTCACGACACGACACGTCACGACACGTTACGACAGTTCACGTCACGACAAGTTACGACAGTTCAAGTCATGACACGACAAGTTACGACAGTTCAAGTCACGACACGTCACGACACGTCACGACAAGTTACGACAGTTCAAGTCACGACACGTCACGACAAGTTACGACAGTTCAAGTCACGACACGTCACGACAAGTTACGTCAGTTCAAGTCACGACACGTCACGACAAGTTACGACAGTTCAAGTCACGACACGTCACGACAAGTTACGACAGTTCAAGTCATGACACGACACGTCACGACAGTTCACGTCACGACACGTCACGACAAGTTACGTCAGTTCAAGTCACGACACGTCACGACAAGTTACGTCAGTTCAAGTCACGACACGTCACGACAAGTTACGACAGTTCAAGTCACGACACGTTACGACAGTTCAAGTCACGTCACTTCATGTCAGTTCACGTCAGTTCACGTCACGACAAGTTACGACAGTTCAAGTCACGACAAGTTACGACAGTTCAAGTCATGACACGACACGTCACGACAGTTCACGACACGTCACGACAAGTTACGACAGTTCAAGTCACGACACGTCACGACAAGTTACGACAGTTCAAGTCACGACACGTCACGACAAGTTACGACAGTTCAAGTCATGACACGACACGTCATGACAGTTCACGACACGTCACGACACGTCACGACAAGCTACGTCAGTTCAAGTCACGACACGTCACGACAAGTTACGACAGTTCAAGTCATGACACGACACGTCACGACAGGACACGTCACGACAAGTTACGTCAGTTCAAGTCACGACACGTCACGACAAGTTACGTCAGTTCAAGTCACGACACGTCACGACAAGTTACGACAGTTCAAGTCACGACACGTCACGACAAGTTACGACAGTTCAAGTCATGACACGACAAGTTACGACAGTTCAAGTCACGACACGTCACGACACGTTACGACAGGTCACGACACGTCACGACACGTTACGACAGTTCACGTCACGACACGTCACGACAAGTTACGTCAGTTCAAGTCACGACACGTCACGACAAGTTACGACAGTTCAAGTCACGACACGTTACGACAGTTCAAGTCACGTCACTTCATGTCAGTTCACGTCAGTTCACGTCACGACAAGTTACGACAGTTCAAGTCACGACAAGTTACGACAGTTCAAGTCATGACACGACACGTCACGACAGTTCACGACACGTCACGACAAGTTACGACAGTTCAAGTCACGACACGTCACGACAAGTTACGACAGTTCAAGTCACGACACGTCACGACAAGTTACGACAGTTCAAGTCATGACACGACACGTCATGACAGTTCACGACACGTCACGACACGTCACGACAAGCTACGTCAGTTCAAGTCACGACACGTCACGACAAGTTACGACAGTTCAAGTCATGACACGACACGTCACGACAGGACACGTCACGACAAGTTACGTCAGTTCAAGTCACGACACGTCACGACAAGTTACGTCAGTTCAAGTCACGACACGTCACGACAAGTTACGACAGTTCAAGTCACGACACGTCACGACAAGTTACGACAGTTCAAGTCATGACACGACAAGTTACGACAGTTCAAGTCACGACACGTCACGACACGTTACGACAGGTCACGACACGTCACGACACGTTACGACAGTTCACGTCACGACACGTCACAACAAGTTACGACAGTTCACGACACGTCACGACACGTTACGACAGTTCACGTCACGACAAGTTACGACAGTTCAAGTCACGACACGTCACGACAAGTTACGTCAGTTCAAGTCACGACACGTCACGACAAGTTACGTCAGTTCAAGTCACGACACGTCACGACAAGTTACGTCAGTTCAAGTCACGACACGTCACGACAAGTTACGTCAGTTCAAGTCACGACACGTCACGACAAGTTACGTCAGTTCAAGTCACGACACGTCACGACAAGTTACGACAGTTCAAGTCACGACACGTTACGACAGTTCAAGTCACGACACGTCACGACAAGTTACGACAGTTCAAGTCACGACACGTTACGACAGTTCAAGTCACGTCACTTCATGTCAGTTCACGTCAGTTCACGTCACGACAAGTTACGACAGTTCAAGTCACGACAAGTTACGACAGTTCAAGTCACGACGCGTCACGACAAGTTACGACAGTTCACGTCACGACACGCCACGTCACGACAAGTTACGACAGTTCAAGTCACGACACGTCACGACAAGTTACGACAGTCCAAGTCACGACGCGTCACGACAAGTTACGACAGTTCACGTCACGACACGCCACGTCACGACAAGTTACGACAGTTCAAGTCACGACACGTCACGACAAGTTACGACAGTTCACGTCACGTCAAGACAAGTTACGACAGTTCAAGTCACGACACGTCAAGACAAGTTACGACAGTTCAAGTCACGACACGTCACGACAAGTTACGACAGTTCACGTCACGACACGTCACGACAAGTTACGACAGTTCACGTTACGACAAGTTATGACAGTTCACGTCACGACAAGTTACGACAAGTTACAACAGTTCACGACACGTCACGACAAGTTACGACAGTTCACGTCACGACACGTCACGACAAGTTACGACAGTTCAAGTCACGACACGTCACGACAAGTTACGACAGTTCAATTCACGACAAGTTACGACAGTTCAATTCACGACAAGTTACGACAGTTCAAGTCACGTCACTTCATGTCAGTTCACGTCAGTTCACGTCACGACAAGTTACGACAGTTCAAGTCACGACAGTTCAAGTCACGACACGTCGCGACAAGTTACGACAGTTCAAGTCACGACAGTTCAAGTCACGACACGTCGCGACAAGTTACGACAGTTCAAGTCATGACACGTCACGACAAGTTACGACAGTTCACGTCACGTCACGACAGTTCACGACACGTCACGACAAGTTACGTCAGTTCAAGTCACGTCACGACAAGTTACGACAGTTCACGTCACGTCAGTTCAAGTCACGACACGTCACGACACGTCATGACAAGTTACGTCAGTTCAAGTCACGACACGTCACGACACGTCATTACAAGTTACGTCAGTTCAAGTCATGACACGTCACGACACGTCATGACAAGTTACGTCAGTTCAAGTCAGGACACGTTACGACAGTTCACGTCACGACACGTCACGACAAGTTATGACAGTTCACGTCACGACAAGTTACGTCAGTTCACGTCACGGCAAGTTACAACAGTTCACGTCACGACACGTCACGACAAGTTACGACAGTTCACGTCACGACAAGTTACGACAGTTCACGTCACGACAAGTTACGACAGGTCACGACACGTCACGACAAGTTACGACAGTTCAAGTCACGACACGTCACGACAAGTTACGACAGTTCACGTCACGTCACGACAAGTTACAACAGTTCAAGTCACGACACGTCACGACAAGTTACGACAGTTCACGACACGTCACGACAAGTTACGACAGTTCACGTCACGACACCTCACGACAAGTTACGACAGTTCAAGTCACGACACGTCACGTCACGACAAGTTACGTCAGTTCACGACACGTCACGACAAGTTACGACAGTTCAAGTCACGACACGTCACGACAAGTTACGACAGTTCACGTCACGACACGTCACGACAAGTTACGACAGTTCAAGTCACGTCACTTCATGTCAGTTCACGTCAGTTCACGTCACGACAAGTTACGACAGTTCAAGTCACGACACGTCACGACAAGTTACGACAGTTCAAGTCATGACACGACACGTCACGACAGTTCACGACACGTCACGACAAGTTACGACAGTTCAAGTCACGACACGTCACGACAAGTTACGACAGTTCAAGTCACGACACGTCACGACAAGTTACGACAGTTCAAGTCATGACACGACACGTCATGACAGTTCACGACACGTCACGACACGTCACGACAAGCTACGTCAGTTCAAGTCACGACAAGTTACGTCAGTTCAAGTCACGACACGTCACGACAAGTTACGTCAGTTCAAGTCACGACATGTCACGGCAAGTTACGTCAGTTCACGTTACGTCACATTGCGTCACGACACGTCACGACAGTTCAAGTCACGTCACGACACATCACGACAAGTTATGACAGTTCATGTCACGACACGTCACGTAACAGATCAGGACATGGTTAGTCATATTATGTGAGATCAACTCAATGAAAGCATAATCTTTATTAAAACTCTATTAAAAGACAACCATGGCTGCATCTGCCCCTGAATGTTCTGACCCAGTCTCTGGTCGCTCCGGTGGGTGTAAAAAGTTTCCATCCCGACCTTCAGACTGTGATCCCTGCAGAGAGCTCACGGCCTCGGATGCTGGAGTCCACAATGAAAATCCACTTAGCAGGAACCAGGCTGTTGAGCCTGAGAGGAATGAAATACGTTCTCAGTGTTTTCAGATGTTTCAGACTCTGGAGCGTGTTCAGTTCGCTGTATTTCACTGCAGACGCCTCCCAGACTCTTACAGTGAGGTACGACCCAGATGTCTGACTTACATTCTGTGTTTTATGCCTCAAAGATCACTGCTGGCTCTGCACCTTCCACCTTCTGCAGCTGGTAATAAAAATGACTTATACAGCGTGCGGCATCAGAATAATCTGGCCCAGAGAGGAAAACACTGTTGGCAGTAACTCACCATCAGAGACGGTGCTGATGACAGTCAGTCTGTACTCACAGATGAATTAAGTTGGGTTGCTTGGATCTGTTTTGGGATCATTTGTGAGGGAAATCTGTGGTTTTCTGTGGCTGCTCACAATGCCACAAACAAGGCTAAGTGATGATTGCATTAACATTCACAGCAGCTTCATGACTGGATGCGTCATTTGCAGCTTCCTCTCCGTCTCCAGAGACCGACGTGTAAAAGCTTCTCAAGCAAAGTAATTTCAGCAGAGAGAAAAAGGCCATCGCTCCTCTGTGAAAGCACCTTTGGTTCAAAGGATCCACTCAGAGGAAGAAATGCTTGTAAAATCACACCAATATGAAGCCCTGATACGCCGTCTCTGTGGTAATGTGGTGTGTAGCTGCGCACTGTGAAGTAATCTCAATGTTTCTCATGTTGCCATTTAAGCTCAGACCTCATCTTCTCCAACCAACCACCAAACAAGTCTGCATTAAAGTGGCAGGAGGGGCGGTGGGGCAATAAGTCCCCCAGCTCTGAGTCTACTGGGCTGGGGTTAAGAAATGATCAAAGTTTGTCATCAAATACCCTTTCAAAACCTGCAGATTGACATTGGGCTGTTTTGGTTAACCTTGTAGCACCCAAGTATATGAATAATCATTGAAAAAAATCATTTTGGCTCTTCTTGCATCTTTTTGGGTGGGAATAAACCAATATTTTTGGAATTGGGCTATTTTTGATCATTTTAGACAATGTTGCATATTTGCAGCTGTGGGCTTTCCTGATTAATTTTGTTCACAAAACCAAGTCATTCTGTGCAGATCGTTATAGTGAAAGTTCAGCAGTAACTGCTGTGAAAGGTGGACAAAGCAGAGCACATCAAACGAGAGCAGAACAAACTGGAACAGACCACCGCAGAGCAGAGTGTAATTCAGTGAGCCAAGAAAATGATTGCTGTGACAACTGTCGGCACATAAAATGTAATGTAAAAAAATATTACACATGAATGCAAATAATGTATGTAAATTTAAAAAATCAAGTAATGTAAATAAATAATGTAAATAAATAAAAAGCTTGTTGCATATCTGCAACTGTGGGTGCTACAAGGTTAAGAAACATGTAGGTTATTATGAAAGGTTTCTAGAAACATACAAAAAAATGTAAAATCTGAAGACTGAAAAATGAATTATTTTAAGCTGCATCTGGGGTTCACTTTAGCTCATGATTCCTTTACCATGACCGACGTCCTCGTGCATGTTGCTGCCTCTCTGATATAATTTCTAAGAACATGACAACTAGGAATAACTGAATTAAACTTGGCTGTGTAGTTTCAGGAGGTACAGGCTGGGTCTCAGTGCTGAAACCAACGGTATGCAACCGGCATTCCGACATCCCGTCACTCAGACATGACGCCACTGCGACATCCCGCCATACCGACAGTTTGGTACCACCATTCCGACACTTGTTGGGAGCTGTCAGGCCGGACTGGGAAAAAAAAATCGGCCCTGGCAATTTTCCCCGGTCGGATAAACCAATGAAGTGAATCAATCCTGTGAAAGAATGAAAACAAGTGAATGAAACCTGCACTCACCCATTATGAAGTTAACTCTGCCAGCCCCTCCATAACCTGCTCAGCCAACTCCTTGACGTCGGGTATAGTTGGTAACGTTACGGCGGCTAGCATTAGCAACGAGGCTGCTAGGCTTGCCAAATCGGTAAGCATTAGGCTACTGAAGAAAGCTAGTCTTTTTAGCTACGTTATATTATCATCTTTCTTCTCGGCTATAACCTCTGTTTACGGCCACTGGCCCTAACCTGACGCGTTAGCTGTCAAATCACCGGAAGTTTTCACCGGAAGTACTCGCGCACACACAAAAGCTCTCTCCAGACATATCTTTCTTTCATTCCGCCCAGATGAAATTTAATGCCAATCTTCGAAAATCTGCGAAATTTAAGACATTTTATCTGCCGATGAACCCAAGTGTCCATTGTCCTGATAAAGATCTAGCCTACCAGCTGTTGTGAGGCTTCACTTTGACAGCATTCTCAGTGGTTTAAGGTCAAATTAATTGAGGCAATTGTCACAAAAACAAATAGCATCCGTTTTACACTGCCAAATGAAATATTGGCTACACAACGAGCCCCTCGTCAGCCCTCATCATCAGTAAATTTCTGAGTGGGTGCGATCAGTCTTGCTTGACTTGCGTGTTGGAATGTCTCTCTCTCGGGCATTTGTAGCTGCTGCAGCCCTATTATTGGATGGCGAGCTGTCCACACGTGTGGTGCTGAAATCGCGTGTCGGAATGGTGGTATGTTGAAAAGAAAAAATCATACCGCCATTTCGACAAAAGAAAAAATGAAATTCGGAATGACGGGACGTTTCATTTCTTAAAAAAATGTCACCATTCCGACAATTGAACGTCAATGTCGGAATGGCAGCATGTAACCGAAACCAACACGATAAAAGAAGTAGCGTCACTAACAAACGCTTAAAAACCTTGAAGAAGACATAAAACATTTTCTGTAAACTTGTAAAAAAGTTCTCCCTCAACCTTTTCTGTGTAATAATTCAAACTGTGTAATGAAGCATTATTGGAAACTCGACCTGTGCTGGTTATGCGAAGAATGGGCTATGTTGCTACTGAGCGTGCTAAACGTAGCATCCAGACTATGACAATGCTTCGCATTTAAAACAGAAAATGTTTTCCAAAATAAATTTAATTGAGAAGCTTGTAAAGTTGATGAAATGAGGGGCCAAATATGATAAGTGAAAGAAAACTGTACTCAGAGGGCTCTTTACTTTGGTGAAGCAGAGGGTTTCTGAGGGGGCAAGCTAACGCTAAAGCTAAAGCTAGCGCTAACACCAAAGCTAAAGCTAGCGCTAACACTAAAGCTAAAGCTAAAAGCTATTCAGAACAGGAAGGAAGTGGGAGTTTTCCCATTTAAAGAGAGTCAAATGTGACGATCCATGTATTTTTGTGTTTTTTCTGGTTTGTTTGTTTGGTTTTCTTATTAGTCTAGCTTTTCCATTTCCTCTCCTTTCCAAAAGCTCCACTCCCTTCACCTGTATCAATCATCCTCAGCTGTACCCATTCACTAATCACTCTCCCCACAGTATTTAGTCTCCTAGTTCCTTTCAGTCTTTGTCAGAGATCCTCTGTCATACTTCCCATGATTTTTCCTGTCGTTATTACTCATGGTTTTCCCCGTCAATAGATTCAGCTTCCTTGGTTTTGTACAGTTTAGTTTTAGTTATTTCTTCTTTAGGAGTTGTTGTTTTTCTAGTTTAGTTTTGTGGTTCTCCAGTAGTGGCTGTGATTTTCATTTATATTTATAATAAACCCCTTTAAGTTCAGCATCTGGGTCCTCCTCCTTCGCCTCTATTGCTAAACCGTGACAGAAAATCTAAAAAATTTGGTGTAAAAAAATCCCAGTACAGCATTCAGTCAAACTGCTATGAAATAATAAACAAATGCAATAATGTCAAAGTAATTTTTATCAGAATCTGTGGTCCAACACAGCCTGCATGTCCCCTGGTTGTAGTTACTGGACCTCCTCAGAGCACTGAGGGTAAACCTGGAAAGGGTTTAATTGGCTTGTTTAATGTGTCCATAATATTATTAACTCCACTTCCACTACTTTAGCTTATCAGCTAACACCTTCCTTCACCTACAACTAAACAATATGTTGCATCTTGGACATTTTTATAGCAGGGCAGCCAGAAATGAACTAAAATACTCAAAGCTTAGAGGAGAATTGCAGCTGCAACTGCACAACACAAAGAGGTGCTTATTAAAAGAAAATGACTGGATAAAGCTAAAAAACATTAGGCCCCTCAGGTTGAATAATGTCCTGAAGTCTGATATTCGGGTTGTGTTTAAAAAGAAAGGTTTGATGGTATTAATGTTGAAAGTCCCTGAGCATCCATTACTTTGTATTAAACTGGCCAATAAGACTGTGGGAGGCATGATATTTAGAGTTTTTTCAGTCTGCCTCGAGGCTTAAACACTCCAAGAGTAAGAAATACTCTTTCATGTGACCAGTATATTTAGTAGTTTGTGCTGCATAAATAGTGAATCTCTGGATTATGTTGTTATGTTGTCAGTAGATCTTTCAGAGGAAAGCGCTGACTTTGCACTAAATTACCATATTTTGTTTTTTTTAATGGGAGTGATGCCCTTCACTGCCTCTCACAGCTCTGCTGAGACAAAATATTACTTATTCTACTCAAATTGTTCATATTCCGATCTCCAATGATTGCTAGATTTTTAAAGTTACCAGAAAATCAGAATTTCCAGAATGAAACGGATTATAATAAAAGTGTTTAATCTTACGTGTTTCTTTTCTCTAACTCACAACAACATGTCTTCTTCTCCAGGACGGAACAAATTAACTTTTGCTTTTAACACATTTTTTTAAAACTTTAACTTTAAACTCCAATTTAGTAGATTTTTTTTTACAACATTAGCTGTCCGAAATTTTGGGAACTTTGAACAAAGATGCATCAAAGTTAAAACAATATAATAGAATAAAAATAATTAAATAGTCATCCTAACTCCTCATTTAAGTGACATGTGATCAGTGGTGTCAACTCAGGCATGGCAAGCCTCTAAATAGTCACATGACTGCAGTATCAATCATTAAATATACAGGACCAGCAAATAATCACCACAAAAGTCTGCTATGTAGCTTTTCTGTGTGCAAATGCAGTCTGTCACACCCCGCTAACATAACAATGGACACAAACACTTAACTACGCACGTCTTGATAAATTCATATGCGCCTTTACGCATCTGTTGTTGTAGTTGTGCTGCTGTAGCTGTGCTGCTGTAGCTGTGCTGCTGTAGCTGTACTGTTGTAGTTGTGCTGCTGTAGCTGTACTGCTGTAGCTGTACTGTTGTAGTTGTACTGCTGTAGCTGTGCTGCTGTAGTTGTGCTGCTGTAGCTGTACTGTTGTAGTTGTACTGCTGTAGCTGTATTGCTGTGCTGCTGTAGCTGTGCTGCTGTAGTTGTGCTGCTGTAGCTGTACTGCTGTAGCTGTGCTGCTGTAGTTGTGCTGCTGTAGCTGTACTGTTGTAGTTGTACTGCTGTAGCTGTGCTGCTGTAGTTGTGTTGCTGTAGCTGTGCTGCTGTAGCTGTGCTGTTGTAGTTGTGCTGCTGTAGTTGTGCTGCTGTAGCTGTGCTGCTGTAGCTGTGCTGTTGTAGTTGTGCTGCTGTAGCTGTGCTGCTGTAGCTGTGCTGTTGTAGTTGTGCTGCTGTAGTTGTACTGCTGTAGCTGTATTGCTGTGCTGCTGTAGCTGTGCTGCTGTAGTTGTACTGCTGTAGTTGTGATGCTGTAGTTGTGCTGCTGTAGTTGTGCAGCTGTAGTTGTGTTGCTGTAGCTGTATTGCTGTAGCTGTATTGCTGTAGCTGTGCTGCTGTAGTTGTGCTGCTGTAGTTGTGTTGCTGTAGCTGTATTGCTGTAGCTGTGCTGCTGTAGTTGTGCTGCTGTAGCTGTGCTACTGTAGCTGTGCTACTGTAGTTGTGCTGCTGTAGCTGTATTGCTGTAGCTGTATTGCTGTAGCTGTGCTGCTGTAGTTTTGCTGCTGTAGCTGTGCTGCTGTAGTTGTACTGTTGTAGTTGTGCTGCTGTAGTTGTGCTGCTGCAGCTGTATTGCTGTAGTTATGCTGCTGTAGCTGTGCTGCTGTAGTTGTGCTGCTGTAGTTGTGCTGATGTAGTTGTGCTGATGTAGTTGTGCTGATGTAGTTGTGCTACTGTAGTTGTGCTACTGTAGTTGTGGTACTGTAGTTGTGCTACTGTAGTTGTGCTACTGTAGTTGTACTGTTGTAGTTGTGCTACTGTAGTTGTGCTGCTGTAGTTGTGCTGCTGTAGTTGTGCTACTGTAGTTGTGCTGCTGTAGCTGTACTGTTGTAGTTGTGCTACTGTAGTTGTGCTACTGTAGTTGTACTGTTGTAGTTGTGCTACTGTAGTTGTGCTGCTGTAGTTGTGCTGCTGTAGTTGTGCTACTGTAGTTGTACTGTTGTAGTTGTGCTACTGTAGCTGTGCTGCTGTAGTTGTGCTGCTGTAGTTGTGCTGCTGTAGTTGTGCTGCTGTAGTTGTACTGTTGTAGTTGTGCTACTGTAGTTGTGCTGCTGTAGTTGTGCTACTGTAGTTGTGCTACTGTAGTTGTGCTACTGTAGTTGTGCTGCTGTAGCTGTGCTGCTGTAGTTGTGCTGCTGTACTTGTGCTGCTGTAGTTGTGCTACTGTAGTTGTGCTACTGTAGTTGTACTGTTGTAGTTGTGCTACTGTAGTTGTGCTACTGTAGTTGTACTGCTGTAGTTGTACTGCTGTAGTTGTGCTACTGTAGTTGTGCTACTGTAGTTGTGCTGCTGTAGCTGTGCTGCTGTGCTGCTGTAGCTGTGCTGCTGTAGTTGTGCTGCTGTACTTGTGCTGCTGTAGTTGTGCTACTGTAGTTGTGCTACTGTAGTTGTGCTACTGTAGCTGTGCTGCTGTAGCTGTGCTGCTGTAGTTGTGCTGCTGTACTTGTGCTGCTGTAGCTGTGCTGCTGTAGTTGTGCTGCTGTACTTGTGCTGCTGTAGTTGTGCTGCTGTGCTGCTGTAGTTGTACTGCTGTAGTTGTGCTGCTGTAGTTGTGCTGCTGTAGTTGGGCTGCTGTAGCTGTGCTGCTGTAGTTGTGCTGCTGTAGCTGTGCTGCTGTAGTTGTGGTGGCACCCTCACCGAGGCCTTAACCTTCCTTATCGCTGTCCAAGTCTGATCCAGCTCTTTCAATTTGAGAAATCGGTGTGGAGGAGTTCTCAAGGCCTCTGTATGCTTTTCCGTCGCTATCCGGCTCCGTGGTCAAGCAGAGGCTTTAAACCTTTCGAAGTTCTCCGTTGGGATGTCGGACACCCGAGGCAGTTCACTTCCCGATCAGTAGGCGGCGCTACGTTAGACGACCCAATCTGGTGACGTCTATGATGAAAGTGGTTGATTGGTTGTTCACCTTCCGGCTACGTTCCACTCCTCACAGTGAAGTATGTAGTATGGAAGTATGCAGTATTGCAGTATGGAAGTATGCAGTGAGGAAGTATGTAGTATGTAGTTTGTAGTATGGAAGTATGTAGTATGTGGTATTTAGGTTTGTAGTATAGTATGTAAGTATGTATTATGGAAGTATGCAGTATGTATAATGGAAGTATGCGGTTTCGAACACAGCTGGTGATTTAAGTTTCATGACTTGGTGTTTGTCCTTTATAACTCAGAGAGCAGCAGCTCCCAGGATGTGAGATTCCTCTGCTCCACAGCAGGTATAAAGTCGGACTGTTGGGTTGCAGAACAGACCGATTCCTCAGTGAAACGCTCTCTTCTGTATCTGTGGCGGGGGAATCTGGGCAGTCGTCCAAGTGGAACTCCAAATCTAGTCCAAAACACCACAGCGCCTCAGTGTGAAGCTGCTGGCAGAAGTTCTCCTACAAACATCTGAAGCAGCTGCGCTGTTTGTCTGTCATATCTCTGCTTGTTTGGCAAGCTTCCCCCTAATTCTGCTTGTCTAACTGTGTTATCTTTGATGTGTGAGGAGGCACAGGTGGGACGGCCAGAGCCGACTCACAATCAGACGTTGCAGAAGATTGCACAATCAAAGCAGAACTTCCTTTTCCTGTCTGTTTGTTTACTTTCTGCATTTGTCCGCCTGCTGCTGACTTGTATAAAAAGCAGCCGTCTGTTCAATATTTCATGTCATCTGATCAAACAGATCGGGAAAAACATACTGCAAGAAACATGAGGTGCACAGTTGATTTTTAAAATAAGGCCTTAAGGCGAATAAAGGACCAACCAAAAGGTGTCGAGATCAGCGGCTTCTGCTGAAGATCTTTAGTTGGATTTCATTTGCTAATGATTTGCTGTCAACCAATGGATATATACATATATGTTTGTGTATATATATATAGATATATATATATATATATGTATATATATATATGTATATATATATATATATATATATATATATATGTGTGTATGTTACCTGGATGCTTTCATGGCGTCAGCTCAGATTTACTGTTTACCACAGCAGCAGTTAGTTCCTCTGCAGAAAGACACCTCATGAAAATGTCACAAGCAATTAAAAGAGGTTGGAGCAGCTCGGGCTCTAAATAATTCAGACAATGGAGCGTGATCTTGTAATTGGCTCCAAATATTGCAGCGATGCATTTTTCTCTCTTTTTTTTTTAAATTTCCTCAGCCTTCAGCTCACCGGGAGAAAGTTACATACGATCATTTACTGTAGGCCTCAGTTAGCATGTTAAAGGTCACCCCAAGGTCAGAAACCCAAGAGCTACATCTCAGACTCTGCAGGCCTCAGTTAGCATGTTAAAGGTTAACACTCTGGAGTCTAAATCCCGCCGGGGTGATTTTTGACACTTATCCAAAAACACATCTGTAACTGTGAGTTTTTGTCATTCAAACATATAAGTGACACCATTAAAAACCTTGAAACTTCTAGTTTTCAAATATATATATATATATATATATATATATATATATATATATTAAAATAAATTATATAGCTGGCCCTTTTTAAAGAGAGTGAACAGAAATCTTTGGATTTTCTGTAGTCTCAGACTGCAGCAGTCTCCGAGGCCACACCTATCACTATTCACATGTAAAGTACCAGGTGATTGAGTGGCTATTCACAGGTGAGAACACGCCCCATTCAGCCAGCATGTGGGGGGAGGCAGCAATGTCCTGCCAGTGACAGACAATTATCACATGGAGAGTGACAGGGGGGTGGGGGGCAATCAGGGGTGTTACACACCCATCTAATTAGTATTCAACTAACAGAGACACTGCCTGGAGTTACAATTACTTTTTTACAGTTTGTGTGAAAACAAAAAAAACATTTCTGACTGCACTTTTTACTTTTATGCAGCCAACACTTTTGTTTACAAGGTTCAACCTTCAAAAGTCTTGGCTAGATATATTTATAGTGTGTTTTCTTGCACTGTTTGAAGACCTCTAAAACTTGTTTTTTTGTACAGTTGTGTTTCCCCTCAATTTAAATAAAACTTGTTTGTATTACATTCACTTCACTCTCATATTGTTTTTTGTTCGGCTTTTCAGAATACAACCATATGTGTCACTTTTGCATAGATGTTTACAGTTAGTTGAAATACTTGAAAATGTCAAGGTGGTGACAACTGCCTCAAAGTCCCTGAACTTAGACTCCAGAGGGTTAAAGGTCATGACAGCACAGTTAGAAACAGACTGAACAGGTGTGGCTTGTGTGGAAGGGCTGCAGGAGAAAGCCTCTTCTCTCTAAAAAGAACATGATCCCAAACACAGCAGCAGATCTACAACAGAATGTGTGAAGAAGAGAAGAATCGAGGTGTTGCAATGGTCCAGTCAGAGTCCAGACCTCAGCCTGACTGAGATGCTGTGGTGGGACCCTCAGAGAGAACATTTAAATCCTATGTTTGTGATTTAATCAGTTAACATTTGAATCGGGTTGTTCGGGACCACTGAGCTTTGCAATGTTTACAGATTTTGGGATCGGACTTGTCTCACATTAGACACTAAAATACGGATAAATATAGCTGCAAGCAGCGATTGGGGGGGGGGGGGTCCTGGCACAATAGGCAAGGCTTGGGCGTCATGAGTCCATGCAGCAAGTTTGGCATCGATACATCAATGCATCGCAGAGATACGGCCTAATGTCCCGTTTGTGTGTCGGCGTAGAGTTTGATTGGCTGCCATTGGCAAACTGAAGCAAAATGAAAAAATCCACATGATAAGTTATGTGCGGCTTGGTCTGAAGATTCTATGTGCCAAGTCCCGTGGAGATTGGACAACAGGCATGGCCTTAAATGCTTTTTGAAGGTTTTCAATTAAATTCAAAATGGCGGAAAATCCAATATGGCGCAGATGACGTCATGAGGTGCTATGACCTCGTCTGCATCCAGGGATTCCAACGGTACATGATTTGTGAAATTTGGACAAATCTTTGGTCCAAAGATATGAGAAAAAAATGCATTTTTGCTACATATAGCGCCACCTATAGGCCAAACGTCACCAAACTTCTTGGGCCACTTACTGTTGTGGCCATGAGTCTGTGTTACAAGTTTGAAGTCATAACATCAAATGGTTGCCAAGATATGGCCTCACTTCCGGTTTGGTGGCGTCAACCTCGAGTTTGATTGGATTTTATGGAAAAATCGGAAGCATGATTAAAAATTCCACATGATAACTTTTGTGCGGCTTGGTCTGAAGATTCCATGTTCCAAGTCTGGTGAAAAACGAACAATCTCTGTGACCTGAAATGCTTTTTTAAGCTTTTTGATAAAATTCAAAATGGCAGAAAATTTTGAGTGAACCCTTGTTTTTCGCGGGGGTTACGTTCCAAAAAGAACCCGTGATACGCGAAACCTGCGAAGTAGTAACCTTTATTACTTTTACAATTATTATACAATTAAATACTGCATAATACATTGAAACCAAAGAACAAAACCTTTTTACAGGCCCAAGCATTTGTTTTTAACAAATGAAAGTACTGTATAAACGTTTTTTTTTACAAATAACTTCTGTACTGTAAAATAATAATTTTAATCATCAATACGAACTGAAGGCTTCAAATTGCGGAGATCAGCGCCGCCCCAGCGCGACCCGAGTCACTGGATTAGAACGGGAGAAAATGAAAAATGATTGTGAAAAAAATACAAAGTACAGTACAGTGGGACAAATAGTGACTCGCGTGTATTTCACTGCTCTCTGACTGAGCCGCTGCATCCTGACTCCGCTCTGTAGCGCTTTTTTCTTCTAAAGCCCGCGGTGCAGGTGTGTTTCTTCGAGAGAAGAGCTTAGTTATCGGTAGTTGTTGTCGCTCTTTTTTCTTCTGGGCAAAAAGATTCTTATATACCGACATGCCACCATCGATTATGTTTGAGAACTGTAATGAACGTGTACGTGTACATATTAAACCGCAACGTTATTGACACACAGGTAGAGAAGAAGCGGAGAGACTGTTTAGCCAATCAGAATGCAGAACACAATGCACGATGCAAATCCGTGAAGCAGCGAGACCGTGAAAGGTGAACCGCGTTACAGCGAGGGTTCACTGTATACGCAAGTTGGATTCCAACGATGCCTCATTTGTGAAATTTGGACCAAGTAGTCCAAAGTTATTAGGCTGAATGCACTTTGAACTTTGGCGTGTTGGTGGCGCTAGAGAGTAAGCTCTTTGGGCCATGAAATTTCTTCAGTTTTAATGTGGCACTTGGCTGATTACGTGTGCCAAATTTCACAACTTTTTACCATAGCGTTCATGGGGCTGCCATAGACTTCAATTGCAGCGGAAACGGAAAAATAATAATCGGAAAAGCTACGAACACAATTAGGCTTTTGCTCCTTCTATTATGGTAATTATTCTTCCTTTTAAAGCCCTCGGGCTCACATGTTGGTATGTAAGAGACGGAGTCTGAAGCTTCTGTGATGAACGAGCTCTTTTAGGGAAGTTCGTGTCTCACTTTCAGGGGACATTTTCTCACTGCTGGGAGAGATGAAAGTGGTATAAATCATCCAATAAAGACCAAAGGGAGACGCTCTTTGGGGACTCACTCCAAGGCCAGGTGGTAATTATTCACCCCCCGCTGATTATTCCCTGTTTTCCGTCTTCTCTGCAGCGGCGCACCAGGTCCGAACGGGCACCTGCGAGGTGGTGGCGCTGCACCGCTGCTGCAACAAGAACAAGATCGAGGAGAGGTCGCAAACCGTGAAGTGCTCCTGCTTCCCGGGACAAGTGGCCGGCACCACCAGAGCCGCCCCGTCCTGCGTAGATGGTACGCTCCACCGACCGTCTTCTGTTTGTTCTGCTCACTGTGCAAAGCCGGAAATCTAACCGGGTGCAACTCGCTGTCAGGCTGCAGCTGCACGGAGCTCCATGTTTCTACATCAAATCCTTTCATTATCACGCTGGTTCATTAATTTATTATCATTCTGCATACTGCATACTGCATACTACATACTGCATACTGCATACTGCATACTGCATACTACATACTACATACTGCATACTGCATACTTCCATACTGCATACTGCCTAGTACATACTGCATACTGCATACCACATACTACATACTACATACTGCATACTGCCTAGTACATACTGCATACTGCATACTACATACTACATACTGCATACTGCATACTTCCATACTGCATACTGCCTAGTACATACTGCATACTGCATACCACATACTACATACTACATACTGCATACTGCCTAGTACATACTGCATACTGCATACTACATACTACATACTGCATACTGCATACTTCCATACTGCATACTGCCTAGTACATACTGCATACCACATACTACATACTGCATACTGCATACTACATACTGCATACTGCATACTACATACTTGCATACTGCATACTTCCATACTGCATACTTCCATACTGCATACTGCATACTTCCATACTGCATACTGCATACTGCATACTACATACTACATACTGCATACTGCATACTACATACTTCCATACTGCATACTGCATATTGCATACTGCATACTTCCATACTACATACTGCATACTACATACTGCATACTGCCTACTACATACTGCATACTGCATACTACATACTACATACTGCATACTACATACTTGCATACTGCATACTTCCATACTGCATACTTCCATACTGCATACTGCATACTGCATACTTCCATACTGCATACTGCATACTACATACTACATACTGCATACTGCATACTACATACTTCCATACTGCATACTGCATATTGCATACTGCATACTTCCATACTACATACTGCATACTGCATACTACATACTGCATACTGCATACTTCCATACTGCATACTACATACTTGCATACTGCATACTGCATACTGCATACTTCCATACTGCATACTGCATACTACATACTGCATACTGCATACTACATACTTCCATACTGCATACTGCATATTGCATACTGCATACTGCATACTGCATACTTCCATACTACATACTGCATACTGCATACTACATACTGCATACTGCATACTGCATACTTCCATACTGCATACTGCATACCACATACTGCATACTGCATACTACATACTTACATACTGCATACTGCATACTACATACTTCCATACTGCATACTGCATACTGCATACTTCCATACTGCATACTACATACAGCATACTGCATACTGCATACTACATACTTCCATACTGCATACTGCATACTGCATACTACATACTTCCATACTGCATACTACATACTGCATACTGCATACTGCATACTTCCATGCTGCATACTGCATACTGCATACTACATACTTCCATACTGCATACTGCATACTGCATACTTCCATACTGCATACTGCATACTACATACTTCCATACTGCATACTGCATACTTCCATACTGCATACTGCATACTACATACTGCATACTGCATACTACATACTTCCATACTGCATACTGCATACTTCCATACTGCATACTGCATACTACATACTGCATACTGCATACTACATACTTCCATACTGCATACTGCATACTACATACTGCATACTGCACACTACATACTGCATACTGCATACTACATACTGCATACTGCATACTACATACTTCCATACTGAATACTGCATACTTCCATACTGCATACTGCATACTACATACTGCATACTGCATACTACATACTTCCATACTGCATACTGCATACTACATACTTCCATACTGCATACTACATACTACATACTGCATACTGCATACTTCCATACTGCATACTACATACTGCATACTGCATACTTCCATACTGCATACTACATACTGCATACTGCATACTACATACTTCCATACTGCATACTGCATACTACATACTTCCATACTGCATATTGCATACTGCATACTTCCATACTGCATACTGCATACTACATACTGCATACTTCCATACTGCATACTACATACTGCATACTGCATACTGCATACTTCCATACTGCATACTACATACTTCCATACTGCATACTGCATACTGCATACTACATACTTCCATACTGCATACTGCATACTGCATACTACATACTTCCATACTGCATACTGCATACTACATACTGCATACTGCATACTACATACTTCCATACTGCATACTGCATACTACATACTGCATACTGCATACTGCATACTACATACTGCATACTTCCATACTGCATACTGCATGCTACATACTGCATACTACATACTGCATACTGCATACTACATACTTCCATACTGCATACTGCATACTACATACTGCATACTGCATACTACATACTACATACTACATACTACATACTGCATACTTCCATACTGCATACTGCATACTACATACTGCATACTGCATACTACATACTGCATACTACATACTTCCATACTACATACTGCATACTGCATACTACATACTGCATACTGCATACTACATACTGCATACTGCATACTTCCATACTGCATACTGCGTACTACATACTACATACTGCATACTGCATACTACATACTGCATACTGCATACTACATACTACATACTGCATACTGCATACTATAAACTGCATACTACATACTACACACTCATCGATCAGACAGTATGCAGAGCGTTTACCCACAATGCATTTCGCTCCTGCCCGAGCCGAAATCAGCCGGCCTGAAGCTGATTTCTCTTAAGCTCTAAACTCTGTAAACTTTAGCAACATTTGAAACATTTTCAGGTGAGAAAGTAGTCGTTTAGATCCCCAACGTGTTGAAAACCTGACAAAATACCGGCTGTTTACCATTTTGTTCCCACGAATTCGGCGCTACTAAAGCTAGCCGCAGTGAGCAACGCACTTCCGGTTATTTTCACAAAATAAAATACCCGTTGCCTTTTATCATAGGGAAAGCCATTACCATACAATTGGTGCTTTTGTTTTGAAAACAGGAAGTGATCCTACCCTCGTTGTAGCTAGCTTGAAACTGCCGTTTTGACAGGAAATGACGATCGGCAACGTCACGTTACGTTGCATCTTGGGTAGTTTGAGTATGAGTAGTAACCTCATGATGCATACCCAACATTTAGGAGAATCTAGTATGCATCCGGGAACTTCTGCTTACTGAAACTCGCATACTAACTCAGAAAGTTAGAAGGAGAAGTATGCGGTTTGAAAGACAGCCTCTGACTGTACCAGAGTAGAGTGGAAGGTAGTTACAATAATGAAGCCAGATTTCGAACGACAGCCAACAGAGTCGTATTACGTGCGCAATCATTCATTTTAGTGCACGTAGACACTGTAATTACTCCTTCATACAGCTAATTAACTCTGAACCTGGCTGGGATCTGTGCCCTACTTCTGTTTAATGTACAGAAACCGTTTGATTCACTGTGAATATATCACACGCTAATTAAACTTTACAAATATCTCTTTTAAAGGCAGTTTCAAGATAAAGTGTTTCAGAGGCCTTTAGACAGACATTAGGACTGATGTTACACAGTAAACTCAGATTTCTGCCTGAAACTATCCGGGTTTATCCGAACACGACAGAAGTTTTACTGTATTTTAGTGTAAAAAAAAATTTTTTTCTGTGCAAATGAAAAGAATAATGAGTAAATGTTTTATGGAGAAGCACTCCGCTGCCACGTTGTGCGGATAATCTAAAGGTTTTAAGAGATTTGAAAGACTGGGCCTCCCCTCCTTCAGTCAGTAATCTGCACATACTGTAACATATAATACATATTGGAAGTTATTTTACATATAAAACAACTGAAAATCAGCTTCTAAGCTTTATAGATGATCATGTGACTGATAAACGTGAAGAGAAATAGAGGAATTAAACACAAATCGTGGACTCTTGTGAGTCTCGTGGCCTGTTAATTTGAGCCGGACCCCCGGCCCACTTCTGAGGCTTCCTGGTGGAGCTCTGGATAGCCGGTGTTTGACCTATTCTTTGACATTTCAGTATTGACATTTTCTGCAAATTAGAGCTATGAGCTACCAGCCTCGGCTAAAAGCTTCTCTTTGTGAGGAAAAAAATGATGAGCACTTAACCTTTTAATTATTCTTTCTTTTACATCCAGGGATTACCTTCAGCTCCGTTCAGTGTGAGACAATCTCCTCCGCATATACGAGGACGAATTAACCTCCAAACAGCTGAGATTGTGTGATTTAGAGAGGAGCCAAAAGAAATACCCGTAAACTTTGCTTAATTAAATGTGATTGATTTAAAAACGAGCCCAAAGTACCACTTTACCTGCATTAGCTGTGAGTTTTTACAGAGGAAGAAGGTTTCTGATTCAGCTGAATCACTCACATCCTATCATCACATCTCCACTGAAACCCCTCCAGCTGAGGCAGAGACTCGTCCCCGACCCGGTTCAGAACCGTGGCCTCGGACCTGAACCGCCCCAGAGCAGCCGAAGGTCGACAGAAGCACATCATCTGCATAGAAGCAGAGAGAATCCAGCAGTAGTCTGCTTCTCTTTTCTGTTCCGAGATGCAAAAAGTTGGACTTTAGGAGCTCGTACAGAACCGAATCCAGATGAGCGGAACTTTGCAGAATTTGCTCAGTCTGGGTTTGTTCGACTTTGAGAAGCTCGCATACATTTCAAAAGTCCACTTTTTGTGTTGGTCGAGGCAGATGGCCGCCCGTTCTGGTTCTGGTTCTGATGGAGGTTTGTTCCTGGTTCTGGTTCTGATGGAGGTTTCTTCCTGGTTCTGGTTCTGGTTCTGTTGGAGGTTTGTTCCTGGTTCTGGTTCTGTTGGAGGTTTCTTCCTGGTTCTGGTTCTGATGGAGGTTTCTTCCTGGTTCTGGTTCTGGTTCTGATGGAGGTTTCTTCCTGGTTCTGGTTCTGGTTCTGTTGGAGGTTTCTTCCTGGTTCTGGTTCTGATGGAGGTTTCTTCCTGGTTCTGGATCTGATAGAGGTTTCTTCCTGGTTCTGGTTCTGGTTCTGATGGAGGTTTGTTCCTGGTTCTGGTTCTGATGGAGGTTTGTTCCTGGTTCTGGTTCTGGTTCTGATGGAGGTTTGTTCCTGGTTCTGGTTCTGATGGAGGTTTGTTCCTGGTTCTGGTTCTGGTTCTGATGGAGGTTTCTTCCTGGTTCTGGTTCTGATGGAGGTTTCTTCCTGGTTCTGGTTCTGTTGGAGGTTTTTTCCTGGTTCTGGTTCTGGATCTGATAGAGGTTTCTTCCTGGTTCTGGTTCTGGATCTGATGGAGGTTTCTTCCTGGTTCTGGTTTTGATGGAGGTTTGTTCCTGGTTCTGGATCTGATGGAGGTTTCTTCCTGGTTTTGGTTCTGGATCTGTTGGAGGTTTCTTCCTGGTTCTGGATCTGTTGGAGGTTTCTTCCTGGTTCTGGTTCTGGTTCTGATGGAGGTTTCTTCCTGGTTCTGGTTCTGGTTCTGATGGAGGTTTCTTCCTGGTTCTGGTTTTGATGGAGGTTTGTTCCTGGTTCTGGATCTGATGGAGGTTTCTTCCTGGTTTTGGTTCTGGATCTGTTGGAGGTTTCTTCCTGGTTCTGGTTCTGATGGAGGTTTCTTCCTGGTTCTGGTTCTGGTTCTGATGGAGGTTTCTTCCTGGTTCTGGATCTGTTGGAGGTTTCTTCCTGGTTCTGGTTCTGTTGGAGGTTTCTTCCTGGTTCTGGATCTGTTGGAGGTTTCTTCCTGGTTCTGGTTCTGATGGAGGTTTCTTCCTGGTTCTGGTTCTGATGGAGGTTTCTTCCTGGTTCTGGTTTTGATGGAGGTTTCTTCCTGGTTCTGGATCTGATGGAGGTTTGTTCCTGGTTTTGGTTCTGGATCTGATAGAGGTTTGTTCCTGGTTCTGGATCTGTTGGAGGTTTCTTCCTGGTTCTGGTTCTGGTTCTGATGGAGGTTTCTTCCTGGTTCTGGTTTTGATGGAGGTTTGTTCCTGGTTCTGGATCTGATGGAGGTTTCTTCCTGGTTCTGGTTCTGGTTCTGATGGAGGTTTCTTCCTGGTTCTGGTTTTGATGGAGGTTTGTTCCTGGTTCTGGATCTGATGGAGGTTTCTTCCTGGTTTTGGTTCTGGATCTGTTGGAGGTTTCTTCCTGGTTCTGGTTCTGATGGAGGTTTCTTCCTGGTTCTGGTTCTGGTTCTGATGGAGGTTTCTTCCTGGTTCTGGATCTGTTGGAGGTTTCTTCCTGGTTCTGGTTCTGTTGGAGGTTTCTTCCTGGTTCTGGATCTGTTGGAGGTTTCTTCCTGGTTCTGGTTCTGATGGAGGTTTCTTCCTGGTTCTGGTTCTGATGGAGGTTTCTTCCTGGTTCTGGTTTTGATGGAGGTTTGTTCCTGGTTCTGGATCTGATGGAGGTTTCTTCCTGGTTCTGGTTCTGATGGAGGTTTCTTCCTGGTTCTGGTTCTGGTTCTGATGGAGGTTTCTTCCTGGTTCTGGATCTGTTGGAGGTTTCTTCCTGGTTCTGGTTCTGTTGGAGGTTTCTTCCTGGTTCTGGATCTGTTGGAGGTTTCTTCCTGGTTCTGGTTCTGATGGAGGTTTCTTCCTGGTTCTGGTTCTGATGGAGGTTTCTTCCTGGTTCTGGTTTTGATGGAGGTTTCTTCCTGGTTCTGGATCTGATGGAGGTTTGTTCCTGGTTCTGGATCTGTTGGAGGTTTCTTCCTGGTTCTGGTTCTGGTTCTGATGGAGTGGGTTTCTGTAGCTGGAAACTGTTTATAATCAGCTCTGTGTGAACTGGACTGATTTGGAATCAATGAATCGGACTCTAATTGGCTTGAACTGGACCCAATCTTACCCTGAGATCACTTTTCCTATACAAACTGTGCTATCCAACCCTTTGAGCTGGAACTTTTTACATATCTACATGAGAAACTTGAATGTTTAACTCTTTTAAATATCACATAAAGCATCAGTAAGTTCTTTTATCTCCAGGATACGAGCATGAAACCGAGCCTGGAGGCTCCGGTTTGACACAATAATTAAAGCTCTTTGTCTCCTGAACTGTTTGTTCTGGTTAAACTAACCGTCATGGCTGAAATGGGACATAAATGCAATTAAACCGACCGTAAATGATCGGTTGTTAAATGTCCAAAAAGCTTCTTTTTTGCTCACATTTATTAGATCAGTTGAGCCGTTTCACTCGGTTATGAATGTGAACTCAAGGTCGAAGGAAGATTTTTACAGCTCCAATAAAAACATTGTGTTTTTAAAGCATCATTAACTGTCAAGTGAAATGAATCCCAAGCTCTCTTTATAATGTTGGATCATCAATACTCCCATTTCATTTCATATGAAACCTTTGTGGCTTTTTAATAGCTGCTGTTACGCAACCACCATCTGCTCGAAGTTGACCCGATGCTCTCTTTTACGCCACGCTGCCGCTGTAACCACGTCTGTGTTATACAAATCGATTCCCTCATGTCATAAAGTCTTCCCTCTGTGTAATTTACTGTCTGTGTGGCTTATAAAACACATCATCCTCATTACAGAGAGCATTAATCCTGCTGGAGGGGGCCGCGGAACATGGATAATGACCTTTGTAATGTGCAGAGTTTAGACGATGGCTCGCAGCAGCTTAATGCCCTCCGTTATCGGAGGTTTCCCTTTGCTACGTCGGCCCCCTACATGATATGTATCCTGAGACCTGTGAGCAGAGGTGGGTAGAGTAGCCAAAAACTGTACTCAAGTAAAAGTACTGTTACTTCAGAATAATATGACTCAAGTAAAAAGTATTCATCCAAATAGTTACTTGAGTAAGAGTAAAAAGTGCTCGGTGAAAAAACTACTCGAGTACTGAGTAACTGTTGAGTAACGTCTGATTTATTTGTTAACACAAGCATTCAATCAGACAGACAAAAATACTAAATAATCATCTTTAGGCAAATTAGAGTTCATCCAATTGATAAAATAAATTAATTACAAAATAGCTTAAATTAAAATAATCCAGGTAAATTCAAGAACTTTGATAAATAAAATAAAAGAGACTTTCGGTGCAATCTGTTGGTTAGCTAGGACATTTTTTTTTAATTGGCTCTCTATGAATGAATTGGATTATTTTATAAGTAATTATGATTACAATGAATTGAATTCCAACTGGCTTGAATTGCACTTTATTATTTAAGTGCCTTGAGATGACATTTGTTGTATTTGGCGCTATGTAAATAAAAATTAATTGAATTGAACTTAGGAAATGTTTAAAACATATGTAACCCATATGTAACCTAAAAAACAAACATTCACCTATCCATGGGGGAAAAACGAGTTTAGGAAACTTAGCGCTACATGTTTCCTCAAGTTAGATGTTGAGTTTCTGCTGAAATGTGCGTTTGTTTTGGTTGCCACAGAAGACACATAATGTAGCTGCTGTTTCTCACTCTTTGTAAGGTAAACATGCTTTCAGTATGAGGCCTCGTCTGCGTCTTCATTTCCCACCGTTGGTTCTGACATTTTTCATCTGTTTCTTTCTTTGTTTGCGACGACTGCTAATGCTAAAGCTAACCCGTCCCGCCGCTGAGATCGAGTACGGTCACGTGACCAGACTGCACGGCTGCGTCTGATTGGTGGAACACAGTCAGGTGGTAGAGCCTTTGGCGGAAGTCTCTCTCTCTGTCAGAATAAAACATTAAAATGAGGCGTACGCGGGGGGATAAAAATAATGAGGCGTAGAATACCAAAGAGGTAAGAAGAAAAGTAACCAGCTCATTGTAGCCTAATGTAGCGGAGTAAGAGGACAGCTTCTGCTGCACACATCTACTCAAGGAAAAGTAAAAAGTATAGAGATTTAAAACTACTCCTGGAAGTATAATGTTTTATAAAACTTACTCAAATAAATGTAACTCGTTACCACCCACCTCTGGATTTAATGCAGAAACACAGACATGATGAAGTCTGTCTGGAGTTCTGATTCCAGACGGCTGGACTTCTTGAGGATGGCGTGCCCTAAAGATCAGACTTCTTGTTGGCGTTTTGCTGTCTGACCTCTTTGTCTTCTTCCCCAGCCTCCATCGTGGAACAGAAGTGGTGGTGTCAGATGCATCCGTGCCTGGATGGGGAGGAATGCAAAGTCCTTCCTGATCTGAAGGGCTGGAGCTGCGCTACAGGGAACAAGATCAAAACCACAAAGGTGAGTTTAAAAAAAAAAAGCCTGTTTTCATGCTGACAGTACATTCATACCTGTTGGGTACGTGATCACAGCTCAAGGTCAACGGGCTGCAGCTTCTGTTTCGCCTTTACCTGAAAGCTCATGTTTAAAGTCGGTACTCGGACCCTCGGGGGCTGATAATCAATGGGCTGCCATGTCTCCTTAGCACTTTCAGGCCACTTTGAGCACCCAAACTGGCCAAATGATCACTCCACTCACTTGCTTTTAACTTTGTAACATGACGCCCATATCCTTCACTGTGTTATGACTACCCGTAGACATCAGTTCTGCTCCTCTCCATGTACTTAATTATTTAAACTGCCTGCACCACACCTGCCTGGAGCCAGGAGCCTGGAGCCTTGGGCTATTGATTCAGGGATTGGTCGGGACCTCAAAATGGGATATATATACCTATATGATTATTTGTGTGAAGGTCTTCTGACCTAGCTTTAACCAGAGCTCAGTAAGATTTAAAAGTGAGAAAACTGAGCATCTCTTTTCTTTTGTCTTCTTTAACATGAACATCTGGAAAGATTTCCGCCGACAAAGACCAGCTTTGGTAACTTCAGACGCCCGGCATCGGAGCCCAGGTGACTCATTCATTGTTATCATTTTAATATTTGAAGAATTTAATCTCTTTTATTCCCTGTGATCCTATGCTCTGTGTGGAAAACTGCAGAGAAATTCACTGCATGAATCATTAATGTGACTTATGATTACTGTATTGTCTGTCGGACAGTATTATTAACCACAACTCGCAGAGATGTAGCTCCCCCAGAGATGTAACTCCCCTAGAGATGTAACTCCCCCAGAGATGTAGCTCCCCTAGAGATGTAACTCCCCTAGAGATGTAACTCCCCCAGAGATGTAACTCCCCCAGAGATGTAACTCCCCTAGAGATGTAACTCCCCTAGAGATGTAGCTCCCCTAGAGATGTAGCTCCCCTAGAGATGTAGCTCCCCTAGAGATGTAACTCCCCCAGAGATGTAACTCCCCCAGAGATGTAACTCCCCTAGAGATGTAGCTCCCCCAGAGATGTAACTCCCCTGGAGTAAACTGTTTCTTTCACAACGATAAACTCAGAAATCCTCAGAAGTGACATCAGTGACCTGCCGCCTGTGCTGCTTTAAACCAGAGGGATGACGGAGAATACCGAGAAACGCACTGAGCACAGCTTTGCTTTGTTTGTACTCGTCTCATAGTTTCATATCTTCCCATCCCGGCTCATCCTTCAGACTCGGGTCGACAGGAAACACGCCTCAGAAAGACTTTGTGTCTTCAGGTTGCACTAAAGAAGCGTTTAAAGATGCTAACCGAAGCGTGTTACAGACATCTTTAACTGGGTTAGAGCTCATAAAGCTGCTTTGTTGTTGATGTAAAACCGTCCTTCTGCAGCAGGTTAAACGTTTAACATACAGAAAGAATAAATGAGTGAAGCGAACATAAAACAATGTTTAGTCCATGCTGAAAGGAGACTTTATTGCTTATTGCTGCAATAAAGTTGGGTTCGATGAGACTAGATTCATCTCTTCTTTGAAAGGTTTTTATGTTTTCAGTCTGAATGTTCGGACCAGCTGATAACTACACGTCTTCCTGCTAAAGACTGTGACATTAAACAGCTTAAAGTACAGGTTGGATGTTCATTGAAGCTGAATAAACTCTATGAGGACTCTTTACTGGCATCCGTTTGTCAGGCTGCACACATTGTTTTACAGAGCCGTCGACCGTATGTCAGATCTTAAGACTAAAAGGGAAAATATAACAGGTTTTATGTCAGCAACCATCTGGTTCCCAGTAGGTTTCCTGCCAGTGGGAGGCACCAAAAGATGTTGTTTCTTTAACAAAAGAGCTGCTGGAGGCCGTCGGCAGTCACAGGGATTAACATGAGTCGAAGCTCTGTTTCTCTGAAACGTTAAAACATTGAAATAATGGTTTTAATTGATCATTTTCTTTGTCAGCTCTTTGTGAGCAGTGCTTTCTTACATTTATTTAAGCTGGGAAAAGGTTCCCTGTTGAGTAAATCTCAATCTAAAGTGGGTTAAAGTGCACTTACAGTCATTTAGGTTGTTGTTCAGCATTTTTAGTCTCCACCTGTACTCGTACAACCCAGGTTACAGCTCCCAGGTTACAGCTCCCAGGTTACAGCTCCCAGGTTACAGCTCCCAGGTTACAGCTCCCAGGTTACAGCTCCCAGGTTGTTTTGAGAAGCAAAACGCTTTATTTGTTAAACCCCAGCCAACTAGCCGGACTACCTTCATCAGCACCAAAACGAGGCTGGAACTCTGCTCACAGGACGCAGCAGGGGGTAAGAAGATGTTCAGAAATGATGCTGCTGATATGGGATGTTACACAGCTTCATGTCAGAAGAGGCGAACTGTCCCTTTAAAGAGGCGAACTGTCCTTTTAAAGAGGCGAACTGTCCCTTTAAGGCAGAATTTGTGTGAGGTAAAGGTGGAGCTGCACTGTCCATGCTTCCCATTTCTGCTCATTCACACGTCAGCAACTTGTCGAGTGCAGGTTCAAAAAGGCCGTGTGATGAAGTCATGGCGGTTATAACAGGAGACGGAATCCTCACTTCGGACTCAATGGAAATAAATGCTTTGCCAGTTAAATTAGCACTTGTCAGCCTCCAATTAAACCAAGCCAACACATTGGGAGGAAGTTTTCCCTCTCAGTACTTTTAGCATTGTTCCAGACACTCGTTAATGACCCCCCCCCCCCTTCTTTCTGACATTAGACACAGTACAGATCCATCTCCAGAAACATTGTCTCCTCTGACAAGAAGCGACTTAGCTCTTTTGTCTTTTCACTTTGAAATTATTCTCAAATTAGTAGCACATTCATCCCAGAGACAGCTGGGGATGTGAATGACTTTGAAACAGGAAGAATTTATCGCAGCCTGTTCAACAACCACAGTTTATGTTGTTGGAGTAAAAAAAGTGCTCTGTGAAAAAACTACTCAAGTACTGAGTAACACTGAGTAACGTCTGATTTATTTGTTAAAGGTCCTATGGCATGAAAATAAATGGAGGCTTTTATATATTTTTATAGGCTTTAGTGGTCCCCTAATACTGTATCTGAGTTTTTTTCCCCCAAATTCTGCCTTGGTGCAGAATTACAGCCAGTCCCAAAAATGAGCTTTCCTTTGTCTCCTCAACTGACGCTGTGACGCTTTGCGGTAAGACGTGTTGCATCACTTCCTGTTACCTTGCTTGTGCACTGTGGAATTTCTTGCTCCGCTTGGAGTACTGATAATCACTTTATTTCGATCTATAACTTACACAATTTTGCATAGTTAAACTCTATAGCTTACCGTTCTGTTCTAACACACTCCTACAGATCTTTAATCTTTATTCTCACTTTTTAGCGGTGTGTCTGGTTCTCTAGCGTAGCATGGCTACCGGTTCTCTTCCTCCTTCTCCTGCTTTCACCTGCTCCGTGTGTCAGATGTTTAGTTACTCCTCTGCCTCCTTTAGCGATAATGGTACATGTAACAAATGTAGTCTTTTTGTAGTTTTGGAGGCGAGGTTATCTGAATTGGAAGCTCGGCTCTGCACTGTTGAAAATCAACCGACAGCGAGCCAGGTCCCTTTAGCCAGTGTGGAGCCACCTAGCGTAGCTAGCTCCATTAGTCTCCCCCTAGCAGAACCTGAGCAGCCGGGATTACATCGTGGCTGGGTGACTGTCAGGAAGAGGCATAGCTCTAAAGTCAAGCCCGTTGTTCACCATCGACCTGTCCACGCTTCTAACAGATTTTCCCCACTCAGCGACACACCCGCTGAGGAAAAAACCCTGGTAACTGGCAGCTCTATAGTCAGAAACGTGGCATTAGAGACACCAGCGGCCATAGTCAAATGCATTCCAGGGGCCAGAGCGGGCGACATAGAATCCTATTTAAAACTGCTGGCTAAGGATAAACGTAAATACGGTAAAATAGTTATTCACGTCGGCGTTAATGACACCCGGTTACGCCAATCGGAGGTCACTAAAATTAATGTTGCATCGGTGTGTGATTTTGCCAAAACAATGTGGGACTCCGTAGTTTTCTCTGGACCCCTGCCAAATCTGACCAGCGATGACATGTTTAGCCGCATGTCGTCCTACAATCGCTGGTTGTCTAGATGGTGTCCAGCAAACAACGTGGGCTACAGAGATAATTGGCAATCTTTCTGGAGAAAACCTGGTCTGATGAGGAGAGACGGCATCCATCCCACTTTGGAAGGAGCTGCTCTCATTTCTAGAAATATGGACAAATTTATTTGTCACCCTAAAACATGACAACCCAGGGCTCAGACCAGGATGCAGAGTTGTAGTCTTACACACTTCTCTGCAGCTTCCCACCTGCTGCTACCCACCCAATCAATTAACACAAAAGGAGCAAATCCTCTTGTGCAAAAAGAAATTATTAAAACAAAAACTTTAACTAAACAAAAACATCAAACTATTAAATGTGGTTTGCTGAATATCAGATCTCTCCTTTCCAAGTCTCTGTTAGTGAATGAGTTGATTTGTGATCATCACATTGATATATTTTGTCTAACAGAAACCTGGCTGCAGCAGGAGGATCATGTTAGCATTAATGAAGCAACTCCCTCTGACTGTTTAAATGTTCACGTTCCTGGAACCACAGGCAGAGGAGGAGGAGTGGCAGCTATTTTCAGATCAGGGTTACTCATCAGTCCCAGACCCAAGATTAGTTTGAGCTCTTTTGAATATCTGATTCTCAGTTTTTCCCACGCAAAGTGGAAATCCCAGAAACCTCTTGTGTTTGTTGTTGTGTATCGTCCACCTGGCCCTTATTCTGAGTTTCTGTCTGAATTCTCAGAGTTTTTATCCCAGTTAGTGCTGAGTACAGATAAAGTCATTGTAGTGGGTGACTTTAATATTCATGTAGATGTTGAAAATGACTGCCTGAATATGAACTTTAATTCTATATTGGACTCTATTGGATTTTCTCAGAGTGTTCACAGACCGACTCACTGCCTTAATCACACCCTTGATCTTGTTCTGACTTATGGCATTGAGAGTGAACAGTTAACAGTGTTCCCTCATAACCCTGTCTTATCTGACCATTTTCTGATAACCTTTGAGTTTACATTACTTGACTATACAGTTTCTGAGAAGAAATGTACGTATAGAAGGTGTCTATCAGAGGATGCTGTAACCAGATTTAAAGAATTAATTCCATCATCCTTTTCTTCACTGCCATGTGCAGATATGACAGAGGACGACTACAAAAACTTTACTCCAGCAGCACTTGACTCTCTTGTTGACAGCACTATAGTTTCAATGCGTACAGCACTGGACAATGTTGCACCTCTGAAAAGGAAGGTAATCAGTCAGAAGAGGTTGGCTCCTTGGTATAATTCACAGCTGCGTGCTTTAAAGCAGACTGCAAGAAAGCTGGAGAGACAGTGGCGTTCCTCTAATTTAGAAGAGTCTCAGTTAGTCTGGAAAGATAGTTTAACAATGTATAAGAAAGCCCTTCGTAAAGCTAGAACTGCTTATTATTCATCATTGATAGAAGAGAATAAGAACAATCCCAGGTTTCTCTTCAGCACTGTAGCCAGTCTGACTAAGAGTCCGAGCTCTGCTGAGCCAGGTATTCCTTTAACTCTCAGCAGTGATGATTTCATGAGCTTCTTTATTAATAAAATTGTTTCTATCAGAGAGAAGATTGATGGAGTCCTTCCCACTATTATCAGTGATGTATCATCAAGTACAGCAGCTTTAGAAGTATCTTTAGAACCTGATTTATATTTAGACGGCTTCTGTCCAGTTGATCTCTCTGAACTAACAACAGCAATAGTCTCTTCTAAACCATCAACTTGTGTTTTAGACCCAATCCCAACCAGACTGTTCAAGGAGGTTTTCCCATTAATTGACACTTCCATATTGGATTTGATCAATCTGTCTTTGTTGACAGGATATGTACCTCAGACTTTTAAGGTTGCTGTAATTAAACCTTTACTTAAAAAACCTACTCTTGATTCAGAAGTGTTGGCTCATTATAGACCTATATCCAATCTCCCTTTTAAAATAGTTGCAGCTCAGCTTTGTGATCATTTACACAGAAATAATTTGTTTGAAGAGTTTCAGTCAGGATTCAGAGTGCATCATAGCACAGAAACAGCACTGCTGAAAGTTACCAATGATCTCCTCTTAGCCTCTGATAACGGACTTGTGTCTGTGCTTGTCCTGTTGGATCTCAGTGCTGCATTTGATACGGTCGATCACAGTATCTTATTACACAGACTTGAACATCTTATTGGGATTAAAGGAACTGCATTAGGCTGGTTTAAGTCATATTTATCTGATAGATTTCAGTTTGTTCTTGTAAATGAAGAATCTTCCTCACACACCAGAGTAAGTCATGGAGTTCCCCAGGGTTCTGTGCTTGGACCGATTCTTTTTACTTTATACATGCTTCCATTAGGTAACATTATTAGACAGCATGGCATAAATTTCCATTGCTATGCTGATGATACTCAGCTGTACTTATCTATAAAACCAGATGAAACCAATAGGTTGGTCAGACTACAAGCATGTCTTAAAGACATAAAGACCTGGATGACTCAGAACTGTCTGCTGCTAAATTCAGACAAAACTGAAGTCGTTATCTTTGGACCTGAGCGTTTCAGGGAGAAATTGTCTAGCTATATAGTTACTCTAGATGGTATTTCCTTGGCTTCTAGTTCTACAGTGAGGAACCTTGGAGTTATTTTTGACCAGAACTTATCATTTGACTCGCATATAAAACAGGTTTCTAGGACTGCCTTCTTTCACCTTCGTAATATTGTTAAAATCAGGAACATCTTGTCTCAGAGTGATGCAGAAAAACTAATTCATGCATTTGTTACTTCAGGATTGGACTACTGTAATTCTTTATTATTGGGCTGTCCCACATATTCTCTGAAAAGCCTTCAGTTGATCCAAAATGCTGCAGCCAGAGTTCTGATGAGAACTAACAGGAGAGATCATATTTCTCCAGTTTTAGCTTCTCTTCATTGGCTCCCTGTTAAATTCAGAATAGAATTTAAGATTCTTCTCCTTACATATAAAGCTCTTAATGACCAAGCTCCATCATATCTTAAAGATCTCATTGTAAGATATTTTCCTAACAGAGCACTTCGTTCCCAAACTGCAGGTTTACTTGAGGTTCCCAGAGTTTCTAAAAGTAGAATGGGAGGCAGAGCCTTCAGTTATCAGGCCCCTCTATTGTGGAATAAGCTGCCAGTAAATGTCCGGGAAGCAGACACCCTTTCCACTTTTAAGACCAAGCTTAAAACTTTCCTTTTTAAAAAGCTTATAGTTAGGGATGGCTCAGGTGATCCTGAAACATCCCATAGTTAAGCTGCTATAGGCCCAGCCTGCTGGGGGGCCTCATCTGTCACACCTTTCCTCACTTTACTCTCTTTATGTATATGTGATATTATTGTGGTCATTAACTCGTGTTTCCCTGTTCCAACAGATATCCTTTGAATGGTGTTACAGTGCCGCCGCCGCCGCGCCCCCCTTTCTGTCTTCTCAAACCCCAGCTGGTCGAGGCGGATGGCCACCCTTCCTGAGTCTGGTTCTGCCAGAGGTTTCTTCCTGTTAAAAGGGAGTCGTTTCTCTCCACAGTCGCCTCAGGCACGCCGCTCAGGCCGGGAGATTGGACCGAAAAACAAAAAGTTTTCAGTGCAATCTGTTGGTTTTCTTAGCTAGGAAATTGTTTTTGAATTGGCTCTATATGAACGAATTGGATTATTTTATGAATTATGATTATTATTAATTAATTGAATTCCAATTGGCTTGAATTGGACTTACTATATAAGTGCCTTGAGATGACATTTGTTGTTTTTGGCGCTATATAAATAAAAATGAATTGAATTGAATTGAATTATGATCCTCAGAATGAGCTGTTTAGTGGGGGTGTGGCCCTAATTACGCCTGTGGTACCATGCGCAAATGTTTTGTGAATCGCTATGGCATGTAGGTGGCACGGCAGCCCTATGCCGTAAAACTAGCGAAACCTGTTGATATGAGCTTACTTTGACAATATGACGAACTAGTTACTGAACAACTCTCCTAACACAGTCAAACATCAAGCAAGTGCTACACAAGACACAGCAAAAAAGGCGTGCGTGAAGGGGAAAGCAGGAGTGAGGATTTTGACATTCTCATCTGATTGCTCTGGTTTGCAAAGATTGCACGTATCGCTAGCGCTGGAACCATGAATGAATCATTATCCTGATGAAATGCACTGAATTTGCGGATTCATTGTTCTTCAGGGAGCTTGAAGTAAGGGGTTTTGGTCTAAAATGAGCGAGCTAACCATCTAATGGGCATGCAAACACCTCCAACAGCCCAGTTGGCAGAGATAAGAGCTTGCAGATGCTATTAGCTGCATAGCTAACGATACAAACCCTTTCCTGTGGTAACAAGCTATGTAACTATACTGTACATACAGGAAAGCAACACAATAATAGAGCGTTAAAATACTTACTCTCGGGAATGAGATCCTTCCCCAAGTGAGAGACGAATGGAGCAGGAGATTGACAGGCAGATCGGTGCGGTGTCTGCAGTGGTCTCTGCACCGGCCCGTCGTGGTGAAGAAGGAGCTGAGCCAGAAGGCGAAGCTCTCGATTTACCGGTCAATCTATATTCCTACCCTCACCTATGGTCACGAACTGTGGGTAGTGACCGAAAGAACGAGATCCTACCCTCACCTATGGTCACGAGCTGTGGGTAGGGACTGAAAGAACGAGTTCCTACCCTCACCTATGGTCACGAGCTGTGGGTAGTGACCGAAAGAACGAGATCCTACCCTCACCTCTAGTCACGAGCTGTGGGTAGTGACCGAAAGAACGAGATCCTACCCTCACCTGTGGTCACGAGCTGTGGGTAGGGACTGAAAGAACGAGATCCTACCCTGACCTATGGTCACGAGCTGTGGGTAGGGACCGAAAGAACGAGATCCTACCCTCACCTATGGTCACGAGCTGTGGGTAGGGACCGAAAGAACGAGTTCCTACCCTCACCTATGGTCACGAGCTGTGGGTAGTGACCGAAAGAACGAGATCCTACCCTCACCTATGGTCACGAGCTGTGGGTAGGGACTGAAAGAACGAGATCCTACCCTGACCTATGGTCACGAGCTGTGGGTAGGGACCGAAAGAACGAGATCCTACCCTCACCTATGGTCACGAGCTGTGGGTAGGGACTGAAAGAATGAGATCCTACCCTCACCTGTGGTCACGAGCTGTGGGTAGTGACCGAAAGAACGAGATCCTACCCTCACCTATGGTCACGAGCTGTGGGTAGGGACCGAAAGAACGAGATCCTACCCTCACCTATGGTCACGAGCTGTGGGTAGGGACCGAAAGAAAGAGATCCTATCCTCACCTATGGTCACGAGCTGTGGGTAGGGACCGAAAGAACGAGATCCTATCCTCACCTATGGTCACGAGCTGTGGGTAGTGACCGAAAGAACGAGTTCCTACCCTCACCTATGGTCACGAGCTGTGGGTAGGGACTGAAATAATGAGATCCTACCCTCACCTGTGGTCACGAGCTGTGGGTAGTGACCGAAAGAACGAGATCCTATCCTCACCTATGGTCACGAGCTGTGGGTAGGGACCGAAAGAACGAGATCCTATCCTCACCTATGGTCACGAGCTGTGGGTAGGGACCGAAAGAACGAGATCCTATCCTCACCTATGGTCACGAGCTGTGGGTAGTGACCGAAAGAACGAGATCCTATCCTCACCTATGGTCACGAGCTGTGGGTAGGGACCGAAAGAACGAGATCCTATCCTCACCTATGGTCACGAGCTGTGGGTAGGGACCGAAAGAACGAGTTCCTACCCTCACCTGTGGTCACGAGCTGTGGGTAGTGACCGAAAGAACGAGATCCTATCCTCACCTATGGTCACGAGCTGTGGGTAGTGACCGAAAGAACGAGATCCTATCCTCACCTATGGTCACGAGCTGTGGGTAGTGACCGAAAGAACGAGTTCCTACCCTCACCTATGGTCACGAGCTGTGGGTAGGGACCGAAAGAACGAGATCCTATCCTCACCTGTGGTCACGAGCTGTGGGTAGGGACCGAAAGAACGAGATCCTATCCTCACCTATGGTCACGAGCTGTGGGTAGGGACCGAAAGAACGAGATCCTATCCTCACCTATGGTCACGAGCTGTGGGTAGTGACCGAAAGAACGAGTTCCTACCCTCACCTATGGTCACGAGCTGTGGGTAGTGACCGAAAGAACGAGATCCTACCCTCACCTATGGTCACGAGCTGTGGGTAGTGACCCAGAGAATGAGATCGCAAATACAAGCGGCTGAAATGAGTTTCCTCCGCAGGGTGTCTGGGCTCTCCCTTATTGGGCTCGGTATTGGCCCAAGTTCTGGAAACATTCGTCGGTGAAATATTTGGCGCACACATACACAAATCTCTTCGGTTCTGTTGTTACTTTCCCAGAAAAAAATAAATCTGTCCACTGGCTCTTTAGAGGTTCTGATGCAGGAGCTCTAAACAGATTTTTTACATCCATGTACAGCGCAATGAGCTGGCCAAAGAGCTGTGGGCGGGGAAAGGCAGTTTTGGCATAGCCATATATGGGCTCTGGGGAGAAATAACCTCAACGTCATAAGTGGCGGCTTTCCCGATCAGGGCATCTGCATGGTCACATTACCAAAGGCGGAGAATAATTTCCAGTGCATGGTTTAGGTCTATCGTCATTTTTAGCCACTGGGGGACCGCAGGCAGGCTAGGGGAACTCATATTAATGTTAAACAACCTTAAAAAGTGAAAATTTCATGCCATGGCTCCTTTAAATTAAAAATAATCCAGGTACATTCAAGAACTTCAGTAAAAAATAAAAGAGACTTAGGAAATGTTTAAAACATATGTAACCCATATGTAACCTAAAAAACAAACATTCACCTATCCATGGGGGAAAAACGAGTTTAGGAAACTTAGCGCTACATGTTTCCTCAAGTTAGATGTTGAGTTTCTGCCGAAATGTGCGTTTGTTTTGGTTGCCACAGAAGACACATAATGTAGCTGCTGTTTCTCACTCTTTGTAAGGTAAATATGCTTTCAGTATGAGGCCTCGTCTGCGTCTTCATTTCCCATCGTTGGTTCTGACATTTTTCATCTGTTTCTTTGTTTGTTTGCTACGACTGCTAATGCTAAAGCTAACCCGTCCCGCCGCTGAGATCGAGTACGGTCACGTGACCAGACTGCACGGCTGCGTCTGATTGGTGGAACACAGTCAGGTGGTAGAGCCTTTGGCGGAAGTCTCTCTCTCTGTCAGAATAAAACATTAAAATGAGGCGTACGCGGGGGGATAAAAATAATGAGGCGTAGAATACCAAAGAGGTAAGAAGAAAAGTAACCAGCTCATTGTAGCCTAATGTAGCGGAGTAAGAGGACAGTTTCTGCTGCACACATCTACTCAAGGAAAAGTAAAAAGTATAGAGATTTAAAACTACTCCTAGAAGTGTAATGTTTTCAGAAACGAACTCGTTACTACGCACCTCTGGTGTTCAGGGAAGGCCTGAAGGTTCTTGGATTGTTCTGTTTTTCTGTTGAAAGGAGGAGGATTTATTTGACATTATAAACTTGAAACAACCCTTTTGTGAATGAATCTACATGCATGTGAGCTGCTGTCTGTTTTCAGAAGCATCAATAATGGGGCCTTACAGGTGATGGCGTCCGTCAAACCGCTGACAGCCGGCCGGAATCGATAGCAGAAGCTGTTATGAAGGCTGTTACGTTCCTCGAGTCTTTACCAGAATTCACTTTTAGACGAGCCGAGGAGCTGCCAGTCAACCACGAGCTCCACGACAGCTAATTTAATCTCAAGGAGAACGGAGGTCTTCAGAGCAGCGTGACGGCGGCGGGCGGCGTGTGGAGGACGGGAGCAACCAGTGAAAAACCCAGCTGAGATGAGAGGAAATGTGCTGACTGAGCAAACATTACAGCCAAGGGAACGTTAAGCTGCCGTTTGCTCAGGTTTGACCTTAGCAAAAAGTCACAAAAAGTCAGTTTTTTCCAATCTACTGAGGTCAGTTGGTTTGTTCAGAAGAAAACTGTGAAATGTTTGACCTCAGCCGTGAAGAAAGGAAGGTTTGGTTTGGTCTTTTTCAGACTGTGTCGGCTCAAATCTATCTTTTTAAAAGCCCAGAAAGTTATATAGAAAGCCGTAATACCTGCATTTCCTCCGTGCACCACTAGAGGGAGCTGTACATACAGCCTGGGAGCTCACACTAGCACACACTGCAAACATTTCCTTTATTTGCTTTATTTACTCTTTTAGTCACAATCTCTCAACAACCAAAGCAGAATTTCCATCTTCCAACCAGAAAAACATTAAAATGTGTTTTGAAATGACTTCCTGAGCTTTATTGGCTCTTTTTTAAGTGAACGTTAAGCTGCCGTTTGCTAAGGTTTGACCTTTAAACTTGACAAATGTATCTTTTTAGAGTTTTCCGCTGATGAAACCCTTTCGGTCCATGAAGCTGCAGTAAAAGTGTTGCCTGTGAGGAAGGTTTGTCGGGTGTAAACGTCGTTTTGTCGGCTCTGATGTTGTTTCTCTGACTTTTCTCCTGATTCAGGTGATTCCCAAACTCTGGTCCGGCGGACCGTCGAAGGAGAGAATTGCAAAGGACCTTTCTGTAAATAGGGACATCGTTTATTCTGGACTGCAATTAATCTTTTAAAAACTCTTCTTCTTGCACTCGATGGACATCGAAAATGAGAAGAACAGATCTTTCAGCAGCTCTTTTTGAAGGACTCCGTAAGATTAGCCGGACGGAAGGATTTAATCTCCAATATTGTTCTAATTGTAGTGGAATACAAAGATGACCTTCGCCTCCATGTTCATTTCTAGAGGAATATGACCTTGAAATGGGATTACGATCTTTACACCAGTTGCCCAAAGTTACCAGGGGATCATTGTGATGTAAAAGGAGGCGAATATTTAAGGTAAAATAGTTCTATCCGTTGGTTTTTGCTTTCTTCTCCAGCAGAGTGCAGTTTCAGGTGAAGTTAACTGGCTGAGCAGCAGATATTCAGGGTGGTTTTCAAAGAAATACACGACCTCATTTCACCTCTATCTGTGTATTCGTGAGTCCATCCAACCCAGAAGCTGCTGGGAACACGAAGAACAGCTAAACTGGAGCTGAATCCCTCTGGACTCTTTGTTTCGAAGCTCCGAGGTTCAGATTTTTTAGATAATTGTGTAAATTGAATTAAGCATCTGGTTTCCCAAAAAAGATTTTCAACAAGTATGATTTATTAACCCCGTTGGGAAGGTATCGCTGACACCTCCTTTGTTTGTGTAAGTGATGACATCAGTAATAAACTATGGTTGTGTAACTGAAGCCTCGAGTCTTTTAAACGTTTGTTAACATTTTCCCACTTTGTACCAGAATAAAGCATCTTAACAACAAACTGCTGAAGGCTAATGACCACCTAATGACAGATGTTGGCTGTGTTCCAAACCGCATACTTCTCCTACTATTCATACTAACTTTCTGAGTTAGTATGCGAGTTTGAGTAAGCAGAAGTTCCCGGATGCATACTAGATCCTCCTAAATGTTGGGTATGCATCATGAGGTTACTACTCATACTCAAACTACCCAAGATGCAACGTAACGTGACGTCGCCGATCGTCATTTCCTGTCAAAACGGCAGTTTCAAGCTAGCTACAATGAGGGTAGGTTCACTTCCTGTTTTCAAAACAAAAGCACCAATTGTATGGTAATGGCTTTCCCTATGATAAAAGGCAATGGGTATTTTATTTTGTGAAAATAACAGGAAGTGCGTTAGCTCACTGCGGCTAGCTTTAGTAGCGCCGAATTCGTGGGAACAAAATGGTAAACAGCCGGTATTTTGTCAGGTTTTCAACACGTTGGGGATCTAAACGACTACTTTCTCACCTGAAAATGTTTCAAATGTTGCTAAAGTTTACAGAGTTTAGAGCTTAAGAGAAATCAGCTTCAGGCCGGCTGATTTCGGCTCGGGCAGGAGCGAAATGCATTGTGGGTAAACAATGCATACTGTCTGATCGATGAGTATGTAGCATGCAGTATGTAGCATGCAGCATGCAGCATGTAGTATGCAGTATGTAGCATGCAGCATGCAGCATGTAGCATGCAGCATGCAGCATGTAGCATGTAGTATGCAGTATGTAGTATGCAGTTTCGAACACAGCCACGGTCTTACTAACATGACGTTTGTTACCAACTCCAATTCAAAATGCAATAAAATCCCTTAAAAACTAATTATATTCCCTTTTGCCTTCGATGCATTCAGCTGTGTTCACAGCTCAAATGTTGGAAACATCCTACAGACTGCTAACACAGGCCCGTACGGTCTGCTGAGACGTATCGTTGGTGTTTCTCCATCCAAACGTTGGTTTCCAAGCGATCCGAGCCAAGACTCAGTGGGGTCACATGGGCCTGAAAGGATCAGATTATTGGCTAAATTACATTCAGACTGAGCTGAGGGTAATTCTCCTTGGATATATGGCGGTGAACAGGACCCGGCTACGGTCAGGAGGTGAGGGACCTTTTATCTCCAAATACATTGTTAAAGATCTAAACATATTAATGAGTTAGTCGGCCTGATTTGTCTTAGAAAAGGCAGATGGACCTCCCATGGAGCATGTAGCATGTAGTATGCAGTATGTAGTATGCAGTATGCAGTATGTAGTATGCAGTATGCAGTATGTAGTATGCAGTATGTAGTATGCAGTATGCAGTATGTAGTATGCAGTATGTAGTATGCAGTATGTAGTATGTAGAATGTAGTATGCAGTATGCAGTATGTAGTATGCAGTATGTAGTATGCAGTATGCAGTATGTAGTATGCAGTATGCAGTATGTAGTATGTAGAATGTAGTATGCAGTATGCAGTATGTAGTATGCAGTATGTAGTATGCAGTATGCAGTATGTAGTATGCGGTATGTAGTATGCGGTATGTAGTATGTAGTATGCAGTATGTAGAATGCAGTATGTAGTATGCAGTATGTAGTATGCAGTATGCAGTATGTAGAATGCAGTATGCAGTATGTAGTATGAGGTATGCAGTATGTAGAATGCAGTATGTAGTATGTAGAATGTAGTATGAAGTATGCAGTATGTAGTATGCAGTATGCAGTATGTAGTATGTAGTATGCAGTATGTAGTATGCAGTATGTAGTATGCAGTATGTAGTATGCAGGATGTAGTATGCAGTATGTAGTATGAGGTATGCAGTATGCAGTATGCAGTATGTAGTATGCAGTATGCAGTATGTAGTATGTAGTATGCAGTATGTAGTATGCAGTATGTAGTATGAGGTATGCAGTATGTAGAATGCAGTATGTAGTATGTAGTATGCAGTATGTAGTATGCAGTATGTAGTATGCAGTATGCAGTATGTAGTATGCAGAATGTAGTATGCAGTATGCAGTATGTAGTATGCAGTATGTAGTATGCAGTATGCAGTATGTAGTATGCAGTATGTAGTATGCAGTATGTAGTATGTAGTATGCAGTATGTAGTATGCGGTATGCAGTATGTGGTATGCAGTATGTAGTATGCAGTATGTAGTATGAGGTATGCAGTATGTAGAATGCAGTATGTAGTATATAGTATGTAGTATGCAGTATGTAGTATGCAGTATGTAGTATGCAGTATGCAGTATGTAGTATGCAGTATGTAGTATGCAGTATGTAGTATGTAGAATGTAGTATGTAGTATGCAGTATGTAGTATGCAGTATGTAGTATGCAGTATGCAGTATGTAGTATGCAGTATGTAGTATGCAGTATGTAGTATGCGGTATGCAGTATGTAGTATGCAGTATGTAGTATGTAGTATGAGGTATGCAGTATGCGGTATGCAGTATGTAGTATATAGTATGTAGTATGCAGTATGTAGTATGCAGTATGTAGTATGCAGTATGCAGTATGTAGTATGCAGTATGTAGTATGCAGTATGTAGTATATAGTATGTAGTATATAGTATGTAGTATATAGTATGTAGTATGCAGTATGCAGTATGTAGTATGCAGTATGCAGTATGTAGTATGCAGTATGTAGTATGAGGTATGCAGTATGTAGTATGCAGTATGTAGTATGTAGAATGTAGTATGCAGTATGTAGTATGAGGTATGCAGTATGTAGTATGTAGTATGCAGTATGCAGTATGCAGTATGTAGTATGTAGTATGAGGTATGCAGTATGCGGTATGCAGTATGTAGTATATAGTATGTAGTATGCAGTATGCAGTATGTAGTATGCAGTATGCAGTATGTAGTATGCAGTATGTAGTATGCAGTATGCAGTATGTAGTATGCAGTATGTAGTATATAGTATGTAGTATGTAGTATGCAGTATGTAGTATGCAGTATGCAGTATGTAGTATGCAGTATGCAGTATGTAGTATGCAGTATGTAGTATGAGGTATGCAGTATGTAGTATGTAGTATGCAGTATGTAGTATGTAGAATGTAGTATGCAGTATGTAGTATGAGGTATGCAGTATGTAGTATGCAGTATGTAGTATGCAGTATGTAGTATGTAGTATGCAGTATGTAGTATGCAGTATGTAGTATGCAGTATGCAGTATGTAGTATGCAGTATGTAGTATATAGTATGTAGTATGCAGTATGTAGTATGAGGTATGCAGTATGTAGTATGTAGTATGCAGTATGTAGTATGTAGAATGTAGTATGCAGTATGCAGTATGTAGTATGCAGTATGTAGTATGCAGTATGCAGTATGTAGTATGCAGTATGTAGTATGTAGTATGCAGTATGTAGTATGCAGTATGTAGTATGTAGTATGCAGTATGTAGTATGCAGTATGCAGTATGTAGTATGCAGTATGTAGTATATAGTATGTAGTATGCAGTATGTAGTATGCAGTATGTAGTATGCAGTATGTAGTATGAGGTATGTAGTATGTAGTATGTAGAATCTAGTATGCAGTATGTAGTATGCAGTATGTAGTATGCAGTATGCAGTATGTAGTATGCAGTATGTAGTATGTAGTATGCAGTATGTAGTATGCAGTATGTAGTATGCAGTATGTAGTATGCAGTATGTAGTATGCAGTATGTAGTATGTAGTATGCAGTATGTAGTATGCAGTATGCAGTATGTAGTATGCAGTATGTAGTATGTAGTATGTAGTATGCAGTATGTAGTATGCAGTATGTAGTATGTAGTATGCAGTATGTAGTATGCAGTATGTAGTATGTAGTATGCAGTATGTAGTATGTAGAATCTAGTATGCAGTATGCAGTATGTAGTATGCAGTATGTAGTATGCAGTATGCAGTATGTAGTATGCAGTATGTAGTATGTAGTATGCAGTATGTAGTATGCAGTATGCAGTATGTAGTATGCAGTATGTAGTATGCAGTATGTAGTATGTAGAATGTAGTATGCAGTATGTAGTATGAGGTATGCAGTATGTAGTATGTAGTATGCAGTATGTAGTATGCAGTATGCAGTATGTAGTATGCAGTATGTAGTATGCAGTATGTAGTATGTAGTATGCAGTATGCAGTATGCAGTATGTAGTATGCAGTATGTAGTATGTAGTATGCAGTATGTAGTATGCAGTATGTAGTATGCAGTATGGAGTATGCAGTATGCAGTATGCAGTATGGAAGCAGATGGACCTCCCATGGAGCAGACACCACTAAGTCACCCTGTTGTTCGACTCATTTTCTGTGTTTGAAGCCCGGAAGCAAATTCTTTTCCTCAGAAAGAGTGAATTAAAATATTGTGGGGCCTCGAACACCGAGGCAGCAACTGTCCGTTGGGAACATCTGGAGCGTCTCTCCAGTGTGTGCACATCTGTTGTGTTCACCAGGCTGCAGCTCCGCCTGGTCTCTCAGGGAGATGTTCAGCAGAGTCGGTGGCTCTCCTCCTTTTCCATCTTCTTCCACAGCAAAGTTCCCGATAACCTCACAGCAGAGAAAGCAATGAATAGAGCAGCGCCACATCTGGGCTGGAGAGCCCTCATGTGCAGATGCTGAGGGCCCCAGTTAAGAATCCTTTAACAGAAGCGATCCTGTTCTCAGTTTCATCCTTTTCTTATTCTCTCTGATTCCATATCCTTTAACCCAGGGGTTCCCAAACCTTTCCATGCCAAGGCCCCCCAAACAGTATTAGCTTCTGGCCGGGGACCCCCTTTGCTACAAAATATGTAAAATAAACATCAACTTTTTTAACGCATTTTCTTTTTTTTCTTCCCGGACAGCAGCTCGCTGTGTGAATGCAGCCTGACTAAATGCTCTTCTTTACGTCTGAAGAAGTCTGACGGATGTTTTTGTATCAGGTGACGCTGAAGTTTCGAAGGTTTTAAACACTCATCTGAGGGTCTCCAGGCAGAGGACGCCATTTTTCTGTACGGCTGTGAAGCCAAACTTAATGTATGCTGCCTCATCCTTTCTGATTTTAGTCGGCCAGTTCTTTCAGTCTCTTCCAGGTCAGAAATCTGTCCATTTTGGCTAAGCTAGCTACACGCTAGCTTGAGGAGCAGAGCAGCTTCAGAACAGGTGCAAACCGCCAGGTCTACCATGTTTTGACTGGCAGCCAATCAGAAAGACAAGCATGGCAAATAACATTTCTATATGACATATTATTATAAATTGTATTTTACAATACTGATTAAAAAAAGTGACAATTTTTTATAATGTTTAAAAAAAAATTATTATTTTTTCTTTTTTTTCTTATCTTCACCCCAATTTTCTAAGGCCCCCCTGGTGGCCCCACTTTGAAAACCACTGCTTTAATCCACTCCTGTTAGCCTTCTTTAGGATGAAACTCAAAGCACTTTTCCCATCTTTACAAACACTTTACACTAAAAACTGACATTTTTAACCCTTTGTGCGGTCTTAACATTGTGTTTACTCTCTTTGTCCTACAGGTTAAAAATGACTCGCCCTACCAAAGCCCCAAAATAAAGCAACTTAATTTAATTTTAAATCCAAAATATATTTTGTATGATGAAACCACCTGTTATTTATCTATTCAACTCAATTCAATACATTTTTTATCATGTATTTTTTGTTACACAATACAAAAAGACAATCAGCAGTTTTCAGGATTACACTTTTTTTTTTTTTACTGTCAGTTGGACCAACAGTTTTCTTGTTTTCTCAGTTTTCTTTTACATAATAAAGCTTTATTATTGCTATTATATAGATAGATAGATAGATAGATAGATAGATAGATAGATAGATAGATAGATACTTTATTCATCCCAATTTGGGAAATTGTTTTGTTGCAGCATACAGTAAAAGATATGAAAACAATTAAAGTAAAAACAAGCAAATAGAATAAAATAAATATAAAATAAATAAAAATAGTGAATAAACATTCGCTATGTACAAATCTACAGTATGAAGAGTTTTTTATTTTTTCTTTATTTTCTTTATTTTTTGTTATTGTTTTTTATTATATAAATGTGAAGTAATTACTTCTGAATTAATTATATTGAAAGGGAAAAAAACAGTGAACTTTTTTCTGCTGTTTAAATGTTTTTATAATTCACGGGTCAAAAATGACCCATAAGACAATCTTTGTACCCTAGTGGTGTACAGCCCACATGGAGACATAAACAGAAATAAAGTGTGACTTTTTCTAATGATGGGGTCAATTAGGAAAAGGCATAACATTTACAGTTGGAAAAAGATAGTTTAAGGTATTTTCTCTGCAGCTAAACATGGTGGTGGCTCACTTTGGACCCGCAGCACAACAGGAGGGTTAAAGCTGAAACATTTGTTCCTGCAGAGTTATTTCATGATAAATGATGATTTGTGTTATTTTTATGACTACGTTGGGTTGTTTAGAGAAGCTGCAGCCCATAGTGACACTTAAGTTCTGCACCTTTATGCAGTCAGAATCCTCTTAAAGGAACACGTTTTTACAGCATTAACTCACCCACAAACGTCCCAAAACAACACTTAATCTAAATGTTCTCACATATATTTCCAGCAGGCGACCCAAGTGAGACGTTAGCTTTCCCGCTCTGGGAAATATGCTTATTAAAAACTTTATATCTCCATCTCAGCTCCTGGTTTAAGAGGCGCTGACGCAGATTCTTTTGAATAATAATAAGTTACAGGGAGGCAGAGGTGGGTAGAGCAGCCAAAAACTGTACTCGCTTGTTTTTAAATTCATTTAAATGATTTTATTTGTTTCTCTTTATATTCTTTTATGTATTTTAATGCTTCTTCCACTCCCTGCTGCAATGCTTTTATTTTATGTGAAGCACTTTGAACTGTTTGTACATGAAATGTGCTATATAAATAAATTTGATTTGATTTGATTTGATACTCCAGTAAAAGTACTGTTACTTCAGAATAATATGACTCAAGTAAAAGTAAAAAGTATTCATCCAAATAATTACTTGAGTAAGAGTAAAAAAGTGCTCGGTGAAAAAACTACTCGAGTACTGAGTAACTGCTGAGTAACGTCTGATTTATTTGTTAACACAAGCATTCAATCAGACAGACAAAAATACTAAATAATCATCTTTAGGCAAATTAGAGTTCATCCAATTGATAAAATACATTAAAATGAATTAATTAATTACAAAATAGCTTAAATTAAAATAATCCAGGTAAATTCAAGAACTTCAATAAAAAATGAAAGAGACTTAGGAAATGTTTAAAACATATGTAACCCATATGTAACCTAAAAAACAAACATTCACCTATCCATGGGGGGAAAAACGAGTTTAGGAAACTTACCACATACTTCTCCTACTACCATTACCATACAATTGGTGCTTTTGTTTTGAAAACAGGAAGTGAACCTACCCTCGTTGTAGCTAGCTTGAAACTGCCGTTTTGACAGGAAATGACGATCGGCGACGTCACGTTACGTTGCATCTTGGGTAGTTTGAGTATGAGTAGTAACCTCATGATGCATACCCAACATTTAGGAGAATCTAGTATGCATCTGGGAACTTCTGCTTACTCAAACTCGCATACTAACTCAGAAAGTTAGTATGAGTAGTAGGAGTAGTATGCGGTTTTGAACACAGCCACAGTGTTGGTTCCTCCTTTAAGGAAAATAAGCAGCTGGAGTAAAGCCACAAACACGAGAAGCCGTGACCCCGACGGTTTGATATTTCCAGGGTCGTCCAGAGGTGGGAAAACTCATTCTTTTCTTTCTAGAGTTTTAAAAGAAGTCAAATATCCCTTTTTTTAATTTAACGCTCATTACAAGAAGACATCAGAGCGTCTCTCCTTTCCAGATGCTGTTGGGTTTCATAACCTAATGAGGGTTTGTAATTACAGCGCCTGCCAGGGGAGCGCAGCTCATCGATTCCCCGGGAGGAGAAATTTCATTACACGGACCCACAGCGCAGCGTCGATACTGTCAGGCTTCGGTTTTATCATTTCACACAACAGAAGTTCATGTCAGACTCCCACGTTACAGAGATGTACAGATGTGAACACGGCTGCTGTTGGAAATTAAACCCCGGCGGGGGGTCGGGGGGCTCCCAGATTACATGGAGCAGGGTAGATCTTTCAGATATGGCGTACAGTGGCTGGAAGTGTGGTTCTTACCACAGAACAGCCTGTAACACACGATAGTGATCATTCATTTCCATCTCAGAGGCCCAAACCTCGGAGAGAGGATCTGCGACACACAGGGGCTTCGAGTTTGTAAGGTTAAAATGGCACATTTCTATTGTTTATGAAACAATCTGTGTGAGAACTTATTATCTGAACAGAGGTAGAACATTGGGCCTCATGCGGGAACATTTTCGTATTTTTATTCTAAATCTCTCACTTTTTTCGTACGAAGGTCTCGTACGAACACGCCACGTCAGGTTCAACAAACGCTCTTAACTTCGGAAAAAGTGTGTAAACGACCTGCGTAAATGATGAATGCCACCCGTGCGTATTTAAGTGCACGAGGATCGTAGATTTGCATACTCCACGCCCAAAATAACACCATATAAGGCTGTGCTTCCTGTCTCCTGTGCCAGGAAGTGTTGAGTCATGAGAATGGCATCAAGGCGCAGAAAGAACAACTTTAGGGGCTGCCAAATATATATTTATATATATATATATATATGTACTAGTAATATCTAATACTAATATATTACTAATTATATAAATATATATATACACTATTAATATATATCACTAATATATTACTAATTATATATATATACTAATTAAATTACAATATAACAATTAACCCTATTCTATTCATATATTCATCCCTCACCGTTAACATCCTTCCTCTTCCATCTACTTGTTTAAAAATATTTTTTTGTACCTTTTTTAAACAGAATTATATTTGCACTTTGTTTTATTTCTGTTTGTTCGACAGAGTCCCCCACAGCTCATATCTGTTCGGACCTTTTGTTTTTTAAGTCTCGCCTTAGATTATATCCCCAGATTAGATTATATCCCCAGATTAGATTATATCCCCCCCTTTAAAGGGTTGGTTATGTTGTGAGAACTGAACGTGTTTCACGTTATAAACACATTTGTTGGGTTTCAATATTATGAAAGTAATGACTCAGACTGGTTTCTCACTAATGAAGCAGACATGGTTCCTTATTCTGCTTTTCTTTTCTTTGTCTCGTGTTCTGATCCAGAGGAAAGTGATGCAGAAACAGAGGAAAACACATCACATCCTAATAAAGCTGCTCAACCAGTTAAAGTCTTAAATTCATCTTTGTGTTTCACCTGCTTTAAAACGCCTGTTCAGCAGCTGCTCAGACTCTTATTTAACCATCATCTCATTATAAACTGTCTCTATAAAACAAACGGTGACATCACCTCAAAGCTTCGGCTGGTTAATTATGAATATATCACATCATCCATCTGCACATCAGCACCTAAATGAGAGTTCTCACTGTTGTTCAGCATCTTAAATAAAGATTTTTGCTGCTATAAAATAAGATTTACACCAGTTTGAGCTTTTTTTTTATGACTTGAACTTTATTAGTTTTCTATAAAGAAAAATACACAACAGTTCCAGATTAACATAACACAATCATTGGCATTGGTAAATCTTCTGGACTCTCCATAGCATGTGCCAATACAATAATTAGGATTACTTAAAGGATAACTGCGGTATTTTAAACATTAAGCCTCTTTTCTGTGTCGTCTGCAATGTTTTAGAACCCCCCTCACCGCTTTTTTGATGTTTACTGCTGTCTCCGGTATTTGCCTAATTTTGATTCTTCTCAACCTGCTTCAGAACGGAAAGTCATGTGCATGTCCAGAAAGGTCCGTAAAAGCACCATAAACATCCGTTTTCAAAATCATCAACTCACCGGAGTGGTTACTGGTGTGCACTGGTAATCCAGATCAAATTTCGTGGCGAAAAGTTGCTTCTGTCGTGTTTTATTTGGCAGCTCGTTCATGCTCGCACTATTTTCTCTGCGGTGGCGGAGTGATATCAACGAACATCCAGGACAAAATGTCAAATAAAAGAGGCTTAAAGTGATAGTTCGGAGTAGATTCACCCTGGGGTCATTTGAACCGTGATATCCAGCCAAGTAGCCCACCCGCAGTTTTTCCGATATTGGCTGAACATCAGCTGAGTTACTGAGTTATCCCGAATAGCTTAGTACAAGCGCTAACAGACCCTGGCACTATCTCCAAAATTACCACACTAAAATCACATGCCATGACACCAAACTTCTACAGTAGTACAAATATGGTCTGTACTCACCAAACGATGCATTTGGAAGTTTGTACATAGTCCAGGAGTTTATTATTATCAACACAAGCCTGATAGCTTCTCTGCAGCTAAAGCTGCGTCGACGTCACTTCCTTGATCTGGGAGCTTCAAAGTAAGATGAGGGTTGATCTACTACTGTAGACAACAAAGCATATGCTATATTCTACATGATTTTTTATGTTGTAGAGTTGTGAATTTATTTTATCAATGGAGAAATTGAGCAGCCTTGCTTTGTTGTCTACAGTAGCAGATCAACCCTCATCTTACTTTGAAGCTCCCACATCAAGGAAGTGACGGATGAAGGAGCAGCATTACTGCGCAGAGAAATAAATATTCATCAGGAGATGGTTATCATAGATGTTTTAGCATTTACAGACAATTATCTTTTTGAGCGGCACCATCAGAATGTGTTGGGATAAAAGAAAAAAAAGACATAAAAGACAAATATTTGTATGAATAGGCTTAAAAAAGACATCTATAGGCCTATTATATTTTATAAAGGCACTCGTGTCTTGGGGGTGGATTCCCTCAGCCACTGCCCTCCCGTTAGAGGTGGCGGTGCTGGGCACCACCCGTTTTACGGGCATCTGCCTTCTTTCTGTTGGCTCAGTAGAAGTCTGTGTTAGTTTAAATAGGCTTAATTATTTAACAGAACATGATATAGATGATGACTCTAAATTGTCCTTCTGAGTGACTGTGAGTGTGTATGGTTGTTTGTCTCGTTTGTCTCTGTGTGGCCCTGTGATGGACTGGCGGCCTGTCCAGGGTGTACCCGCCTCTTGCCCATTGACCGCTGGGATAGGCTCCAGCCCCCCCGCGACCCGACTGACGGATTCAGCGGTATAGATAATGGATGGATGGATGATATATATGAGAAGACATAGTTTATGTGTGTGAAAACAGCATTATGTTGGGAATAAAATAACTGCACAGTCAAATAGCCACTTAATATTTATTTTACAGTGTAAAACATGATCAAAATGAGGTACCTCCATGCCGAGGTCTCACCTGTTTGAACAATGTTTTTATATTTCATCTTAAACTGCTGCCAAGTGCGCTCCTCCCCTGTGGGATTGCACCTAAATGAAATGAATGAATGGGCTACCATTCAAGCAGTTTCCCTGTAATATTATTGGGATTGCAAAGGACTACATTTAAACTTACACTTCTGCTGCTGCAGCGGTGTTGCACTTATTTCTAAAAACGTATTGAAACTCACCGTATGAGCGCATTAAGATTTCCAATTCCAGGTTGGTGAAAAACGTAGCCCCTCCTCTTCCCCGTTGCCATGGTGACTCGTCGAATCGGGGCTCCATTGATGCTGGCTTTTTAAAGTTGTGGCGCACGCGCTAAACTCAAGGTGAACCTACTCAGAGTTGATTAAACTCACTGAAATCAGCGTTTCTGGAACCGAAAACTCAGAGTTTTCTATCTCAGAGTAGATCAACTCAGAGATCAGGAACAGACTCAGAGTTGGTTGCTTTGTGAAACGGACCCCAGGTTAAACACCAGCTAAATCTGACTTTTTGCTTTCCAACGTGATGGATCTGAAGAGGCTCGATCTGGAATAAAAACAGGGAAATGAGCAAAAAAAACCTCCTGAAGGCAAAACCTCTGAATCTCTCCTCTGGCTGTTAATAATATATAATATATAATATATCACAGATAATAATACTGATGTGACACCAGCATCTGTCTGGCTAACTAGCGGTTAGCATGTAGCAGCGTAGCCTCTGTGTTTCTGTGGCTAACTAGCGGTGAAACACACCTGGAACACACCTGTCCCAATAAATAAATAAATAAATAGATTAAATAAATAAATAAATAAATAAATGGAGGGATAAATAAAAAGATAAATAAATAAATAAATGGAGGGATAAATAAAAAAGATAAATAAATAAATAGGTAAATAAATAAATATATCAATAGATCAATAAATAAATAAAACATAAATAAATTAAAAAAATAGATAAATAAATAAATAAAATAAAACATAAATTAATAAGTAAATAAACAGATGAATAAATAGATAAATAAAATAAATAATAAATAAATAAATAGGTAAATAAATAAATAAAATAAAACATAAATTAACCAGTAAATAAACAGATGAATAAAGTGGGGGTTGCTCGACACTTCTGTACAGAACTGAACACTTTGCTGAATTAATAACATTAAGATATCCATGGAATGTAAAAGTTTTAGCAGCATCAATATTAATTTGATCAGCGCCGTTTTTTTTAAAGGCAATCTGCCAGCGTTCAGCCGTCAGAGGAGGCTGCACATCACGAGATTTTACAAGCAAAGAGACGCAGAGACAATGAGCGGCGAGGCAGCTGCCGGCACAAAACCTTCAAAGAAATCATTTCCCTCAAAGCCGCCTCTTATTGTCTGCCGCTGACACAATAAAATGAGTCTATTGTGGAGGGAAAAAATTGGTTCAGCGGCAGCCAAATGAAATGCTTGCTGAGCTAACACTGAAAAAAAAAAGTCGTTGGATTTACTTCATTTTAATGTGTACATCGGTTCCACACAGGTGTGTAAGGTCAAAGTAATTTTATCACCTTATGCGGAGGTGATACATAATGTATGGTGTTCCAGGAGCTTAAAATGCGTTGGAATAACACGCCTCTTTTAAATAGTTCCTAAGTATTTTTTTCACCTTAATCAGATATGATGAAATCACTTTAACCTTACACAATGCATTGGTGTACCAGTGCCTTGAAAATGTTTTGGAACAACATGATTTTTAAAAAATAACCTGAAAGTTTTTTTTCCAGCTATATAGATGAAATCACTTTAATTTTCACAAAAAAATTGGTATGCCATTAAACAAAAATGTGCTGGAACAACATGAGTCTTTGACATAGTCTGAAAGTTATTTCATCATCGTAACTGGAGGTGAGGAAATCACGTGAATCATGCATACGTTTCAGTAACTTCGTTATAGGACCAGGTGCTGAAGTCCCTTCATGTTCATGGTGACAGTGGAGTGGGATTTGCCATTGCTGACCATGTGGCGCCCCCAGCACCACACATCATCAGTTGTGTGCCCGGGCATCGTAGGGTGTTTCGGCCATTTCCTCACAAGACACCCTCTGCCAGGGTTGGCCCACCACAGGCTGATCAGACCTGGCTGCGTGTCGCACGGTGGCACCACATGCTCGCCCGGCAGCCCACGTTGTGTCCCTGCGCTTGAGCCGCAGCCAGTGACTGCTTTGCTCAGCTGCCGCAGACAGTTCTTTTATTGCCCTCCGTTGGGCCTGCCCTCTGATGCCAACTTCCTTCAGCAGCCCCGTGGTACTTCTGGCCACAAAGCCTCTGCAGCCCACCTCGACAGGCCACACCTTCACATTCCAGCCCCGCCCCTCTGCTCCAGCTGCTAGGTTGGCATACCGAAGCCTCTTCCGCTCATATGCCTCCCCAATCGACTTGGACCATAGGACCAGGTCCGGGCGCAAGTTCGGTTCTGCGATTTCGGGTGGAAAGCTGAGCCTCTGACTGAGGTCCACCCGCATTTCCCAGTCCCGGGCTATGGTCAGTGGGCCCGCCTCCCGAGGAGCTGGCCTGGTCCCCCTTCTCTCCCCTTCCCGGACAAACGGTGTCTTCCATGGGACCGCTGGCTGGGAATTTGGAGGCATAGCATTGGTGGTTACCCTTATTTCCTCAAGTTTGGCAGCCAAGCACTTTAGCACCTGATTGTGGCGCCAGGTGTACCTCCCTTGAGTCAGGCTGGTCTTACAACCCACCAAGATGTGCTTGAGGTTTGCAGGGACTGCACACAGGGGACGGGCTGGTTCCTCTCCATACCAGAGGTGTAGGTTGGTTGGCGAGGGCAGCACATCACATGTGGCCCTGAGGATGAAACTAAGCCTGTTAGCCTCCATACTCCACAGCTCGCCCCATGTTATTCTCCTCCTCTCAACACTCTCCCATCTCGTCCAGCGGCCTTGCTGCGCTTGGGAGACTGCTTTGGCGCACCTAGCTGCTTCCTCCTGCTGGCGCACCTCTTCCACTACCATGTGCCGCTGTTCCCTTGGATTGGCCTTTTGCCGTGTGGGTGTTGTTGTTTGCACGCCAAGACCACTCCCACCATGCTGGACATGCCCCACTATATCCCGGTGCCTGAGGGCGGCCTTTGCCACTGCGACTGCTGCCGATGGTTTCCATTTCCTTCCTGTTGCTAGTGTTGGAGCCACACCTCTGACGACTGGATCCCGGGATTCATTTCCAGCCTTGCTTTGGCACATTTATACTCCTCCACAAGGCTTGATACTGGAAGGGGGAGGGCTCCATTGCCATTAATTGAAATTTGCTTTCAAATATTTATGGTACTCATATACGGTCTATACAAATATGTTGTACATCCTAATTTGATGTTCAAGCATGTGCAAACACAAGACATTTAGAAAAAAAAAGGCAGAGTAACAATGTGTTTTTAATTTCACACAACTGTATACAAAAACGTCGACATTTCAACCCATGTTCCTTGAAGGCATTAGAAACATGCCCATTCAAACTTCCCCACGAACAAATGATCCTTATTTGATGAAATCACGTTTGCTCAAAGACTGTTAATTCATTGTGTTGCATCTATTTACTTTATATAGGTAAATCCATGTTTGTTAGCTTTTATTAGTTTCCTCAAATAATCTCATTAACGCATCACTAAAAGGAAAACTTAGTTATATTCAAATGGTTTATCTTATTAATGAAAACTTAGTCCTATTTTATTAAGACCTATTATCACTGTATAAACCTTAATATTTCTTCTCAGATGAAAGTTTTTTACCCAAGTCCCCTTTAATTTAATTTATGGACCATTGAACGGCTTCTTAAAAGCTCCCTCTTAGAGGAAAGCTTATCCATGTTTCTGATCTTATTAATGCTTCACTAGGAGGCAAACTTAGTCATATTCGTATTTTAAAGATTTGTTATCAACCGTTCTGTTATTAGCTATATTCTTAAATGCTTCCTCTTAGAGGAAAGTTTATCCATGTTTGTTAGCTTTTGTTAGTTTACTCAAATTACCTGTTATAGTTATACCAATCCTACTGTTAGCTAAATTTACTTTTGCTCTGTTATAGTTACACCAATCTTATTGTTAGCTAAATTTACTTTTGCTCTGTTATAGTTACACCAATCTTATTGTTAGCTAAATTTACTTTTGCTCTGTTATAGTTACACCAATCCTACTGTTAGCTAAATTTACTTTTGCTCTGTTATAGTAATACCAATCTTACTATTAGCTAAATTTACTTTTGCTCTGTTATAGTTATACCAATCTTACTGTTAGCTAAATTTACTTTTGCTCTGTTATAGTTATACCAATCTTACTGTTAGCTAGATTTACTTTTGCTCTGTTATAGTTATACCAATCTTACTGTTAGCTAAATTTACTTTAGCTCTGTTATAGTTATACCAATCTTACTGTTAGCTAAATTTACTTTAGCTCTGTTATAGTTATACCAATCTTACTGTTAGCTAAATTTACTTTTGCTCTGTTATAGTTATACCAATCTTACTGTTAGCTAAATTTACTTTAGCTCTGTTATAGTTATACCAATCTTACTGTTAGCTAAATTTACTTTAGCTCTGTTATAGTTATACCAATCTTACTGTTAGCTAAATTTACTTTTGCTCTGTAATAATTATACCAATCCTACTGTTAGCTAAATTTACTTTTGCTTTGTTAGTTATACCAATCCTACTGTTAGCTAAATTTACTTTTGCTCTGTTATAGTTATACCAATCTTACTGTTAGCTAAATTTACTTTTGCTCTGTAATAATTATACCAATCCTACTGTTAGCTAAATTTACTTTTGCTTTGTTAGTTATACCAATCCTACTGTTAGCTAAATTTACTTTTGCTCTGTTATAGTTATACCAATCCTACTGTTAGCTAAATTTACTTTTGCTCTGTTATAGTTATACCAATCTTACTGTTAGCTAAATTTACTTTAGCTCTGTTATAGTTATACCAATCTTACTGTTAGCTAAATTTACTTTTGCTCTGTAATAGTTATACCAATCCTACTATTAGCTAAATTTACTTTTGCTCTGTTATAGTTATACCAATCTTACTGTTAGCTAAATTTACTTTAGCTCTGTTATAGTTATACCAATCTTACTGTTAGCTAAATTTACTTTTGCTCTGTAATAATTATACCAATCCTACTGTTAGCTAAATTTACTTTTGCTTTGTTAGTTATACCAATCCTACTGTTAGCTAAATTTACTTTTGCTCTGTTATAGTTATACCAATCCTACTGTTAGCTAAATTTACTTTTGCTCTGTTATAGTTATCCCAATCCTACTGTAAGCTAAATTTAATGTTTTTATTTACCTGTATTTCTGTGTTGTATTTTTTTTATGTCTTTATGTAAAGCACATTGAGTTGCCTGTGGTATGAAATGCGCTATATAAATAAAGATTGATTGATTGATTGAAATCCAAAGACCCGGTATTTCCCATTTTTTCAGTGTACGTCGACTACAACAAATCAGACAAACGGACGGTGGCGGCGGCGGCGGCCTGAGTGAGCCGTCCTGAAGTCACCTGAGAGCACAAAGAACGGCCTCCGGTGGCTCTTTGTGTCGCTCCACTGCTCCGATTTTATGATGGAATTCTCTATCATTAAACCGGGCCTGCGACAACAAAGGCGCCAGAAGTCTGACAATAACCCAAATAACACGAGCTGGCTGCTCGCTCATAACTGTCAGCTTTCTGGTGGCACATCACCGCCGAACAAATGGGCCTTTTGTCAGTTTTGGCAGCGTCTTTGTCTCCTGGATCTGTCTTTATCTGACTGATCCAAACATGTCATCAAGGTAAGCCTCCATATTCATCAGGGCCGGCCGGCCGGCGTGTTTCCCCCAGCATGCTGAATCATAACGGAGTTTATTCTTCTCTTATTTCCCTTATTCAGCCACAAAGAGCAGAATATCAGACATTCACAGGCTGCCGCCGTACATTCCTCTGCTTTGTGGGAGATAATTAATCAGGTGGTGGACGGTTGTTATATCTCAGGACTAAATTAACCACGTGCACGCGCACATGCACGCTCACATGCACACACACGTGCACACGCTGAGGTATCTGAGGGGGAAGCAGCAGTGGTCCCCGTTTCATCTCCGGGCCTTTAACCAGATAAATCCTCTTCTGACAGTGACCCTGAGATGAAAGCCGGAGACGCAGAGCCGGGCAGAGTTCAGGGAAAGTTCCTCAGAGCTCCACCCGCCCGAAGCCGCCTGAAGCCGCCTGAAGCCTCTCAGCCCTGAGTCCTGCTGCCGCTGAGAGGCGGGAGGGGAACTTCCTTCGCCTCCATTACAACTTTCCGCTGATCCCACAGGAGGCCGGCTCAGTGCTGAAGATGCCGGGATTGACGGCTCTAATCTCGCCGACTCTCCGTCTCACTTGAACTCGGCGGCTTCTTTTGTTCTTTAAGCCCCGGATTCTCCTGTTTCTACATCTCTATTTGGGCAGAGCTGCTTTCTGCCTTCTGCAGAGGGCAGAGGGCAGCTGACGTAGCAGAGGTTCTGCTGCAGGACCAACCTCTGCTGCAAAGTAATAAAACACAAAATAAAATAGAAAAAACTTCAAATAAAACAGAAAAACCACAAAATAAAACAGAAAAACCACAAAATAAAACAAAAAAACCTTTAAATAAAACAAAAAAACCTTAAAATAAAACAGAAAAATCTTAAAATAAAACAAAAAAAAACTTAAACCACAAAATAAAACAAAAAAACACAAAATAAAACAAAAAAACCTTTAAATAAAACAAAAAAACCACAAAATAAAACAGAAAAACCACAAAATAAAACAGAAAAACCTTTAAATAAAACAAAAAAACCTTTAAATAAAACAAAAAAACCTTTAAATAAAACAAAAAACCTTAAAATAAAACAAAAAAACCTTAAAATAAAACAGAAAACTCTTAAAATAAAACAAAAAAAACCTTAAAATAAAACAGAAAAACCACAAAATAAAACAAAAAAACCTTTAAATAAAACAAAAAAACCTTAAAATAAAACAGAAAAATCTTAAAATAAAACAAAAAAAAACTTAAACCACAAAATAAAACAAAAAAACACAAAATAAAACAAAAAAACCACAAAATAAAACAAAAAAACCACAAAATAAAACAGAAAAACCACAAAATAAAACAGAAAAACCTTTAAATAAAACAAAAAAACCTTAAAATAAAACAGAAAACTCTTAAAATAAAACAAAAAAAACCTTAAAATAAAACAGAAAAACCACAAAATAAAACAAAAAAACCTTTAAATAAAACAAAAAAACCTTAAAATAAAACAGAAAAATCTTAAAATAAAACAAAAAAAAAATTAAAATAAAACAAAAAACCACAAAATAAAACAAAAAAACCACAAAATAAAACAGAAAAACCTTAAAATAAAACAGAAAAACCTTTAAATAAAACAGAAACACAAACTCTGACACGTTTGAGGACAGAGTTAAAATGAATTGAAGATGCTTTTATTTACATTTTACGCAGCACGTCAGCTCTTCTGGAGCCGAGGTCGTGCAAAGGAACCAACATGCCATGTTTATGAATTACACACAATTAACTGGAAGAGCTGCACCGGTGTCAGCAGGAATATTCCCTCCAGCGAGGCCCTGTTTGCTATTATTTACACTGTGTAACATGACAGCGCCTCATTAACTGTGTTGGAGGAGTTAGATGAAAGACTTTGCTAATGAACACCCCCCCGCTGCTCATGTCAACATATGCAGGAATGACAGTAGATCCTGACCCCGTCTTATTAAACCTTTGTTCAGTTTGTTTGAGCGTGAGAAGCCCTGAGATTTATCTCAGCTCTTCACTGCTGATCCTGTCCTGCAGACTGTGGCTGTGTTCGAAACCGCATACTACATACTGCATACTGCATACTGCATACTACATACTACATACTGCATACTGCATACTACATACTGCATACTACATACTGCATACTACATACTACATACTGCATACTACATACTGCATACTACATACTGCATACTACATACTACATACTACATACTACATACTACATACTGCATACTACATGCTGCATACTCTATACTGCATGCTACATACTGCATACTACATACTGCATACTACATACTGCATACTACATACTGCATTCTGCATACTACATATTACATATTACATACTACATACTGCATACTGCATACTACATACTGCATACTGCATTCTGCATACTACATATTACATATTACATACTACATACTGCATACTGCATACTACATACTGCATACTGCATACTACATACTGCATACTACATACTGCATACTACATACTACATACTACATACTGCATACTACATACTACATACTGCATACTGCATACTGCATACTGCATACTACATACTGCATACTGCATACTGCATTCTGCATACTACATACTGCATGCTACATACTGCATACTACATACTGCATACTACATGCTGCATACTCTATACTGCATGCTACATACTGCATACTACATACTGCATACTACATACTGCATACTACATACTGCATTCTGCATACTACATATTACATATTACATACTACATACTGCATACTGCATACTACATACTGCATACTGCATTCTGCATACTACATATTACATATTACATACTACATACTGCATACTGCATACTACATACTGCATACTGCATACTGCATTCTGCATACTACATATTACATACTACATACTGCATACTGCATACTACATATTACATACTACATACTGCATACTACATACTACATACTGCATACTCCATACTGCATACTACACACTGCATACTGCATACTACATACTGCATACTACACACTGCATACTGCATACTACATACTACATACTACATACTGCATACTACATACTGCATACTGCATACTACATACTGCATACTGCATACTGCATTCTGCATACTACATACTACATACTACATACTGCATACTGCATACTGCATACTCCATACTGCATACTGCATACTGCATTCTGCATACTACATATTACATACTACATACTGCATACTGCATACTACATATTACATACTACATACTGCATACTGCATACTACATATTACATACTACATACTGCATACTGCATACTACATACTGCATACTGCATACTACATACTACATACTGCATACTACATACTACATACTACATACTGCAGACTGCATACTGCATACTACATACTGCATACTGCATACTACATACTACATACTACATACTGCATACTACATACTGCATACTGCATACTACATACTGCATACTGCATACTACATACTGCATACTGCATACTACATACTGCATACTGCATACTACATACTGCATACTACATACTGCATACTACATACTGCATACTACATACTGCATACTGCATACTACATACTGCATACTACATACTACATACTGCATACTGCATACTGCATTCTACATACTGCATACTGCATACTGCATACTACATACTGCATACTGCATACTACATACTACATACTACATACTGCATACTACATACTGCATACTGCATACTACATACTGCATACTACATACTGCATACTGCATACTACATACCGCATACTACATACTGCATACTACATACCACATACTGCATACTACATACTACATACTGCATACTGCATACTACATACTACATATTACATACTACATACTGCATACTACATACTGCATACTGCATACTACATACCGCATACTACATACTGCATACCGCATTCTACATACTGCATACTGCATACTACATACTGCATACTGCATACTACATACTGCATACTGCATACTACATACTACATACTACATACTGCATACTGCATACTGCATACTCCATACTGCATACTACACACTGCATACTGCATACTACATACTGCATACTACACACTGCATACTGCATACTACATACTACATACTACATACTGCATACTGCATACTACATACTGCATACTGCATACTACATACTACATACTACATACTGCATACTACATACTGCATACTGCATACTGCATACTACATACTGCATACTACATACTGCATACTGCATACTACATACTGCATACTACATACTACATACTGCATACTGCATACTACATACTACATACTGCATACTGCATACTACATACTACATACTGCATACTACATACTGCATACTACATACTGCATACTGCATACTGCATACTACATACTACATACTACATACTGCATACTACATACTGCATACTGCATACTACATACTGCATACTACATACTGCATACTGCATACTGCATACTACATACTGCATACTGCATACTGCATACTACATACTGCATACTGCATACTACATACTGCATACTGCATACTGCATACTGCATACTACATACTGCATACTACATACTGCATACTACATACTACATACTGCATACTGCATACTGCATACTGCATACTACATACTGCATACTGCATACTGCATACTACATACTGCATACTACATACTGCATACTGCATACTACATACTACATACTGCAAACTACATACCGCATACTGCATACTGCATACTACATACCACATACTGCATACTACATACTGCATACTGCATACTACATACTACATATTACATACTACATACTGCATACTACATACTACATACCGCATACTACATACTGCATACTGCATTCTACATACTGCATACTGCATACTGCATACTACATACTGCATACTGCATACTACATACTGCATACTGCATACTGCATACTACATACTGCATACTGCATACTGCATACTCCATACTGCATACTACACACTGCATACTGCATACTACATACTGCATACTACATACTGCATACTGCATACTACATACTACATACTGCATACTGCATACTACATACTGCATACTGCATACTACATACTGCATACTACATACTGCATACTACATACTGCATACTGCATACTGCATACTACATACTGCATACTACATACTGCATACTGCATACTGCATACTACATACTGCATACTACATACTACATACTGCATACTACATACTACATACTGCATACTGCATACTACATACTGCATACTGCATACTGCATACTACATACTACATACTGCATACTACATACTGCATACTGCATACTGCATACTACATACTACATACTGCATACTGCATACTGCATACTCCATACTACATATTGCATACTACATACTGCATACTACATACTGCATACTGCATACTACATACCGCATACTACATACCGCATACTACATACCTCATACTGCATACTACATACTACATACTGCATACTGCATACTGCATACTGCATACTGCATACTGCATACTACATACTGCATACTGCATACTGCATACTATATACTGCATACTGCATACTACATACTGCATACTACATACTGCATACTGCATACTGCATACTGCATACTACATACTGCATACTGCATACTGCATACTACATACTGCATACTGCATACTCCATACTGCATACTACATACTACATACTGCATACTGCATACTACATACTGTATACTGCATGCTGCATTCTACATACTGCATACTGCATACTGTATACTGTATACTACATACTGCATACTGCATACTACATACTACATACTGCATACTGCATACTACATACTGCATACTGCATACTGCATGCTGTATACTACATACTGCATACTGCATACTACATACTACATACTGCATACTGCATACTACATACTGCATACTGCATACTACATACTACATACTGCATACTGCATACTGCATTCTACATACTGCATACTGCATACTACATACTACATACTGCATACTGTATACTACATACTGCATACTGCATACTATATACTGCATACTACATACTGCATACTACATACTGCATACTGCATACTGCACACTACATACTGCATATTACATACTGCATACTGCATACTGCATACTACATACTGCATACTGCATACTACATACTGCATACTGCATACTGCATACTACACACTGCATACTGCACACTGCATACTGCATAGTGCATACTACACACTGCATACTACACACTGCATACTGCACACTGCATACTACATACTGCATACTGCATAATGCTGCATACTGCATACTACATACTGCATACTGCATACTACATACTACATACTGCATACTGCATACTACATACTGCATACTACATACTGCATACTGTATACTGCATACTACATACTGCATACTGCATACTGCATACTACATACTGCATACTGCATACCGCATACTGCATACCGCATACCACATACCGCATACCGCATACTGCATACCACATACCGCATACTACATACCGCATACTGCATATTACATACTACATACTGCATACTACATACCGCATACTGCATACTACATACTACATACTGCATACTACATACTGCATACTGCATACTGCATACTACACACCGCATACTGCATACTACATACTACATACTGCATACCACATACCGCATACTGCAAACTGCATACTACATACTACATACTGCATACCGCATAATACATACTGCATACTGCATACTGCATACTACATACTGCATACTGCATACTACATTCTAAGTACTGCATACTGCATGCTACATACTGCATACTGCATACTACATACTGCATACTGCATGCTGCATACTGCATACTACATACTGCATACTGCATACTGCATACTACATACTGCATACTGCATACTGCATACTACATACTAAGTACTTCATACTGCATACTACATACTGCATACTACATACTGCATACTGCATACTGCATGCTGCATACTGCATACTGCATACTACATACTGCATACTGCATACTGTATACTGTATACTGCATACTGCATACTACATACTGCATACTACAAACTGCATACTGCATACTACATACTACATACTGCATACCGCATACCGCATACTGCAAACTGCATACTACATACTGCATACTGCATACTACATACTGCATACTGCATACTACATACTACATACTGCATACTGCATACTGCATACCGCATACTACATACTGCATACCGCATACTGCATACTAGATACTGCATACTACATACCGCATACTGCATACTGCATACTGCATACTACATACCGCATACTGCATACTGCATACTACATACTGCATACTACATACTGCATACTGCATACTGCATACTACACACCGCATACTGCATACTACATACTACATACTGCATACCACATACCGCATACTGCAAACTGCATACTACATACTACATACTGCATACTGCATACTACATACTGCATACTGCATACTGCATACTACATACTGCATATTGCATACTACATACTGCATACTGCATACTACATACTGCATACTGTATACTGTATACTACATACTGCATACTACATACTGCATACTACATACTGCATACTGCATACTGCATACTACACACCGCATACTGCATACTACATACTACATACTGCATACCGCATACCGCATACTGCAAACTGCATACTACATACTACATACTGCATACCGCATACCGCATACTGCATACTGCATACTACATACTACATACTGCATACTACATACTGCATACTGCATACTGCATACTATATACTACATACTGCATACTGCATACTGCATGCTGCATACTACATACTACATACTGCATACTGCATACTGCATTGTACATACTGCATACTGCATACTACATACTGCATACTGCATACTGCATACTACATACTGCATACTGCATACTATATACTGCATACTGCATACTACATACTGCATACTACATACTGCATACTGCATACTGCATACTGCATACTACACACTGCATACTGCACACTGCATACTGCATACTACATACTACACACTGCATACTACATAGTGCATACTGCATACTGCATACTACATACTGCATACTGCATAATACTGCATACTGCATACTACATACTGCATACTGCATACTACATACTGCATAATGCAAACTACATACTGCATACTACATACTACATACTGCATACTGCATACTGCATGCTACATACTGCATACTGCATACTGCATACTACATGCTACATACTGCATACTGCATACTGCATACTGCACACTACATGCTGCATACTGCACACTGCATACTACATACTGCATACTGCATACTACATACTGCATACTGCATACTACATACTGCATACTGCATACTGCATACTACATACCGCATACTACATACTGCATACTACATACTGCATACTACATACCGAATACTGCATACTACATACTACATACTGCATACTACATACTGCATACTACATACTGCATACTACATACCGAATACTGCATACTACATACTACATACTGCATACTACATACTGCATACTGCAAACTGCATACTACACACCGCATACTGCATACTACATACTACATACTGCATACCACATACCGCATACTGCAAACTGCATACTATATACTGCATACTGCATACTACATACTGCATACTGCATACTACATACTACATACTACATACTGCATAGTACATACTGCATACTACATACTGCATACTACACACTGCATACTGCATACTACATACTGCATACTACACACTGCATACTGCATACTACATACTGCATACTGCATACTGCATACTCCATACTGCATACTACATACTGCATACTGCATACTGCATACTACATACTGTATACTGCATACTGCATTCTACATACTGCATACTGCATACTGCATACTACATACTGCTTACTGCATACTGCATACTGTATACTACATACTGCATACTGCATACTGTATACTACATACTGCATACTGCATACTACATACTACATACTGCATACTGCATACTACATACTACATACTGCATACTGCATAATGCATACTGCATACTACATACTGCATGCTGCATACTGCATTCTACATACTGCATACTGCATACTACATACTACATACTACATACTGCATACTGCATACTACATACTGCATACTGCATACTGCATACTACATACTGCATATTACATACTGCATACTGCATACTACATACTGCATACTGCATACTACATACTGCATACTGCATACTACATACTGCACACTACACACTGCATACTGCACACTGCATACTGCATACTGCACACTACACACTGCATACTACACACTGCATACTGCATACTGCATACTACATACTGCATACTGCATAATACTGCATACTGGATACTACATACTGCATACTGCATACTACATACTACATACTGCATACTTCATACTACATACTGCATACTACATACTGCATACTGCATACTATATACTGCATACTGCATACTGCATACTACATACTGCATACTGCATACTGCATACTACATACTGCATACTGCATACTGCATACCGCATACTGCATACCGCATACTGCATACTGCACACCGCATACTGCATACCACATACTGCATACTACATACCGCATACTGCATAGTACATACTACATACTGCATACTACATACCGCATACTGCATACTACATACTACATGCTGCATACTACATACTGCATACTGCATACTACATATTACATACTACATACTGCATACTGCATACTACATATTACATACTACATACTGCATACTGCATTCTACATACTGCATACTGATTACTACATACTGCATACTGCATACTGCATACTACATACTACATACTACATACTGCATACTACATACTACATACTGCATACTGCATACTACATACTGCATACTGCATACTGCATACTACATACTACATACTGCATACTACATACTGCATACTGCATACTACATACTGCATACTGCATACTGCATACTACATACTGCATACTGCATACTACATACTGCATACTACATACTACATACTGCATACTGCATACTGCATTCTACATACTGCATACTGCATACTGCATACTGCATACTGCATACTACATACTGCATACTGCATACTACATACTGCATACTACATACTGCATACTGCATACTACATACCGCATACTACATACTGCATACTACATACCACATACTGCATACTACATACTACATACTGCATACTGCATACTGCATACTACATACTACATATTACATACTACATACTGCATACTACATACTGCATACTGCATACTACATACCGCATACTACATACTGCATACTGCATTCTACATACTGCATACTGCATACTACATACTGCATACTGCATACTACATACTGCATACTGCATACTACATACTACATACTGCATACTGCATACTGCATACTCCATACTGCATACTACACACTGCATACTGCATACTACATACTGCATACTACACACTGCATACTGCATACTACATACTACATACTACATACTGCATACTGCATACTACATACTGAATACTGCATACTACATACTACATACTACATACTGCATACTACATACTGCATACTGCATACTGCATACTACATACTGCATACTACATACTGCATACTGCATACTACATACTGCATACTACATACTACATACTGCATACTGCATACTACATACTACATACTGCATACTGCATACTACATACTACATACTGCATACTACATACTGCATACTACATACTGCATACTGCATACTGCATACTACATACTACATACTGCATACTACATACTGCATACTGCATACTGCATACTACATACTGCATACTACATACTGCATACTACATACTACATACTGCATACTGCATACTACATACTGCATACTGCATACTACATACTGCATACTGCATACTGCATACTACATACTGCATACTACATACTGCATACTACATACTACATACTGCATACTGCATACTACATACTGCATACTGCATACTGCATACTACATACTGCATACTACATACTGCATACTACATACTACATACTGAATACTACATACTGCATACTGCATACTACATACTGCATACTACATACTGCATACTACATACCGCATACTGCATACTGCATACTACATACCACATACTGCATACTACATACTACATACTGCATACTGCATACTGCATACTACATACTACATATTACATACTACATACTGCATACTACATACTGCATACTGCATACTACATACCGCATACTACATACTGCATACTGCATTCTACATACTGCATACTGCATACTACATACCGCATACTACATACCGCATACTACATACCTCATACTGCATACTACATACTACATACTGCATACTTCATACTGCATACTACATACTGCATACTGCATACTACATACTGCATACTGCATACTGCATACTATATACTGCATACTGCATACTACATACTGCATACTACATACTGCATACTGCATACTGCATACTACATACTGCATACTACATACTGCATACTGCATACTGCATACTGCATACTACCTACTGCATACTGCATACTCCATACTGCATACTACATACTACATACTGCATACTGCATACTACATACTGTATACTGCATACTGCATTCTACATACTGCATACTGCATACTGTATACTGCATACTACATACTGCATACTGCATACTACATACTACATACTGCATACTGCATACTACATACTGCATACTGCATACTGTATGCTGTATACTACATACTGCATACTGCATACTACATACTACATACTGCATACTGCATACTACATACTGCATACTGCATACTACATACTACATACTGCATACTGCATACTGCATTCTACATACTGCATACTGCATACTACATACTACATACTGCATACTGCATACTACATACTGCATACTGCATACTATATACTGCATACTACATACTGCATACTACATACTGCATACTGCATACTGCATACTACATACTGCATATTACATACTGCATACTGCATACTGCATACTACATACTGCATACTGCATACTACATACTGCATACTGCATACTGCATACTACACACTGCATACTGCACACTGCATACTGCATACTGCATACTACACACTGCATACTACACACTGCATACTGCACACTGCATACTACATACTGCATACTGCATAATGCTGCATACTGCATACTACATACTGCATACTGCATACTACATACTACATACTGCATACTGCATACTACATACTGCATACTACATACTGCATACTGCATACTGCATACTACATACTGCATACTGCATACTACATACTGCATACTGCATACCGCATACTGCATACCGCATACCACATACCGCATACCGCATACTGCATACCACATACCGCATACTACATACCGCATACTGCATATTACATACTACATACTGCATACTACATACCGCATACTGCATACTACATACTACATACTGCATACTACATACTGCATACTGCATACTGCATACTACACACCGCATACTGCATACTACATACTACATACTGCATACCACATACCGCATACTGCAAACTGCATACTACATACTACATACTGCATACTGCATAATACATACTGCATACTGCATACTACATACTGCATACTGCATACTACATACTGCATACTGCATACTACATACTAAGTACTGCATACTGCATACTACATACTGCATACTGCATACTACATACTGCATACTGCATGCTGCATACTGCATACTACATACTGCATACTGCATACTGTATACTGCATACTGCATACTGCATACTACATACTGCATACTGCATACTGCATACTACATACTAAGTACTTCATACTGCATACTACATACTGCATACTGCATACTACATACTGCATACTGCATGCTGCATACTGCATACTGCATACTACATACTGCATACTGTATACTGTATACTGCATACTGCATACTACATACTGCATACTACAAACTGCATACTGCATACTACATACTACATACTGCATACCGCATACCGCATACTGCAAACTGCATACTACATACTGCATACTGCATACCACATACTGCATACTGCATACTACATACTACATACTGCATACTGCATACCGCATACTACATACTGCATACCGCATACTGCATACTACATACTGCATACTACATACCGCATACTGCATACTGCATACTGCATACTACATACCGCATACTGCATACTGCATACTACATACTGCATACTACATACTGCATACTGCATACTGCATACTACACACCGCATACTGCATACTACATACTGCATACTACATACCGCATACTGCATACTGCATACTGCATACTACATACCGCATACTGCATACTGCATACTACATACTGCATACTACATACTGCATACTGCATACTGCATACTACACACCGCATACTGCATACTACATACTGCATACTACATACCGCATACCACATACCGCATACTGCAAACTGCATACTACATACTACATACTACATACTACATACTGCATACTGCATACTACATACTGCATACTACACACCGCATACTGCATACTACATACTGCATACTACATACCGCATACCACATACCGCATACTGCAAACTGCATACTACATACTACATACCGCATACTGCATACTACATACTGCATACCACATACCGCATACTGCAAACTGCATACTACATACTACATACTGCATACTGCATACTACATACTGCATACTGCATACTGCATACTACATACTGCATATTGCATACTACATACTGCATACTGCATACTACATACTGCATACTGCATACTGTATACTGTATACTACATACTGCATACTACATACTGCATACTGCATACTGCATACTACACACCGCATACTGCATACTACATACTACATACTGCATACCGCATACCGCATACTGCAAACTGCATACTACATACTACATACTGCATACCGGATACCGCATACTGCATACTGCATACTACATACTACATACTGCATACTACATACTGCATACTGCATACTGCATACTATATACTACATACTGCATACTGCATACTGCATGCTGCATACTACATACTACATACTGCATACTGCATACTGCATTGTACATACTGCATACTGCATACTACATACTGCATACTGCATACTGCATACTGCATACTACATACTGCATACTGCATACTATATACTGCATACTGCATACTACATACTGCATACTACATACTGCATACTGCATACTGCATACTGCATACTACACACTGCATACTGCACACTGCATACTGCATACTACATACTACACACTGCATACTACATACTGCATACTGCATACTGCATACTACATACTGCATACTGCATAATACTGCATACTGCATACTACATACTGCATACTGCATACTACATACTGCATAATGCAAACTACATACTGCATACTACATACTACATACTGCATACTACATACTACATACTGCATACTGCATACTGCATGCTACATACTGCATACTGCATACTGCATACTACATGCTACATACTGCATACTGCATACTGCATACTGCACACTACATGCTGCATACTGCACACTGCATACTACATACTGCATACTGCATACTACATACTGCATACTGCATACTACATACTGCATACTGCATACTACATACCGCATACTACATACTGCATACTACATACTGCATACTACATACCGAATACTGCATACTACATACTACATACTGCATACTACATACTGCATACTACATACTGCATACTACATACCGAATACTGCATACTACATACTACATACTGCATACTACATACTGCATACTGCAAACTGCATACTACACACCGCATACTGCATACTACATACTACATACTGCATACCACATACCGCATACTGCAAACTGCATACTGCATACTACATACTGCATACTACATACTGCATACTACATACTGCATACTACATACTACATACTGAATACTACATACTGCATACTGCATACTACATACTGCATACTACATACTGCATACTACATACCGCATACTGCATACTGCATACTACATACCACATACTGCATACTACATACTACATACTGCATACTGCATACTGCATACTACATACTACATATTACATACTACATACTGCATACTACATACTGCATACTGCATACTACATACCGCATACTACATACTGCATACTGCATTCTACATACTGCATACTGCATACTACATACCGCATACTACATACCGCATACTACATACCTCATACTGCATACTACATACTACATACTGCATACTTCATACTGCATACTACATACTGCATACTGCATACTACATACTGCATACTGCATACTGCATACTATATACTGCATACTGCATACTACATACTGCATACTACATACTGCATACTGCATACTGTATACTACATACTGCATACTACATACTGCATACTGCATACTGCATACTGCATACTACCTACTGCATACTGCATACTCCATACTGCATACTACATACTACATACTGCATACTGCATACTACATACTGTATACTGCATACTGCATTCTACATACTGCATACTGCATACTGTATACTGCATACTACATACTGCATACTGCATACTACATACTACATACTGCATACTGCATACTACATACTGCATACTGCATACTGTATGCTGTATACTACATACTGCATACTGCATACTACATACTACATACTGCATACTGCATACTACATACTGCATACTGCATACTACATACTACATACTGCATACTGCATACTGCATTCTACATACTGCATACTGCATACTACATACTACATACTGCATACTGCATACTACATACTGCATACTGCATACTATATACTGCATACTACATACTGCATACTACATACTGCATACTGCATACTGCATACTACATACTGCATATTACATACTGCATACTGCATACTGCATACTACATACTGCATACTGCATACTACATACTGCATACTGCATACTGCATACTACA